>NC_092714.1:177054535-177374118 GCF_047496885.1 Scyliorhinus torazame
CTCCTTGATGCCACACTTGGTCCAATGCTGCCTTGATATCAAGGGCAGTCACTCTCACCTCACCTTTTCAATTCATTTCTTTTGCCCATGTTTATTAACCCTTTATACTACAAAAAAGCACTCCTTCATTATGTGCTTCATCTTTTCAAGAGGACCAGAGAGGCCACCTAAAATAGGTGGACAGGTGACAACGTGACAGCCCTCAATTAAGGGCTGCACAACAATCTAGCTGTCAGATACCCACCCAAATATGACAGCTTTAAAACCATAACAGGCTAACACCCATACACTGAAGGCAAATCTCAGCTTGTGCAACACAGCCAAAAGTCAGGGGCCGGCCTGTACAACACAGTCTCAGAGCTGGCCATGTACAACATAACATGAAGCCTCGGCCCGACCCAAAGCAACCTGACAGCACCTCAGCAATGGAAAATATTGTGCTACCTGGAAACGTTTGCAGTGTGTCATCATGAATTGTCCAAACTTAATATTCCAAATCAAATGTTGATAAATAATTTAATATCTTGTCAGGACCGTTGAGAAATAGGTGGTAACTGTAAGAACTGTGTTAGTATTCTAAAAATGCTGAGCACTGTTTTTGCGCAGTTGTTATTATTACCTATGGAGTTAGCTCATCTAAAGATTGCTGATGCTTCAGTAATGCTGCCTTGTTGACAATAACTCTCCTCAACACACTCTTTATGATAAGGAGGTCTGCAAGACATTCATCTTCTTTATAAAATGGATTCACCTCCACTTAAATGGGGATGATGCATTTGTGCATTTTCTCATTCACTCTGTGTCATCTCAGGATTAGCTCTGGAATATAAGTTGAAGTCCAATGCCACTGCACTGCTCAATGCAGTAAATCACTATATGTATATTAGTCAACCTCATTGTTCACAGCAAGTCAATTGATAAAATGATCGTAACAGCAGGAACATTATAATATGTATCATGCATTTACTACATGCTGCCAAGTTGAAGCAATGATTACACTGGTCAGGTCCTTTAAGGGTTCACTGTTGTAGATAAACAAGGTCAGAGTTTCATTCCATTTGGTGAACATTGTTTACTGTTTGGAAATTGGCTGTAAAATTTTGCCGCCAGGTCAGCATGAGCTGACTGACTTTCTTTATCTTTTGTTTATAAACGCAGCCAATTATTGGATACAGTGTATTATTTGAAAAGGGACCAGCAAACCAGTGCTCTTATAATCGAATTGAATGCCCCATGGCTTTGCTAATGAACTGTAAACATTAAGGACTCCCGCTTCAAAATAGGTGGGATAGTAATGGAAGAGGGAGCAAAATCATTTGGCCAGGTTTAGTGTTGTCTCTCTGCTCTGAGATCATCTTACCGCTGTCTACGGGCTCCTTCACAGGAATAATATGGTGAACATCCAGATTTGCTGTGGCAAAGCTTCTCTCCACACTCTTCCATTAATCTCGCTCTCTCTTATATCTAGACCAGAACACCCCAACCACCTTACCGCGCCCCAACCCCCACGCTCACCATGCCCCATTACAAACTGCTTGTCAGATTCTCATGGGGGAGTTAGTTCTCCAATGACTGGAATTTTCTTGTCCGTTCACCGCCTCTCATGAGTTGCTGGCAATTTTCCCCAGTAACATGGGACGGGATTCTCCGACCCCCCACCGTGAATCCCGCCCCCGTCGGTTGCCGAATTCTCCGGCACCGGATATTCGGCGGGGGGGGGAATCGCGCCGTGCCGGTTGGCGTGCACCCCCCCGGCGATTCTCCGGCCCGCGATGGGCCGAAGTCCCGCTGCTGGAATGCCTGTCCCGCCGGCGAGAATCAAACCACCTCTCTTACCGGCGGGACAAGGTGGCGCGGGCGGGCTCGGGGGTCCTGGGAGGGGCGCAGGGCGATATGGCCCCGGGGGGGTGCCCCCACAGTGGCCTGGCCCGCAATCGGGGCCCACCGATCCGCGGGCGGGCCTGTGCCGTGGGGGCACTCTTTTCCTTCCGCCTTCGCCATGGTCTCCACTATGGCGGAGGCGGAAGAGACCCCCTCCACTGCACATGCGCGGGGATGCAGTGAGCGGCCGCTGACGCTCCTGCGCATGCGCCGCACGGCAAAGTCAGTTTCGCGCCAGCTGGCGGGGCACCAAAGGCCTTTCCCGCCAGCTGGCGGGGCGGAAATCAGTCCGGCGCGGGCCCAGCCCCGCAAGGTGAGGGCTCAGCCCCTCAAGATACGGAGGATTCCGCACCTTTGGGGCGGCGCGATGAGGGACTGATTCGCGCTGTTTTTGGCGCCGGTCGGCGGACATCGCGCCAATTGCGGAGAATCCTGCCCATGATTCGGGATAGTAAGATTTGGCTAAATTCGAGGACTGCCTCCGGGGTGACGTTGGAAAGCTAATATGGTCGGCTGCTGGTTTCATCCTGTTTCAGTGTAGGAAGAGGCTTTACACAACTTCATGGAAGCACGGTAGCACAGTGGTTAGCACTGTTGCTTCACAGCACTAGGGTCCCAGGTTCGAGTCCCGGCTTGGGTCACTGGCTGTGTGAAGTCTGCATGTTCTCCCAGTGTCTGCGTGGGTTTCCTCCGGGTGCTCCGGTTTCCTCCCACAAGTCCCGGAAGACATGCTGTTAGGTAATTTGAACATTCTGAATTCTCCCTCAGTGTACCTGAACAGGCGCTGGAGTGTGGCGCCTAGGGGATTTTCACAGTAACTTCATTGCAGTGTTAATGTAAGCCTACTTATAGTAGTTAGACCTTATAAAAGGTTAATGTAAGACTACTTGTGACACTAATAATGATTATTGTTTTAATAATACTAATCTTTATTGTCACAAGTAGGCTTACATTAACACTGCAATGAAGTTACTGCGAAAAGTCCCTGGACGCCACATTCCGGTGATTTGGCGTGACCCAGACCCCTGCCACAATTTCGGCGTCAAAACCGATTCTCCGCCCAATCGCAGTTCTCGATTCCAGTGTCAGCTGACGAAGAATCCCGCCCTGTACGTTTTCAAGATGCAGTTAGATCTCGCTCTTGGGGCTAAAGAGATCAAAGGATAGGGGAAGAAGGCAGGAACAAGTTACTGAGATAAATGATCTACTGTGATCACACGAATGGCAGAGCAGACTCGAAGGGCCGAGTGGCCTAGTCTTGTCCTTATTTCCTATGTTTCTGTAATAACTTCCTCGAGTCCCATAGGGATACATTGACTGTTCTCCCTGTGGGACTCCTGGAGAATGGGTTTCCCGCTTAGTGGGTGGCGGTGCCCCCAGCTGCGGCTCATTAGAACCCTGTGTGATGGCCGGCCCAGACATGGACCAGCAGCTTGGTTGTCCCACCAGGACAATGCTATGTAAATAGTTCACTGCCATAGGCCTGGCATAGGACTGGCAGCCCATGATCACACCTCTCCCTCATCAGCCATGGCGCCTGTTTCTCAATTTTTAAAAGCATAAGTGAGCTTCGCTGTCGGGAATTCCACCCAGTGGAGGCAGAGAATCGCGGAGGCCCGAGAGAATGCCGGGTCAGGCCCGCTAATGATATGCCAATGGCGTTTACTGTACGTGTGGAGTGAAATGCAGTGACGCTGCTGTCGAGGCAATGGAGAATTGCGATTTGGCGTGAAACCAGTGCTCGCCATGATTTCGGCATCCAAACCGAATCTCCGCCCAATCACGTTTCCCAATTCCAGTGACAGCCGATGGAGAATCCCGCCCCAAGAATCCAGAAAATAGATCTTAGTAGAGTTTCTGTCAAAGTTATTGCAGCTGATTGGCTCCTCTGCTCCACTGAGGAAGTTCTCTGTGCATTACTCTGCTGTAAAAATGCGGCTTTATACAATGTTGTATGTCTCTTTACGACCATGCAGCTTATTGTTGGATAAAATGCCAGCAACATTCTCTTAACAATGTCCTCAGGTCAGTTTGAGGCTAATTATTCTTTGCAACTTCTTTGGGTCATTTAGAGGTCAATTGCTGTTAGCATCCACCATCTCCCAATATAACCTTGGAGGTTAAACCATTCACACAAGTACACCCTAATTCGCCGGGATCGGGATTGCCAATGAGAGGCTGACAAGTGGCAGCCACATATTGGCACTACATTCCCCATAAACACTCAGCCCAGCCAACAACATTGCAGCACAGAGAGCGGCACTTCCGTTTGCAGATACCAAACTGGAGACCGCGGGGAGAAGTGGGAACAAGGCTGTCACCCACCGCCATACACCAGGCCTGAGCACAGTTGGCAGAGACTATGGGTGGGATTCTCTGACCCACCGCCGGGTCGGAGAATCGTCAGGGGGGTGGCGGCGTGAATCCCTCCCCCGCCGGCTGTCGAATTCTCCGGCACTGGGGTTTTGGCGGGGGCGTGAATCGCGCCGCGCCAGTTGGGGGCCGTTGGTAGCGCCCCCCCCACGGTGATTCTCCGGCCCGCCATGGGCTGAGTGGCCGCCCGTTTTCGTTGTAAATCACAACAGGTCCTTACCGGCGGGACCTGGCTCCACGGGCGGCCTGCAGAGACCTCCGGGGGACGTGAGGGGATCTGGCCCCAGGGGGTGCCCCCACGGTGGCCTAGCCCGTGATCGGGGCCCACCGATCCGCAGGCAAGCCTGTGCCATGGGGGCACTCTTTCCCTCACACCCGCCGCTGTCAACCACCACCGTGGCCGGTGCGGAAAAGAACCCCCCTGCGCATGCACTGGGACAACGGCAGCACACGCTGGCACTCCCGCGCATGCGCCAACTCGCGCCGGCCAGCGGAGGCCTTTCGGCACCGGTTGGCATGGTGCCAAGCTCTTCCGCGACGATGAGATAAGTGATAAAATATGTAATAACAAGATATGATAGAAGACTGTTTGATTCGGTGAGAGAAGAAACAATGGAGCGGCGGGGTTGGGGCGGGGGGGGGGGGGGGGGGGGGGGGGGGTTGCGATGTGAAGAATCTCCAGCAATACTTCCATTCAGAGTTGGCAAACCCTACCACCCAAGCACATCTAGATGCTGCTGCTCAGTTTATTCTGTGCTACTGTGGTTAAATAGCAATCTATGCTCCCAACATTGCCTTTATGGATGGAGACACCCCAGGAAAATTGGCATTGCAAACTGGGATTTTTTGTTGGTGCTACCATTTTTGCGGTAGGTGGGTGAGTCAGTGGAAACCATTCTATTATCGCCCAGTGCACGTTGCACAAGGTCCTGGGCTTTCTACTGGAGGCTACGAGCCAAGTGCTGGAAAATGGGATAAGGTTAGATCGGTGCTTGATGTCTGCTGCAGACACGATGGGCCGAAGGGCCTCCTTTTGTGCGGTAAAACGCTGTGACTCTTTGACAAAATAAAGAATGAACTTTCATTTAGATAACATCTCTCAGTATGTCAGGTAGTGCCTTTAAGCCAATGCAATACTTTTGAAGTATTTTAATGTAGCAAACGCAGAAACCAATTTGTGCACAGCAAGCTCCCACAAACAGCAATGTGATAATGGCCATATAACCTGCATTTTCATGTTTGAGGAATTAACATTGGCTACGCATTGGCATTTATGACAGCATAGCACACCCTGAATATTGCGTTGACCTGTCAGCCTAGATTTTGTTATAAGGCCTCAAGACCGGGACTTGAACTCACAACTGTGCAACTCAGAGGTGAGAGTATAACACATTGAGCCACAGCTGACACTAAAAATGCCTTTAAAGGAGTGAGCAAATTGAAAGAATCCACAAATGATCTGCAGTGTGGTGAATTGCTTGGCTCAGGTGAAATCTTTGAAGCATGATTTGTTTTCACTAGATTCAGAGTCTAGCTGGGACCAGAGATTTGCCACAGACAATTATTTTCTCTACCTCATAACATTGCATAGGGGGCAGGATTCTCCCAACGGGCGTCGAAGTGGCGACGCCGGAGTAAAAACCGGAGTGTTTTACTCTGGCGTCGGCGCCAGTTCCCAGACCCCTATTCTCCTCCCTCCGTGGGGCTAGCAGGGGCGTCATGCGATTTACGGGGGCGGGGCCTCGGCGCAGCGTCAGAGACCCGGCGCCGCGTAAAAGACCGCCTTGGGTCCAGCGCATGCGCAGTTGGGCCGACACCAACTAGTGCATGTGCAGTGGCCGTCCTCCCCTAGGCCGCCCCGCACAAACATGGCAGATGGATCCAGGCTCGCCGGCGGAAGAAAGGAGGCCCGCCGACAGATAGGCCAGCCCGCCGATCGGTTGGTCCTCATCGCGTACCAGGCCACTCCGGAGGCCCCCCGACCCCCCCGGGAACGGAGCCCCCCTCCTCCGACCCACAGGCCGCCCCCCAAGCCTTTGCGATGAGTACTCATCGGCAGCGACCAGGTGTGGACAGCGGCGGCGGGACTAGGCTGTTTACGCGCAGCCGCTCGACCCATCCGGGCCGGAGAATCGCCGCTCGCCATTTGCGGCAATTCTCTGAATTCCCATCCGGCCCGGCACGATTCGCATGGCGCTGGTCACGCCGCTGGTTTCGGGGGGTGGGAGAATCGTGTGCGAGGGTCGGGGCAGCGTTGCGCAATTCCCGCGGCGCCCCGGCGATTCTCCCACCCGGATTGGGGGGGGGGGGGAGAATACCGCCTAGGATATACGGAATAAAACAGGCCATTTGGCCCAACCAGGCCATGCTAGTATTTATGCTCTACTTCAACCTTCTCCCACCTACCCTCATCTAAATATACTCTTTTAACCACGATTCCATTTTTCCTCATAGGCTTGACTAATTTCCCCTTAATGAACCTATACCATTACTTTGGTCACTCCCTGTGGTCGCAAGTTCTATATTTCCACCACTCTCTGTATAAAGAAGTTTCTTCTCAATTCCCTATTGTATTTCTTGGTGACTTAATTAATTCTGTCAGTTGCTCCCTGACTCCACATTTGCCTACCTTACGCATAAATCTATTATGGGGCAACTTATTGAAGGATGTATGAATATCCAGATAAGTTAAATTGACCATGTTACCATTGTCTCCTCTCTCTGTTACTTCCTCAGAGAATTCAATAAGGTTGGTCAAGTAAGATGTTTCCTTTAGAAACTCAGGCTGACTATTCATTATTATATTTCACATTTCGAGATGTTCTGCTCTTTTCTCCATTCGCAAGGATTCCATTGTTTTTCCCCCCCACTGAAGATAAGCTGACTGGTCTATAATTCCCTGAACACATTCTGTCTACCTACATAAAAGTAGAAATTATATCAGCTATCCACCACGCTTCTGGCTTTACATCTTTTTCTAACGAATCATTAAAAATGAAAAGTAATGCTTTTGCTAGCTCTTCCTTCATGGCTTCAAAGTACATGTGTGCAATCAATCTGGACCAGGGGCTTTATTCTCTTTGAATTTGTTTAGTTTATTCAATACACCTCTTTTTATTTTAAATGCACTTATGCCTTTACTCATCTCATCCACACACGGACACAAGAATTAGGAGCAGAAGTAGACCATTTGGCCCCTCAAGCCTGCCCCACCATTCAATAAGATCATGGCTCATCTGGTTGTGGCCTCAACTCTACTTTCCTGCCTGCACCAAACATCCCACGCAACCCCCCCCGCCCCCCCCCCCCTCCCCCCCCCCCCCCCATAACCCTTGACTCCGTTGTCAATCAAATATTTATCTAACTCATCCTTGAATATATACAATGACGCAGCTTCCATTGCTCTCTGGCGAAGAGAATTCCACAGACTAACAGCCCTATGAGAGAAAGAAAATCTCTTCATCTCTTAATTGGGAGACCCCTCATTTTTAAACTTTGTCCATTAATTCGAGATTCCCCCACAAGTGGAAACATCCTCTCGGCATCCACCTTGTCAAGTCCCCTCAAGATCTTATACGTTTCAATAAGATTATCACATTCTTCTAAACTCCAATGGATACAGGCCCAACCTGTCCAACCTTTCCTTATACGAAACCCTTCATCCCAGGAATCAGTTAAGTGAACCTTCTCTGAACTGCTTCTAATGCAATTATATACTTTCTTAAGTACACAATACACTTAAGTGCACTGTACACAGTACTCCAGATGTTGTCTCACCAACGACCTGTACAACTGGAGCAAAACATCCCCACTTTTGTGTTCCATTTCCCTTGCATAACAACAACATTTCATTTACCTTCCTAATCACTTGCTGTTCCTACACACTAACGCTTTGTGATTCACGTACCAGGACACCCAGATCCTTCTGCACCGCAGCAATCTCTCTATTTAAATGAAATGCTACTTTTCTATTCTTCCTGTCAAAGTGGACAGCTTCACATTTTCCTAAATTATCCTCCATCTGCCAAATTTTTGTCCACTCGCTTAACCTAGCCAATTCCCTTTATATTCACTTCACTTCCGTTTCTACCTATCTTTGTGTCATCAAATTTAAGCAACCATTAATTCAGTCCCTTCATCCAAGTCAATTATATAAATTGTAAATACTTGAGGCTCTAGCACTGACCCTGCAGCAATCCATTTGTCACATCTTGCCAAACTGAAAATGACCCATTTATCCCTACTTTCTGTTTAATGTTAACTAACCAATCCCTTATCCATGCTAATATGGTACTGCCTAAACCGTGCATTTTCAGGATGGCGAGCACTCCGTGTGTCGTATCTGGGTTGGGCCAGGTGGAATTCCGGCTGGAAGCCCATCCATGCTATTTAATGCTCCCACCCAGTCTCAGAATGCCGGGCGGGCAAGGAGGGTAGTGGTGGAGGAACATAAAATTCTGGTCCATGAGCTCATATTTTTTGATGTAACCTTTGATGCGGCACCTTATCAAATGCCTTTTGGAAACCCTAGTATACCATATCTATAATTCCACTTCAATCCACCTGGTTTGTTTCTTCCTCAAAGAACTCTAATAAATTAGTCGAACAGGATTTCCCTTTCACAAAACCATGGTGACTCTGCCTGATTGTGTTGTGATTCTCTAAATGTCCTGCTACTACCTCCTTAATAAAATGGATGCTAGCAATTTTACCAATGACAGGTGTTCGGCTAACTTGCCAATGTCTCCCTCCAGTCTTGAATAGAGATATGACACTTGTGATTTTCAAATCTGTTAGGTTCTTTGCAGATTAGGGAATTTTGGAATATCAGAACTATTATCTCTGCAGCCCTTTCAGTTAAGACCCTAGGATTCAGGTCATCACATCCAGTGGACTTGGCAGTACCTTTCTCAGTTTCCTCAGTACCTTTGTCCCTTTTAATGTCACATCTACCTGTTCCAACTCCCTGGTAAATACAGAAGCAAAATAATGATTTAATATTTCAGTCATCACTCTGTCATTCCCTGCAGCATTGTCCTGTCTATCACTTAATAACCCAATTTCCACCACAGCCTTCTTTTTTTATTGATGTACCTGTAAAACGTTGTAATATTTTATTTTATTATATATCATGATAATTTCATTTCACAGAGCCTCTTTGCTTTCCTAATTGTTTTTTAACTGTTCTCCTTGTCTCTTCATATTCTCTCCATCCTGCACTCTGTTGTCTAAGTCATTAATGTTAGCCTCTTTGCAAACTCTCAATTTTCCCCTCATGTTTTCATTCATCCATGGGGTCTCATTAGTGTTTCATATGTTCTTTCCTTATTTCCCCGACACTTTGTTGAGCACCATTTTAAATATTTTCCATTGTTTTATGCTGTTGGTTGCCAATAAAGTTGCTCATTTTATTTCCCCAAGCTCTATTCTCAGTCTCTCAAAGTCAGCTTTCCTCTAATCCATTAACTTTTTTTTTGTCTGTATTATCATCTTAAAGCAGATTACATTATGGTCACTATTGCCTAGATGTTCCCCTAATTTTATTTCACTTATCTGCTCCAGTTCATTTCACATTACCATTGCCAATCTTCCTTTGTCGGGCTTTTCGCATATTGGGGTAGAAAGGAGTTCTGCACATATTGTAAGAACTCTATTCCTTTATCCCCTTTAGCTATTCCTTCTGTCCAATTAATGTCAGGGTAGTTGAAATTCTCCCGTGACTATTATTCTATATGTTTTACTCAGTCCACCAATTTGTTTTGCATATTTCTTCCTCCACCTTCCTCCCACTATTAGGTGGTCTGTTGACTACACCTATTAGTGTGGTTGGTTCTTTATCTCTGTCCGTTTGGATTTTATTTTTCCTTGCTTATAGTTGCATCCCTACTTACTACAGCTTATATGCTATCCCAAATAAGTGTAGCCACTCTCTGTTTCCCCACTCCATCTTTTCTAAATACATTATACCCTGCAATGTATAATTTCAAGCCCTGATTTCCCTGTAACTATAACTTCCTTGGAGTGCTTATCAGCAGTGGATTGCTACTCTGTAGCGACTTTCCCGGGCTTGAAATGGAAAGCAGCTGTCTCGCCCAAACTTCCTGACTCAGATCAGTGAGGCTGAAGAAACCAAACACCTGCGGCGAAGCGCAAAAGTGGCAGAACGAAGCAGGACACACACCTTTTTACGGCACTGGCTGGCATGAAGCAGCCGGGTTTATAGGTCCCATTGAAAGGGAGAAGGTAAGCTTCTAAGGTAAGTGAATAGGACATGGGGGTGGGGGTTCAGACATCGGGGGGGGGCGGGGGGGGGGCAAAATCCAGACATCAATGGAGGTGTGGACATTGGGGTGGGGCTTCAGACATTGGCGCGAGGGAATCCTGACATGGGGTCGGGTACGGACATGGGCAGAGCGGGTGCAGACCAGGGTGTGGGGCTGGGTCATGGGGCGCTTTCACTAGGATCGGGGGGAGTGTCATACTGGTTGAGGGTGTTGTTTGGTTTCGAGGGTTTCAGTTAGGTCGGGGAAGTGTCGTTCGGGTTGGGGGCGGTGTCATTGCATCCAGGGCATGTCATTTAGGGTTGGGGGGGGGGTCTTCATTTCAGTCGGGGTGATGTTCAGACCAGAGTGGTTTCATTTCAGTCGGGGATATTGTTCGGGTCAGAGGGGTGTCGTTCCGAATGGAGGGGTTTCGTTTGGATCGGAGGGTGGGGTTTGTGCCAGGGGCTATTGTTCGGATCGGTGGGGGTTGATTTGGTTCGGGGGTGTCCTCGAGATCAGGAGGCGTTGTTTGGGTTGGGGGGTGTTGTTTGGGTCAGGGTGTCATCGGGGTCAGGGCTGTTGTTTGGGTCAGAGGGGTATCATTTGGGACAGGGGTGTCCTTTGCGCTGGGGAGGGGGGGGATTGTCGTTTGGGCCAGGGAATATTGTCTGAATTGGGGGTATTGGTTTTGTCAGGGTGGGGTGCCATTTGGATGAGGAGTATCGATTTGGTCTGGGTTGTCTTTTCAGTCTGTGGTGCAATTTAGGACAGGGGTGTCGTTTGGGACGGGGTTTGTGTTGCTTCGGTCAAGGGGTTGTCTTTCGGGTTGGATGGGTGTCGTTCAGGTCAGTGGAGTTTTTATTCCGGTTGGAGGGGGTTTTGTTCAGGTTGGAGGGCGTTCGTTCAGGTCAGGAGGTGTTGATCAGATTGGAGGGGGTTTCATTCAGTTGGAGGGCTTTCCTTTGGATCAGAAGGAGATTCGTTCGGGCCAAAGGGGGTTTCGTTCGTGTCAAAGAGGGTTTTGTTCCGGTGAGAGAGGTTTTGTTCGGGTCAGGGGGGGTTTCGCTCCAGTTGGAGGGGGTGTTCGGGTCAGGGACGGTTTCGCTCCAGTTGGAGGGGGTGTTGTTCGGGTCAGCGGGGGTTTCGCTGCAGTTGGAGGGGGTGTTGTTCGGGTCAGGGTGGGTGTCGCTCCAGTTGGAGGGGGTGTTGTTCGGGTCAGGGGGGGTTTCGCTCCAGTTGGAGGGGGTGTTGTTCGTGTCAGGGTGGGTGTCGCTCCAGTTGGAGGGGGAGTTGTTCGGGTCAGGGTGGGTGTCGCTCCAGTTGGAGGGGGTGTTGTTCGTGTCAGCGGGGGTTTCGCTCCAGGTGGAGGGGGTGTTGTTCGGGTCAGGGGGAGTTTCGCTCCAGTTGGAGGGGGTGTTGTTCGGGTCAGGGGGGGTTTCGCTCCAGTTGGAGGGGCTGTTGTTCGGGTCAGGGGGGGCGTTCGCTCCAGTTGGAGGGGGAGTTGTTCGGGTCAGGGGGAGTTTCGCTCCAGTTGGAGGGGGTGTTGTTCGGGTTAGCGGGGGTTTCGCTCCAGTTGGAGGGGCTGTTGTTCGGGTCAGGGGGGGCGTTCGCTCCAGTTGGAGGGGGTGTTGTTCGGGTCAGGGGGGGTTTCGCTCCAGTTGGAGAGGGTGTTGTTCGGGTCAGGGTGGGTTTCGCTCCAGTTGGAGGGGGTGTTGTTCGGGTCAGCGGGGGTTTCGCTCCAGTTGGAGGGGCTGTTGTTCGGGTCAGGGGGGGCGTTCGCTCCAGTTGGAGGGGGTGTTGTTCGGGTCAGGGACGGTTTCGCTCCAGTTGGAGGGGGTGTTGTTCGGGTCAGGGGGGGTTTCGCTCCAGTTGGAGGGGGTGTTGTTCGGGTCAGCGGGGGTTTCGCTCCAGTTGGAGGGGCTGTTGTTCGGGTCAGGGGGGGCGTTCGCTCCAGTTGGAGGGGGTGTTGTTCGGGTCAGGGACGGTTTCGCTCCAGTTGGAGGGGGTGTTGTTCCGGTCAGGGGGCGTTTCGCTCCAGTTGGAGGGGGTGTTGTTCGGGTCAGGGGGGGTTTGGCTCCAGTTTTAAGTGGTGTTGTTCGGGTCAGTGGGGGGTTCCCTTCAGATGGAGGGGGTGTTGTTTGGGTCAGGGGGGGTTTCGCTCCAGTTGGAGGGGGTGCTGTTCTTGTCAGGGGGGCTTTTGCTCCAGTTGTAGGGGGTGTTGTTCGGGTCAGGGACAGTTTCGCTCCAGTTGGAGGGGGTGTTGTTCAGGTCAGGGCGGGGGGTTTCGCTCCAGTTGGAGGGGGTGTTGTTCGGGTCAGGGACGGTTTCGCTCCAGTTGGAGGGGGTGTTGTTCGGGTCAGGGTGGGTTTCGCTCCAGTTGGAGGGGGTGTTGTTCGGGTCAGCGGGGGTTTCGCTCCAGTTGGAGGGGCTGTTGTTCGGGTCAGGGGGGGCGTTCGCTCCAGTTGGAGGGGGTGTTGTTCGGGTCAGGGACGGTTTCGCTCCAGTTGGAGGGGGTGTTGTTCCGGTCAGGGGGCGTTTCGCTCCAGTTGGAGGGGGTGTTGTTCGGGTCAGGGGGGGTTTCGCTCCAGTTGGAGGGGGTGTTGTTCGGGTCAGCGGGGGTTTCGCTCCAGTTGGAGGGGGTGTTGTTCGGGTCAGCGGGGGTTTCGCTCCAGTTGGAGGGGCTGTTGTTCGGGTCAGGGGGGGCGTTCGCTCCAGTTGGAGGGGGTGTTGTTCGGGTCAGGGACGGTTTCGCTCCAGTTGGAGGGGGTGTTGTTCCGGTCAGGGGGCGTTTCGCTCCAGTTGGAGGGGGTGTTGTTCGGGTCAGGGGGGGTTTGGCTCCAGTTTTAAGTGGTGTTGTTCGGGTCAGTGGGGGGTTCCCTTCAGATGGAGGGGGTGTTGTTTGGGTCAGGGGGGGTTTCGCTCCAGTTGGAGGGGGTGCTGTTCTTGTCAGGGGGGCTTTTGCTCCAGTTGTAGGGGGTGTTGTTCGGGTCAGGGACAGTTTCGCTCCAGTTGGAGGGGGTGTTGTTCAGGTCAGGGCGGGGGGTTTCGCTCCAGTTGGAGGGGGTGTTGTTCGGGTCAGGGACGGTTTCGCTCCAGTTGGAGGGGGTGTTGTTCCGGTCAGGGGGCGTTTCGCTCCAGTTGGAGGGGGTGTTGTTCGGGTCAGGGGGGGTTTGGCTCCAGTTTTAAGTGGTGTTGTTCGGGTCAGTGGGGGGTTCCCTTCAGATGGAGGGGGTGTTGTTTGGGTCAGGGGGGGTTTCGCTCCAGTTGGAGGGGGTGCTGTTCTTGTCAGGGGGGCTTTTGCTCCAGTTGTAGGGGGTGTTGTTCGGGTCAGGGACAGTTTCGCTCCAGTTGGAGGGGGTGTTGTTCAGGTCAGGGCGGGGGGTTTGGCTCCAGTTGGAGGGGGTGTTGTTCGGGTCAGGGGGGTTATTCGCTCCAGTTGGAGGGGGTGTTGTTCGGGTCAGGGACGGTTTCGCTCCAGTTGGAGGGGGTATTGTTTGGGTCAGGGGGGGTTTCGCTCCAGTTGGAGGGGGTGTTGTTCGGGTCAGGGGGGTTTTGCTCCAGTTGAAGGGGGTGTTGTTCGGGTCAGGGGGGTTTGGCTCCAGTTTTAAGTGGTATTGTTCGTGTCAGTGGTGGCTTCGCTTCAAATGGAGGGGGTGTTGTTCGGGTCAGGGGGGGTTTTGCTCCAGTTGGAGGGGGTGTTGTTCGGGTCAGGGGGGTTTCGCTCCAGTTGGAGGGGGTGTTGTTTGGGTCAGGGGGGTCCATTCTAGTTGGAGGAGGTGTCGTTCGGCTCAGGGGGTGTTTCTTTTGGAATGGATGCGGTTTTGTTCAGGTCCGAGGGGGGCTTTCCTTCAGGTTGGAGCGGGTTTAGTTTCTATCCTTCTAGATGGATTCGGCCTTGGGTTTGGTTCCAAAAACCACAATCTGGTCAGTCTGTTAGATTGTGTGTGTCGGGTTTGGCATTGAGGTACAATAGGATGGCTAGTGAGAGTCCACCTAGCTACTGTTGGGTTGCGAGACTGGTAAACAGATGTTGGATCTGAGTGACCAGCAGAAAAAAAGGCTTTAAGAAAAATGGTCAATTCAACAGGCAGGTCCACTGTCAAGCAAAGAGAAGCAAAAGAAAGTCAAACTGAAGCAAGAATAGGCAAAGAGATTGGAGGAGAGAAAGAGAAATAAGTTATCAATTATAAATATTGTAGTTTACATTGAAAATTATGTGCCTGCTGGAATGAAAACACAAAGGACAATCTGTGAAAGAAAGCAAAGTATCAGTCCTGCTCAGTCTATGAATTTCAGTTGTATGCTCTGGCTTAACCCGCAGCTGTCCACAAACAGGCATCTTCCTTTAGCCTCCCAGTGGACTCCTGCTCTCCTCTACCTGCCATGCCCCTCGCAGGCCATTGGCTCGAAGGTAAACAATCTAGCCAAGGGTGAACAGGTGCTATAAGACCATAAGACCTAGGAGCAGAATTAGGCCACTCAGCCCATCGAGTCTGCTCCGCCATTCAATCATGGCTGATATTTTCTCGTCCCCATTCTCCTGCCTTCTCTCCATAACCCCTGATCCCCTTATTAATCAAGAACCTATCTATCTCGGTCTTAAAGACTCTCAATGATTTGGCCTCCACCACCTTCTGCGGCAAAGAGTTCCACAGATTCACCACCCTTTGGCTGAAGAGATTCCTCCTCATCTCTGTTTTAAAGGTGCTAGCAGCCCACTCAGAATTCTAACTGAGGCCAGGTCCCGAGGCTCCATGTTGGGCCAATCTTGGGCCTCTCTATTCAGAAGCCTGAATTGAATGATGCCCCATTCCTGGGGGTGCATTATCTGAAACTTCACAAATCCTCCATCGAGCACACCTCAATAACCTTCATCTCCTGAAATATGTTTTTTTGTGTGTTTTTTGATACCTTTACAAAAATGAAGGCTGGGATTCTCTGAGCCTCCGCGCCGCAATCGCACTCGGCGTGGGAGCGGAGGATGGGCGTCAGACCCGTGCTTGGGGACCGGAGAATCACCGCCAGTCACGCGCGCTCGGTCGACGCGATGCCGGTCGGGGACCATTGAAAGAGGCCCCCGCGGCGATTCTCTGCCGTCAACTGGCCGAGTTGCCGCCGGCGTGGTTCACTCATGGTTCCACCTGGCGGGATCTTGGAGTGGCGGCTGCGGACCCAGTCCGCGGCCACCCCTGGTGGGGGGGCGGGGGGATCTGTCACCGGGGGGTGCCTCCGGGACGGCCAGACTCGCGATAAGGGGCCACCGATCAGCGGGCGCGCGCAATCTTTCTCCAGGAAAGTCCAGAGTGATTTGCGCCCGTTTTCTCGCGGGCATGGGGACATAGCCCCATTATCAGAGAATTCCGCCCGAAAGCTTTACTTCAAGGGCTCATCCTGTTGCAAAATCCTGGGCCACAAGTAAAATTTGTTTTTAATCCCTCCTGCAGTTCAGAGATTTTTCAATCATATCCTTGCACCCTGAACATATGCAGTTGGCAGAATTTGCAGCCAGCTATTGATATATCAAGACGAGGTGAAGGGTTAAAGGGTCTGACTCCTCATCCTGGGGAGGGATTTGAGAATTTCTTTACTTTCTCCAAAAAGGCTTTGAAGGAAACTGCAGTTTGAATTCCCAAAGCTTTCATTTCAGGCAAGTGATACATTTGTATAAATGTATTACAATTGTGTTTAAAGAACATGCGAAGACAAACAGCTGCTATCATGAGAGAGACAGCAGTAGGAATAACAACAGCTGTTCGTGTTTTTTTCGTTGAGGGCTAGAAAAGAAAATAAGAGATTGTTTATAGAGATTTTTGTTTACTTAATCCTTTTCCTTGGTTATATGCAACTAAAAAATTCTCCTGCGCCTATTTTACAGCAGAACCATTTCCTTTCATATGTAAAAATTTGGAAATAATATTTATGATGAACTTTTATTATTTTATCAGGTAATTGGGGGTGGGGGGGAGTCTTCTGGCATTATCACCAGCGGGATCTTCGGGTCCCGCTGAAGACGAATGCCCGCCGCGGGTTTCCCAGCGGCCTGGGGTGGATTTGACGGGAAATCCTATTGAAAGCGGTTGGAAGATCCAGCGGGCAGACAACGGTGGGCCATTCCCCAGCATCCATGTGGTGAATGTATTCACCTAATGCCTGTATGAAATTGTAACCTATGACCTGTGACCTGGAAGTGGTGATATGAGCTGCTTCCAGGTACTGTAATCCCGGTAGGGCTCCGCCTCTGGCTCCGCCCTCACCAGGCCATATATAAACCGGCCGCCTGTGGACGGCATTCATCTGCACTACCGACTCTGGCGAGGCAGGTTCATGACTAATAAAGCCTAATGTTCACTCCCTCTCTCTGCCTCTCGGTGAATTGAAGGTATATCAATCCATAAAAATGCCACAGTACAACCCCCCACCATTATTTTTGTTTAAAACTGGTAAGTCTGCAACTCATTAATAGATGCAGGACAGGATTGCATATCAGAAAATAGTTCACCCCAGCTCATCGTTTTTTGCCTATTCATTTCTATAAAGTAAGAACTTAAACTGCTTGAAGGCAATAACATAAAGATAGGGATCTGGTTGAGGATAAAGATATTGTGGAAATGGCATGGAGGGGTGGGGAGTTCATGGTTCAAAATGGAGGCAACAGCAGAACACCATATTAGATTGCATTCTTCTGGATGTTTAGCGTCCAGGCTGTTCAGAACTTTCTTCATCTGATGTATCAGCTCTGAGCAATCACTCAAATTCTAATACCTTTTTCTAAGTCCTGCTGGGTCTCAGGATTTCCTCCTCAGATTTCTTCCCCAACTTGCTAACAGTGCTGTGGGTGCATCTACACCTCAGAGACTGCAGCAGTTCAAGAAGGTGGCTTACCACTGATGTTGTCGTACGTTGTAGCGTCAGTACGTTCGCTGTGCCACCACGCATGCGCGGTGCGGCTGTACGTGGTGCGCGCCTGCGCAGCACGTTCGCCGATGTCGCCGTCCCCTCGTTCGGTGCGCACAAGCACGGGGGTCCGTGAAAAGCGCGCAAAATGGCCGCCCTCATCCAGGCTGAGGCCCTAGAGTTGCTCGATTGCTTGGACCCGTTCTGCCTCGTGGGGACCTTGCCGTGCCGTTTCAGCCGCTTGGATGTGGGAATACCGACTAGTGGCGTGTTCGTGTAGCATGCAGGTCTCGATGGCGGTTGCTAGGGTGAGCTGCTTTACTTTGAGGAGCTGCTGGCATAGGGGGTCCGACTGAACACCGAAAACGATCTGGTCGCATATCATGGAGTCGGAGGTGGACCCGTAGTTACAGGACTGCGCAAGGATGCGGAGGTGGGTGAGAAAGGACTGGAAAGGTTCATCCTTACCCTGTAAACGCTGTTGGAATACATAGCACTCAAAACTTTCATTCACCTCTATGTTGCAGTGAGTGTCATCTTGAGGAGGACCGTCTTGAATTTTGATTTATCTTCATCATCAGCAAAGGTGAGAGAATTGAAAATGTGGATGGCATGTTCCCCGGCCGTGGATAGGAAGAGACCGATCTTGGTGTCCGAGGCATCTTCCCGGTCTGTGGCTTCAAGGTAGAGCTGGAAGCGTTGTTTGAATATCTTCCAGTTGGCCCCCAGGTTACCGGTGATGCGGAGCGGCGGCGGGCGGACTCTGTCCATTTTGCAGGATGGCTGTATGCTGGTGGAAGGCAGATCACTTGCAGGTAGGTCAAAGAAGTTCTAATATCCTTCAACTCCTGGTATCATGATGTGTTGGGTGCTCTGGATCTGTGGAACACATACAGGCCACCAACACTTAAAATAGTGCAACGCTATTTTATTAAGTTAGAAACTGTTGAACATACTTTCACTGTGGGTTAACACGATGTTAGATTAAACTAAAGACCTATGCCTGTCCGAACCAGTCTATGCACTCAGCACATGGTGAAGATCTGTGCTGTAAGCTGTAAGCTCTGTCCTTGTAGGAGGCTGTGTCCCGAATGAGCGGGAACTCTGATGCCCCCTGTCTTTATAGTGCGTGTGCTCTAACTGGTGATTGGCTGCGGTGTTGTGTGTGTTGATTGGTCTTGCTGTATGTCCATCAGTCTGTGTGTATCTGCACCATGATATACTGGTGTATATCATGACAACCACTATCTTCTCAAGGGCAAATAGGGTTGGACAATAAACGCTGACCTAGCCAATGACGCCAACATCCTGTGAAAGAATTTTTAAAAACTACTAGATCTTATGGACATCCTTGTGGGCACAGTCTGCATACGCTGTGATCACTAAGGTGCCAATTGTGGTTTTATTCCAGCAATATCGCCTCTGAGTTATAAGAATGTCGGTTCAAGCACATAATCCAGGCTGAGATTTCAATTCAGACCACAGAGAGTGCTGTCCCTGGCATCTCAGTATTATACTAAAATATCCTGTGACATTATTTGAAGAGCAGGGAGGATCATCAAAAATGATTATCTGCACATGTGTTTCATTGCTGTTTGTTGGACCTTGTTCTACATAAATCAGCTGTTGGTTGTTCGAGTCCTGCTATCTTCACCTCCCGGCAAGGTACATTTTTTCAGTCAAACTTATTGTCAAGTTAAATTCTCGACTTAAACAGATTTTAAATCATCATAAGAGCTTAAGTCAGCTCTGCTAGCTGTAGACTTGGTCTTAAGGGAATGTGTCTTTTACCCCAGGAGTATCTAGACAAAACAAAGATATCTCAGGATAAAGTATACACTTCATTGGTATATTATAGTAGAAATGTCTCTTAAAGCGATTGGGTGGGACTCTCCATTTCTGAGACAGAGGGCGCGACCTTCCAAAAGGGAACAAAGATCCCGAGCGAGCGGGTTTAGCCAAGTGCTTCCCTGAACTCACAGTGCCGAGAAACACATGGCTATTCAATGCGACATGCTTTGAATAAGGGATCTAAGTGGGGAACGCGCGGCCGAGGCCTCACATAGCCCCGTTTTTTACAATGGAGAGCTCCGCTCACCAGGACTCCCCATTGTAGCGAGACGTCAGGACGCCATTTTAATACTCATAATAATCTTTATTGTCACAAATAGGCTTACATTAACACTGCAATGAAGTTACTGTGAAAAGCCCCTAGTCGTCACACTCCGGCGCCTGTTTGGGTACACAGAGGAGAATTCAGAATGTCCAATTCACCTAACAGCACGTCTTTCAGGACCTGTGGGAGGAAACCGGAGCACCCGGAGGAAACCCACGCAGACACGGAGAGAACGTGCAGACTCCATACAGACAGTGACCCAAGCCGGGAATCCAACCTGGGATCCTGGCGCTGTGAAGCAACAGTGCTAAGCACTGTGCTACCGTGCTTAAATAGTAAAAAATCCCCGACCACCCCCAACCCAAACGCAACATGGGAGGGCCCCCAGGTCCTCCCGCAGCCCCAACACCCACGGCGGCCAATATGGGCACTTTGGCAGTGCCAGGCTGGCACAGAGGTGGCACTGCCAGGGTTTCCAGGTGGTACCAGCAGTGCCAGGGCATCACCCTGTCCAAAGGGTTTGCAGCTGGGGGCCTCCGATCCCCTTGGAGATCCTCACAAGTGCCATTCCATCTGGTCCACGGGCGAAAGTCTCCGGAAACGGCGCGATGTCCGCCGACTGGCGCCCAAAATGGCGCAAATCAGTCGGGCATCGCGCCGCCCCAAAGGTGCGGAATGCTCCGCATCTTTGGGGGCCGAGCCCTAACCATAAGGGGCTAGGTCGGCGCCGGACGAATTTCCGCCCCGCCAGCTGGCGGAAAAGGCCTTTGGTGCCCCGCCAGCTGGCGCGGAAATGACATCTCTGGGCGGCGCATGCGCGGGAGCGTTAGCGGCCGCTGACGTCATACCCGCGCATGCGCATTGGAGGGAGTCTCTTCTGCCTCCGCCATGGTGGAGACCGTGGCAGAGGCAGAAGGAAAAGAGTTCCCCCACGGCACAGGCCCACCCATGGATCGGTGGGCCCCGATCGCGGGCCAGGCCACCGTGAGGGCACCCCCCGGGGCCAGACCGCCCCGCGCCCCCCCCCAGGACCCCGGAGCCCACCCGCGCCGCCTTGTCCCGCCGGTAAGGTAGGTGGCTTAATCTACGCCGGCGGGGCAGGCATTTTAGCGGCGGAACTTCGGCCCATCCAGGCCGGAGAATCGCGGGGGGGGTCCCGCCAACCGGCGCGGCGCGATTCCCGCCCCCGCCGAATCTCCGGTGCCGGAAAATCCGGCAACCGGCGGGGGCGGGATTCACGCCAGCCCCCGGCGATTCTCCGACCCGGCGGGGGGGTCGGAGAATCTCATCCCTCATTTATGGGGACCAGTATCAAACAGCTTTAGCCCAAGGTGACTGAGGCAAAGGGATTGAATCCCAATGCCGCAGGTACCTGGGGATTCTGCACATTAGGGTAAGGCTCACTGCCTCACTCTAACATGCAGATTTGCCAAAAAGTGATCGCGACCATTGTGGGCGGGATTCCCCTTGCAATGTGTCACGATTGTATTCAATCTCGCGAGGTGATGCGAGCCGTGTAGATCCTGGGAGCGGGGTCTCACGGCTTTCACTGGCCGTGGCGAGCACTGCGCTGTGGCGAGCTGATTTTCTGGCGCCGCTTGGCCGGGAGGATCGCGTCCTATGTGTTGGTGCCGACGCAGGATCCGTGGACTTTCACGACAGCAAAACTGGCGCCGAAGCTGGATCGATTCAGCGACTGTGAAGGGGCTAGCACCGGCGCCATGTGGAACGCAATCGATTCCAATGAGAAATGGTGCAGGATTCGCCAGGTCCGTGATTGACACTTGGGAAGCTGACAAGCTGAAGCCGCATATACACATTAAAATCCCAGACTCACTCATCCCAGCCAACAGGATGGCACTAATTGTGCTGAAGCACGCCCAAACAGCTGATGGGTCGACTGGGGCCATACGGCACCTAGGGGGGTGGCCTTGGGCGGGGGGGGGGGGGGGGGGGGTGGACACACATATATATATGACCCCTGACCCTAAGTTCACAGTGGGCCGTTAGTGGCATGTGCATCTGAATAGCTGCCTTTCCAGCAATAATAATGGTGTTCTGTGCCCATCCACCCCAATGTGGCAGTTCAGGGACGCGGCCAATGCCCCTGACTCCTTTATGTGCGGGAAGCGTGTCCAGCTGCAACTCCTGTTAGACCGCATGACGGCTCTGGAGCTGCGGATGGACTCACATTGGAGCATCCGCGATGCTGAGGAGGTCGTGGATAGCACGTTCAGTGAGTTGGTTACACCGCAGATTAGGATTGGTGAGGGAGACAGGGAATGGGTTACCAAAAGGCAGAGAAAGAGCAGGAAGGCAGAGCAGGTGTCCCCTGCGGTCATCTCCCTCCAAAACAGGTATACCATTTTGGATACTGTTGGGGGAGATGACTCTCCAGGGGAAGGCAGTAGTAGCCAGGTTCATGGCATCGTGGCTGGCTCTGCTGCATAGAAAGGCTGGAAAAAGACCGGCAGGGCTATAGTCATAGGGGATTCAATCATAAAGGGAGTAGACAGGCGTTTCTGTGGTCGAAAACGAGACTCTCGAATGGTATGTTGCCTCCTGGGTGCACGGGTAAGGGATGTCTCAGACCGGCTGCAGGACATACTGAAGGGGGAGGGTGAACAGCCAGTTGTCGTGGTGCATAAAGGCAGCAACAATATAGGTAAAAAACGGGTTGAGGTCCTACAATCAGAATTTAGGGAGTTAGGAGATAAGTTAAAAAGTAGGACCTCAAAAGGTAGTAATCTCAGGATTGCTACCAGTCCACGAGAGAGTCAGAGTAGAAATTCAAGAATAGTCAGAATGAATACGTGGCTTGAGAGATGGTGCAGGAGGGAGGGGTTCAGATTTTTGGGACATTGGAACCGGTTCTGGGGGCGGTGGGACCATTACAAATGGGATGGTCTACACCTGGGCAACTTCAACCACCTGGCCGGGATCATTCCTGGGCAGAACTGGAATCAATGTCCTAGGGGGTGCTTTTGCTAACACTGTTGGGGAGGTTTTAAACTAATGTGGCAGGGGAGTGGGAACCTCATTAGGAAGTTAGTGGTCAGTAAAGAGGCAGCAACTAAAGCCAGTAAGGTACTAGATAATAAACTCAATGTGACTAAGGGGAAGAGTAGACAGGGAAGAGATGATGAACGCAAAGGGACAGGTGGTCTGAGGTGCATTTGTTTCAATGCGAGAAGTGTAGCAGGTAAGGCAGATGAACTTAGGGCTTGGATTAGTACCTGGGAATATGATGTTATTGGTATTGCTGAGACTTGGTTGAGGGAAGGGCAAAACTGGCAACTAAATATCCCAGGGTATCGGTGCTTCAGGAGGGATAGAGAGGGAGGTAAAAGGGGTGGAGGAATTGGATTACTGGCCAGAGATGATATCACAGCTGTGATTAAGGAGGGCACGATGGAAGATTCGAGCACTAAGGCAATATGAGTAGAGCTAAGAGATAGGAAGGGGGCAGTAACATTGTTGGGACTTTACTATAGGCCACCCAAAAGTGAGCGTGAAGTAGAGGTACAAATATGTAGACAGATTATAGAAAAATGTAGGAGCAATAGAGTGGTCGTGATGGGAGATTTTAACTTCCCCAACATTGAATGGGACTCATGTAGTGTTGGATGCGTAGATGGAGCAGAATTTGTAAGGAGCATCCAGGAGAGTTTTTTAGAGCAGTATGTAAATAGTCCAACTCGGGAAGGGGCCATACTAGACCTTGTATTGGGGAATGATCCCGGCCAGGTGGTTGAAGTTTCAGTCGGTGATTACTTTGGGAATAGTGATCACAATTCCGTAAGTTTTAGAATACTCATGGACAAAGACGAGAGTGGTCCTAAAGGAAGAGTGCTAAATTGGGGAAAGGCCAAGTATAACAAAATTCGGCAGGAGCTAGGGAATGTGGATTGGGAGCAGCTGTTTAAGGGTAAATCCACATTTGAAATGTGGGAGTCTTTTAAGGAAAGGTTGATTAGAGTGCAGGACAGACATGTCCCTGTGAAAATGAGGGATATAAATGGCAAGATTAGGGAACCATGGATAATGGGTGGAATTGTGAGACTAGCTAAGATGAAAAAGGAAGCATATATAAGATCTAGGCGACTTAAAACTGATGAAGCTTTGGAGGAATATCGGGAAAGTAGGACAAATCTCAAACTCGCAATAAAGAGGGCTAACAGTGTTAAGGAAAATCCCAAAGCCTTTTATTTGTATATAAGGAGCAAGAGGGTAACTAGAGAAAGGATTGGCCCACACAAAGACAAAAGAGGGAATTTATGCGTGGAGTCAGAGGAAATGGGTGAGATTCTTAATGAGTATTTTGCATCGGTATTCACCAAGGAGAGGGACATGACGGATGTTGAGGCTAGGGATGGATGTTTAAATACTCTAGGTCAAGTCAGCATAAGGAAGGGGGAAGTTTTGGGTATTCTAAAAGGCATTAAGGTGGACAAGTCCCCAGGTCCGGATGGGATCTATCCCAGGTTACTGAGGGAAGTGAGGGACGAAATAGCTGGGGCCTTAACAGATATCTTTGCAGCATCCTTGAGCACGGGTGAGGTCCCGGAGGACTGGAGAATTGTTAATGTTGTCCCTTTGTTTAAGAAGGGTAGCAGGGATAATCCAGGGAATTATAGACCTGTGAGCTTGACGTCAGTGGTAGGCAAACTGTTGGAGAAGATACTGAGGGATAGGATCTATTCACATTTGGAAGAAAATAGACTTATCAGTGATAGGCAGCATGGTTTTGTGCAGGGAAGGTCATGTCTTACAAACCTAATAGAATTCTTTGAGGAAGTGACAAAGTTAATTGATGAGGGAAGGGCTGTAGATGTCATATACAAGGACTTCAGTAAGGTGTTTGATAAAGTTTCCCATAGCAGGTTGATGGAAAAAGTGAAGTCGTATGGGGTTCAGAGTGTACTAGCTAGATGGATAAAGAACTGGCTGGGCAACAGGGGACAGAGAGTAGTGGTGGAAGAGAGTGTCTCAAAATGGAGAAAGGTGACTAGTGGTGTTCCACAGGGATCCATGCTCGGACCACTGTTGTTTTTGATATACATAAATGATCTGGACGAAGGTATAGGTGGTCTGATTAGCAAGTTTGCAGATGATACTAAGATTGGTGGAGTTGCAGATAGCGAGGAGGACTGTCAGAGAATACAGCAAAATATAGATAGATTGGAGAGCTGGCCAGAGAAATGGCAGATGGTGTTCAATCCAGGCAAATGCGAGGTGATGCATTTTGGAAGATCTAATTCAAGAGCGGACTATACGGTCAATGGAAGAGTCCTGGGGAAAATTGATGTACAGAGAGATCTGGGAGTTCAGGTTCATTGTACCCTGAAGGTGGCAATGCAGGTCGATAGAGTGATCAAGAAGGCATACAGCATGCTTACCTTCATTGGATGGGGTATTGAATACAAGAGTTGGCAGGTCGTGTTACAGTTGTACAGAACTTTGGGTAGGCCACATTTTGAATACTGCGTGCAGTTCTGGTCGCCACATTACCAGAAGGATGTGGATGCTTTAGAGAGGGTGCAGAGGAGGTTCACCAGGATGTTGCCTGGTATGGAGGGTGCTAGCTATGAAGAAAGGTTGAGTAGATTAGGATTGTTTTCGTTGGAAAGACGGAGGTTGAGGGGGGACCTGATTGAGGTCTACAAAATTATGAGAGGTATGGAGAGGGTGGATAGCAACAAGCTTTTTCCAAGAGTGGGGGTGTCAATTACAAGGGGTCACGATTTCAAGGTGAGAGGGGGAAAGTTTAATGGAGATGGGCGTGGAAAGTTTTTTACGTAGAGGGTGGTGGGTACCTGGAACGCTTTGCCAATGGAGGTGGTAGAGGCGGGCACAATAGCATCATTTAAGATGCATCTAGAACGGGCGGGAAACAGAGGGAAGTAGATCCTTGGAAAATAGAAGACAGGTTTAGATAAAGGATCTGGATCGGCGCAGGCTCAGAGGGCCGAAGGGCCTGTTCTTGTGCTGTAATTTTCTTTGTTCTTTGTTCTTATCCGTCCGTGCACCTCCTGGCCACCCCCGCTACTCTCCCCCACCCTGGCAGAAGCCCCCCGACCAGCGGCACAATTTTCAGCAAACTATGGTGATGTTGGACACTTTTCGTACCCCCTCTCTCTCCCTCAGCAGCCACGATGCCGGTTTCATGATTTTTACAAGCACAAGTGAACCGCGCCATCAGGAACTCAGTCCATCGGAGGCGGAGCATCGCGGAGGCTCTGGAGAACACTGGGTCGGGCCCACTAATGACATACAAACGGTCTTTACTGTATGTGTGTTCCAGACCTTTAGACACCGCTGTCAAAGTGACGGAGAATAACAATTCGGCGTCAAATTGGCACGAGCCGCAATTTTAGTGTCATAACCTATTCCCTGCCCGATCGTCTTTTGCAACGGAGAATCCCCCCATTACCCCTCCCAAAACTTCAAATTAACTATTAGAAATTCCAAGAGGAATTAGGGTCTGTGGGGTTTAAAGAGTGAGTCTACAATGTTTTCCATGGTTACTTTAATAATATGTTATTATAAGCTTAAATCTTGGATTACATCCTCATGATGTTCTGAAGATTACAGACTGTAAATGCAAGTTAAACTAATCCATCTGTGTATAAATGAAAAGTACAAATTTACTTAAAAGGAAGGGAAAGGTTCAAATCCATTTGGACAATGAAAGTAAGATATTCAAACAAGTAACAACTAGTTTTTTATATCCACAATGAAACGTATAATGAGTAGTATTCAGGCTAGACTCCCTGATGGTCACACAAAACTGACTGACTTGTTTGCCTCAGTTTCTAATTTAAAGAATATCTTTTGCCTTCAGAATAACCAAACCATTTTCTATCTTACTGTTAGACCCTTTTGTTTGAGTTTTTCTTGAGGAGTAACTCCCCCTTGAGAAAAAAACATGTTGAGCACGATTCAGCAGACTCAAGTTAAAGTCCACTGAATGGCACATGTAGCGAGTTGTCTCTCAGCCTCTGAAGTGCAGAGAAAGACCCCGCTATTCAAGGGTGTTTGCAATTTTTTTTGTCCTTGGCGAGGAGCTTCCTGCCGAGGCCGCTCTTTAAGTCATTTCCTGCACTGGAGCTTGCCAGTGCAGGACCACTCGTGCATTGGGGCGCCATTTTTAAACGCCGCTGCCTCAGGATCTCCCTACTTCACCCAACTTACCTCTTCCAGAGTCCTTGGGCGCGATTCTCTGAAATGGAGACAGAGTGTTCGCGCCGTCGTGAACGCCGTCGAGGTTCACGATGGCGCGAAACGGCCCCTATCCCGACCGATTCAGGGCCGGAAATGGGCTAGGAGCGGCGCCGCGTCATTTACACGCGCCAGGCCTTGGCACCGCGTAAAGGCGGCGCCCCATACATGATGCGGCTGGTGCCGCATAACTGCCGTCACCCGCGCATGCGCGGGTTGACCGGCGCCAGCCCGCGCATGCATGGTTGCCGTCCTCCCCGAGTCCGCCCCACAAGAAGATGTCCGATGGATCTTGCGGGGCTGCGGAAGAAAGGAGGTCCTCCTTCAGAAAGGCCGGCCCGACGATCGGTGGGCAGCGATCGTGGGCCAGACCCCATTTGAGGCCCCCCGGTGCAGGATCCCCCCCCCCCCCCCGCCCCCCCCCCCCCCGCAGGCCGCCCACCCAGCGTTCCCGCGCTGTTCCCGCCGGCAGCGACCAGGTGTGGACATCGCCGGGGTAAACCCGCCGTTTTGGGCAGGCCTCTCGGCCCATCCGGCACTGAGAATCGTGGGGGTACCGGTGAATCGCCATTTTGGCTGTCTCGGGCGATTCACCGCGCAAAACGCGATTGTGCCGATCTGGCCACATCCGTGAATCGTGGGAGGGCATTGGACTGGCGTCGCGGGAAAATTTGGCGACCCAGGCGATTCTCTGAAACGGCGCGGGAGCAGAGAATCTCGTCCCTTGAGTCCCTCCTCCTCACTGCACCTCTAATGGGAAAGGCTCCTCCTCGGACCCGAACCCTGGCAGATGCAACCTAGAACCTGGGCACCTTGGCATTGCCAGCCTGGCACCCTGGCAGTGCCCCTGCAACCCAGAACTGCCAAGGCACCAATGTGCCAGTGGGAGTGCCAGGGTACCACCACTGCCCAGCCCTCGATTACCCAGAGGCCTCAATAATCCAGGGAGACCCCCCCTGAGGTGGCTTCATGACTGGTTCATGACTTTGCGAACCAGTACCAAACGGTGCCCACTTAATGCCTCGCTGAGGAGGGCACCGAGTGATTTGGCGATCACATATTTAAATGAACCTAATGACTCATTTAAATATGCGTGCCTGGATCTTGCCCAGTGAGCGAGATCCAGATGGCGATGTCTTGCAAGATTCCATTGAATCTCACAAGACATTTTGAATCCCACGAGAGGCCTCGCGTGAGATTCAACGGCTTGGTCCCGGGCATGACAAGGCCATTGAATTACGCCCCTTATTCTGAAAAAGCTGGAGTTTTATTCCTTGTTTGCCTGTCTGGAAAAGGTCTGTTTAAGACCTTTGTGTCTGTGCGTGTGTGTGAAACTGATGTTGTCTCTCTGCTTTTTGCAAAGGACTTTTAGCTATGCTTTAAACTGAATTAAATTCATAACCCTTTCATTGTCTGGGTGAAATGGGTTATATCATTAACAGTGGGTGTGATTCGGTGGCCTTGTTGAGCTTGAGTGAGAACGTGGCAAATCCGGGGAATAGCATGAGAGGCCAAAAACGAGAACTGCGCTGGACACCAAATCACTCGTCGTTTAACCGGCCAGCTCCCGTAGGGAAAATCGGGATCCCACCATAGCGTGGTGAGAAACCAATAATCATCCCTTAAGCCCTATTTCCATACAATTAACGGGAGCCATGTCATATCCAATGGCCTCCCATCATCCAACCACCTCCCCAGCAAGTTTTCACGTGGGTGCCCATTAGTAACCCTTGTTAAAAATGTGAACAGGCGGACGGGCTGCTGCGGGGTCAGGAGGAGGTGAGTTCCTTCGCTCACAGGCAAAGAACCCGGGGGCATTGGGCATGCTGCCACTGTGCTCGAATGGGGGTGGGGGGGGGGGAACAACAGGGAAAGAGGGTCCAGCCTTGGTTGGGGTGAGCCACCATGGAGGGTGGGGCTATCAGAGCTGTTGGGGGTCTCTGCTGGGGGGGCAACCGTGCGCGGGTCCACCATGCCAACCTTGGATCATGTGTACCCATTCTGGGGACAACCCTAGACCCTGCTTGTCTGCCCCACCGACAACCCATAACTCCCACTGACCACAAGGGCCTCTGACCATACGACCAAAGGGAATTGACAGTCGTGGTTAAGTGAGCACTTTACACATCCAAGTGGATTCTTGTGTGTGGGCGGGCCATTTAGCATGTGGGAGTTATTGCCTAGCATTCCAATCAGAATGTGGTGCCTGGGCACTGTGCCTGAACACTGCGGGAGGCAACATCACACACGCAGCAGCCAACATCCGAACAAACAGGGGATGGGCCCCAGCCCTGGGGACACGTCCATGGCCGGAGGGTGGGTGAGTGCAATGGGGAGGGGATCAGCTACCGGTCCAGGTAAACGTATTGTGCAGGTGTCAGTGGTACTGTGTCTGGGGTCTGGTGAGTGGGGACCCTCGCTGCGGCTGGGTGTGTGTGTGGGCAGAGCATGCCGCGTGTGAGGGGAGGGGGGATCAATGAGGGAATGGAGGGCATCTGGGTGAGAGACATCGCTGTTTGTCAGTCTCACGCCCTCTCCCAATTCCTTACAGATACTGAACGGTATGGATGATAATTTGGACATCGCGGAACTTGTCCTAGTGGTGCTGCTGACAGGCCGGGTGGCCAGGCGCCGGAGATGGCAGAAACATTTGCGTCAACAGAGGCTCGAGGCAGCGGCCCATGTACAGGGCCCCTCCCCACATCCTGTGGACCCAGCTGCACATCAGGCTAAGGTGAGACCCTGAGGGGTAGGCCCGCAACGGCCCAGGGTATGCAAGTGTCGCTGGTCTTTCGAGCAAATGAAGGTGTAGCCACCTAAAATGGCTGATTCCCTATTAATTTGGCCAAAACCAAATTTTAAATGGCTAACCGGAAAGGCTGATGGGAAAAGCAGCCAACAGGACACAAACGGACAGCTGCAGACAGAATAGCATATTCGGCTCTGGGGAAGTCGGCCCAGATCGATACTCAAGACCATTAGCAGCACATCAACCCAGACATCTGCAGTTTAATCGGCTATCCCCGGGAACAATTGCAACATATTAGCAATTGAATGCCGGGCCAAACCTGTCGGCGCCTGCAGTGGCTGAAACAAAGACAGGTGAACGACCACCCCCCGATCGAGGAATCGCCCCGTTATTGGACGTATCGAACCCAGTGATTGGGAACAAGTCCAATCACTTGGGACTCAGGGTCAAGGGCCGCCCCGAGAGGCGGGAAGCCCCTGGGCCCTATAAAGTAAGGGGCCAAATTCAGATCTCTCTCTCTCTCCCTTCTTCTCCTGCTCGAGACCTTCGCAAGAACAGCGACAAAGAAACAGTAAGTTTGACTCCAGCGATCGCTACCCGATAGAGATTCCTAGCCATCGACCTGTATCAGCCTTTTTGAATCCCGCGGGCCAGATCCGATTCGATAAGCCATTTGTTTCCCTGACCTGGTGGGCCCTTCCTAAAGTTAAGTATTGGCCAGTAGTGATAGGGTTCTATATAGATAGTAGGATTATTGTGTAAGCATTAATTGTTGTATATAATAAATGACCGTTGATTTCAATCTCACTAAGCGGTGTGCTGACTTATTAATCATAACTCGGGCTTGAACCACGTGGCGGTATCAGAACGATACCTGGCGACTCGTGAGCAAAGGTGACATAATCAGAGCTAATAAACTAAGGCTAAAAAGAGCTAATAAACTAAGGCTAAAAAGAGCAACAAAGGTCAGTGTGTGCCGCAGGAGGGTCCGCCTCAACAAGCAGATGGTGCGGCACCTGTGCCACGTCCCCGCGCACTTGGCACCACGTGGAGAAGGAGGGCACCCTCTCCCGGTGGCCATTAAGGTCACCGCAGCCCTGATCCTTTACGCCTCAGGATCGTTCCAGGGCTCGAGCGGGGCCCCTAGTGACATCTCGCAGGCCACAGCCCACAGGTATATACAACAGGTCACGAATGCCCTGTTTGCCGGGGCAGAAAATTCTATAAACTTTGACATGGCCCAAGCCCAACAAGATGCACGAGCAGCAGGATTCTCCACCATCAACGGGATGCCCAGGTCCAGGGGCTATTAGATGGCACGCATGTCCTTGCACTCACCGGGCCATCTGGGAGTGCCCAACATCAACAGGAAGGGGTTCCATTCCCTGAACATCAAGCTCGTGTGCGACCACCACCTTAAGATCATGCACGTGTGTGCCCGATTCCCAGGAAATGTGCATGGCAGCTACATCCTGGGGCAGTCAGACATCCCTGGCCTCTTCAGGGAACACCCCAGGATAACCTGTTGACCTGTTGAGGGATAAGGGGTACGCGGTTAGGATCTGGCTAAAGTACGGAGGCCGGTGACCGTTGCGGATCCCCGAAACAACGAGGCCCATGGGGCCACCTAGCTGTCATTGAGCAGTGCATCGGTCTGCTCAGAATGCCGTTCTGATGCCTCGACTGCTGCGGTAGTGCCCTGAAGTACACCCCCCGGAGGGTCGCCCGCTTTGTGGTGGTCTGCTGTGTCTTCCACAACCTGGCACAGCAGCGGGTCAACGTGCTAGAGATAGAGGATGAGGGACATGTGGCCACCTCCAAGGAGGATGGTGAGGAGGAGGTGTGGGACCAGCAGGGGTTAGTGGACGATCCTGGGGAAAAACCTGAGGACCAGCCAGAGGTTGGAGGACAGGCGGCAGCTGCGAGGGTCTGGCAAGCCGGAAGGTCAGGGAGGTCCTCACCCTCCGCCACTTCACATAGGACGTGGCCTACTCTATCATCGCTACTCTCACCCCCCTGCTCCCCAATTTCCCACCCTCCCAGGGCTGGTGTTACATCAATCCTGGGTGCTGGGGCTGTCAGTGGGTCACTGTTCAGGGAAGGGGGATGATGGTAACCTGCAGAGAATCTGTGCCATAGTCTGACCCCTGCCTGTCTGCTGAGTACACGCACTGTGCCCGACGGGATGGGGGGGGGGGGGGGGGGGGGGGGGGGTGGTTCACGTAGGGGAGAGGGAGATGTAGGATTTGGGGAGGGGGTTAAAGAGGAGGCGGCGTGGGCGGCATGGGTGGCCCAGGGCACGGCACGGTGCTGGACAGGGGTGGTGCCAGGAGCAGTCACGTGGGGGGTTGGTGCCAACTAACCCGTGCAGCCCGGTGTATATCGTTGACCTTCTTGTGGAACTGGGTGCCAGTCCTCCTAGTGACGCTGACTGAGTTGACGGCTGCTACCACTTCCTCCCAGGTGGCACTGGTTGCCCTATGGCTCTGAGACCCTCGGGGGAAAGGACGCCTCTAAGGAGCCTCCCTAGGTCTGCATCCCCAAATGTGGGGCCGGTCGCCTCGGTGACATAGCTGCGAGTTGAGTGGGGTTGGCTGTGCAAGTGCTGTTTAAGTGCTGCTCTACCTCGTTAGTGGGGCACTGACGAGTGCCGGCAAATCAGCTGGCGAGCCTTCATTTGCGGCATGAAGCCTGTGGGGCCTCCTTAAGTGGACCAATTAACATTGGATTGCGGTGATGGTCTTGCCGGGCCAAGCGATGGGAAGCTCACGGCATTTCCTGCTCGCTATCACACTTAGAAATGTTTTCATTGATTCGCGCCCAATGTTTCCTACATAACAACAGTGGATCCATTTCAAAATTGACTGTGAAATGATAACGAATGCCCTGTGGTGTGAAAGGTATTAGGCTTGTTCATAATTGGCATCACTACTCTTAGATCTTGAGGACTGCTCAACAGTAGCCCTAAGTTCTTGGTACTCACTCTCTCATTCTCTCTCACTCTCTCTCTCAGATCCCACAGTTCCTAGAATTTTCATTCCCATTGTTTCTGGAATGCTAGGCCCTGCTTTCACAGTGTTCCAAACCATGAATCTCCATTCCAGTACTGTCGGATCATCGAGTCATCTCCAGTGCTCATACACCAGTGGTTCAAATGAAAATGCATTGGACAACACTCTACCAACAAAACCTCATAAGTAATGCCACAGAAGATCTTCTAGTACATTGTTTTTAAAACCTTTTTGCCCGGGACCCATTTTTACCAACTGGCCATCCTTCAGGAGCTACGCCAGCCGACCTTCATGACCCACCATTTTCTCTTACCTCTCATGTGACAGGTGAGCCTGCTTGGTCCTCACGATCTCACTCCAGTCAGGTTCACAGGAGGAAAGGGCAATGCGCATGTTGGGTGCAGGGTTTAGCCAGTTCCTTTGCGCTGTCTTCATCTTTGCGAGGATGGAAAATCCAACCTCACACATGTTGGTCATTGCGAAGGGTAATAGCAACAAAATGCTTGTTTTACTCAGCTCCAAATACTCCTCGGAGATGCTATTCCAGAATGCTGACAGCCTCATTGACTTCAGATGTGTTTTTAATGTGCTGTCACAGGTGATGGGCAGAAGTTCAGTTTCTTAATTTGGAGTCAGCTGAAGTTAACAATTGACTCTGGGACCTCAAACTCAAAGGGCTTTTTCACCCACAGTTCCTCTCTCAAAATCTGAAACTTCTCCTCTGCAAATTGGCAACAGAACTGTAGATCAGTGCACAGAGATGCGACTGAATAAGTCTTGCCAGTCTATTGACTAGTCTAGTTCCCTTACTAACACTGTTTTCTTCGATGTGCCATAGCAGTGTGGGGAACATGTAGTAATTATGGCTTTGCATTCGCACTTGCCAAACTTTCAGCGACTTTTGGAAAGCATCAATTTCTTCACAGTGTCGAAAGCAATCACCACCCTTCCCTTACAATTTGAGTTTCAGTTCATTTAGAATTGAAAAGATGTCAAGGTAAGACATAGTTAGCATCCAATCCACATAAGTTTCATCAGCAAACAAATCAGCCAGAGGAGACGATTTCTCAAGGAGGAAAGCGTGGATTTGATACATCAGTTCGTAAACTCTGACAAGCACCCAACCCTTTGACAGCCTGTGTGGAACAATAAATGCATGTGCTCAGCCCCCATATCGGAACACAGAGTCTCAAAAAGCCGGGTATTGAGTGTGCTGCGTTTAATGAAATTCACAACTTTCACAATTCCTTTCAGCATCACATCACGATCGGATGGAATTTCTTTTGATGCCTCAAGGTGAATAAACCAATGATTCCAAACAACGTCCTGACCAGCTGCCCCCTTAATCCTTCTTATAACTCTGCTGTTTTTCCCAGTCATGTTGGCTGCTCCTTCGCTTATGATTCCTCTGCAATGAACCCAGTCGAGCCCGCCCTTTCCAACCACCTAACTGTTCAATGCTTCATAAATCTCTGCGCCAGTCATGTGGGTTGGTAATGTCAGGCAGCACAGTAAATCCTCAACAAATTCACTGTGCCAAACATACCTAACGTAAACTAGCAATGTTGCAAAATCTGGAAAGTTCTGTACTTTCATTCAGTTGTGTTGAGAACACCTATGCTGATTTTAAGCAAGAAATAAGCTGGGCTTCTAAATGTCAGCAATATCACAAATTTGGCAAGCCATTGTATTATCACTAACTGGGATGCATTTCACTAATCAGCTAACCTCTCATCTAGGACCGTACGAAATATGTCTATTGCGGCAGGAAGAATTAATCTCTCTGCTGCAGAGTGGGGCATTTTCTCTTTAGCTACACGGTAAGTTACCATGTAAGAGGCTAATTGTACTTTGTCATTCAATGTAACATTTCTGCTGAGGATTGTCATGATATTCAGATAAACATCATGGTGCAAACACACATACCCACTGATGGACAGATCAACGGACCAATCAACACACACGCAACATCACAGCCAATCACAAGCAAGAGCACACACACTATAAAACGGGGAACACCACAGTTCCCGCTCATTCCAACAGGAGACAGCTCAGGACACAGAGCTCACAGCGTGTCACTCAGACATACACCATGTGCTGAGTGCCTCTCTAAGATAGTGTTAGGGCTGGGTCCACAGGTTAACGGGTAAAGAATGAACCACAGTCACATGTTGACAGATGTTGTTATTGATAGTAATAAAACAGTTGTACCATCTGCAACCGTGTTGGTTCGTCTGTATAGCAGAACACCCAACACGACAAGGACTTCAGTTGATGATTTAAGTTCTCGCTGCATCCTTTGAAAAAAATCAAGAGGTTTGTCTTCGAACTCAGATGCTGTTAAAGTTTTGAGGCTTTTAATCTTTCATTTTTCAGTATTTCCCTGCATATAACACACATGGGCTTCGCATCCTGATTTGCATTGGCACAATTAATAAGTAATACCTCAGAAAATCATCTTTCTACTCTTTGTTCTTGATTTCAGCTTTATCTTAATGGGTTGCTGACCCGAGGCCCTGGACCTCACACCAGGGCTGCTTTGTTCTGCTGTGGACTCGCCTGAACAGCTTTCTCCAGCAGATTTAATTGTGAGACCCTGGCCTGTTTGTCTCCTGGCCCTCTTTTCCTTATTACAAAATGATCCATTTTCAATTCTTAATTGCTGGCAGCTACAAAATGGAGGAATCTCTGCTCAGTGATTTCACGCCCAGAACACATGACGTCAGTGTATGGGGTGCATGACCTGCTCTCGACTGCCACTTCTGGTGGGAGGACTCCATTGTTTGCTTAAAAGAACTGGCCTTGGTACAGCGCGCTGACGTCAGGAGGAGGCGTTCCACTCCTCTGGGCTCCGGGCCTGCGCACCGTCTGTTCCAGATGAGGGGGCACACATGCGCGGGCCGGCTGGCAACCTCGAAAGTCCATCTCAGTCAACATTTTAAAAAGCTGTTCACGGCCATTGGGCATTCCTCCATTGGGTGAATGATCGCGGCACAATCCTCCTGACACCCGCCTGCAACCCATCCACCTGCGGGCCGCGACCCTGAGTTTGAAAACCCCTGTTCTAGTATATGTACATTTTGACACACATCACATGCACACTTCAAGAGTCATCTATGGTCACACTTCAGAAATATATAACATGGCCCAGAGCCAACTATTTCCCATCTGCAGAAAAACTTAATCACCAACGGAAAACATTTTCTAATTGACTTTCAAAGTCGGGTTTATTATATTAAAAAAACCCTGAAATGTCAAGTTGACTTCAGTATATGTCTGAAGACAATTAAGCCATAATTGACCCAGCAAGATGTAATAATGATACCCTGTGATACATGCCAAAGTTACTTGTGGCTGTACGTCAGCCGTGGAAAAAGTACTTTGGAATAAATCCAGACTGTTTGGGCAGAATTCTATGGCCTCTCCCTGAATTTTCATTGATTTAACTGAAAATGGAATTTGGGCTACTGACCCATTAACTCCCATTTTACACTATCACACAAAGCCACAAGCTACATCTTTTGTGTTACCTGGTCTAATCTTCCGTTCTTGTAAAATTATCTGTGCTGTTATGAACACTGCCCAGGGAGATCCACTAAATAGGAATTGCGAGATGCCTGACACCAGGCACTAAATCGGGCAGCACAGTGGTTAGCACTGCTGCCTCAAACGCCAGGGACCCGGGTTCAATTCCAGCCTTGGGTCACTGTGTGGAGTTTGTACGTTCTCCCCATGTCTGCGTGGGTTTCCTCCGGGTGCTCCGATTTCCTCCCACAGTCCAAAGATGTGCAGGTCAGGTGGATTGACCATGTTAAATTGCCCCTTAGTATCCAAAAGGTTAGGTGGGGCTACTGGATTATGGGAATAGGTTGGCGGCGTGAGGGCTCTTTCAGAGGGTTGGTGCCAACTCGGTGGGCTGAATGGCCTCCTTCTGCACTGTAGTGATTCTAAATCGGATAGGTATCTGCTTGTTTTTGTACAGGTATTTAAACTCATCCCTACCCACGCCCCCCCCCCCCCCACCACGTGCACCTCCGCCGCACCCCCCCCTCCTCCCCCCCAATCAACCAAAGCTGCCTTCTGTTTTTCACAGTCTGACCCTCTCTGCTTTCAAAGCAAAGACTACAAGTAAACCATGTGGTTTGATTCGCCAGATTATCACAATTATCACAATTCTGCTTTCAATGCCACATTTATTTTACCAGTTGCAAAAAATGTCAAGCCTACCGGTTATCAAAGAATTACATTAAAGTTTCACAAAGATAATTTTTTTAAAACTTCCATGTGAGCTATGGATCTAAATTATTGCTGATGCTCCAGCTGTCGATAATGGATTAAAAACTTTACAATGGCATGCACTTCCTGTAAGTGACACTTCTCCCAACAACTTTCCTGTCACAAAATCCCATCACACCCCCAATGTTAGAAAACGTTGTACCTCCATCTGCCCAGGAGCAACACCACAGATGATGTATTTATCTAGCGCAAGTCTGTCATGTTCCAGATATTCCACTTCACCCAGTTAATTTTGCAAGGACATGTTCTCAATCAATTGAAAGGTTCTGCTGAGGTAAACAGTGATCCATGGACGATGAACCAGCAGTGTTTTATGAGGTAATTTATTTGTTTGCAAACTATATAAGTCTGCAAATTCACTCATCAAAAGCTGCTGGCGCATAACAGGGGTATCCATCAGGAAAATGTGCCCCAACTCCTAGTCCTCTGGCCATTAATTTTAATAAATAGAATATTGTCCTTGTCATGATATTCAGATAAACATCATGGTGCAAACATACATACATACTGATGGACAGATCAACGGACCAATCAATACACACACAACATCACAGCCAATCACAGGCAAGAGCATACACACTATAAAACGGGGAACACGCCACTTCCCGCTCATTCCAGCAGGAGACAGCTCAGGGCACAGAGCTCACAGCAAGCCACTCAGACATTCACCACGTGCTGAGTGCTTCTCCAAGATAGTGTTAGGGCTAGGTCCACAGGTTAGAGGGTAATGAACGAACCACAGTAACCAGTTTACAGATGTTGTTATTGTTAGTAATAAAACTGAGTTGTACCATCCGCAACCATGTTGGTTCGTCTATGTAGCAGAGCACCCAACACGACAGTCCTGATTACTTGAAGGCACGAGGGTAAAGATAGGAACTGGCCTATGACAAAGAAATGATGGGATACCTTGCATGGGGTGTACGTGGGTTGTGGTGTTATGCGACACTGATGCTGATGGTTCCTAAGGGGCTACAGATTGTGGACACAAAAACAAAAGGGGACAATCCTAAGATAATCGCAAAAAGAATAACCGAACAAGATAGAAAATTATTATTTTCATGAGGAATGATCAAAACGTTGATATTTCCACCATAGTTCACTGTTAAAACAGAGTCAAGAAATCTGGGGCGAGATTCTACGACCCTCTGTACCGGAAGCGCGCCCGGCGCGGAGGCGGAGAATAGCTGTTCATGCCGGAAAACCGGCAAGATGACGCTTCTGCGCTTCTCCGCAGACCCACCAGTCCCGCGCATGCGGTCGACACGGCGCTGGTCTGGGGCCGCTGGAACAGGGCCCCGTGGCGATTCTCCGCAGTTGACCTGCCGAACTCCCGCTGGCGTGGTTTTCATCTGGTACCACCCGACGGGAGCTCGGACCCGCAGCCGCGGTGGCGTTCCTGATGGGGGGTGGGGGGAATCTGACTCCAGGGGGCCTCAGCGTTGATCAGGCCCCAGGCGGGCCATCGCGATCTGGGAGGTGCCTAGCTTACTCCGGGTGGGCCTGCTGTGTGGCTCCGCCATGTCGGCAGTCCCCGCGCCTAGGTGGGCCGCCGCGCACATGCGCGGACCCGCTTGCGGTCGCCGTGCGCATGCAAGGCCACGCCATCTGGACAGCAGGGCCCCGCTGGCTGCCAGAGCCACGGGACGCACGCCGGGGCCCCGATAGCCCCCTGGAATACAGAGAATCACCCTGAACCTGAGGAAAACGTCCGGAGTGATTATCACTCGTTTTTCGGCGGGCTTAGTCCCCAAAAGGGAGAATCCCGCCCCATTTTTTTTCAAAGGGAATTATGTAGTAATTTGAAAATGAAGGAATGTCAAGGATTGCAAGAGCACAGAGGAGAATGGAACATGACAGCATGGATTTATTGGTAGGAAAACAGTAAACCAGGCGTGCAGGGTCCAATAATCTATTTCTTTGCTGTAACGTCTGTGATTCTGTGAATATGATCAAAGCAGATCTGAGGTCATTATTAATTATCCCTGTTATTGGCTCGGTACAACACAACCAGGCATCATTGATGGACAGTTTCTTTAGTGCAATTCTGAACATTATTGGCAGGATGGCTCAGGGGATTATCAGATCTTTATTTATTCGTGGGATGTGAGTGTCAGCATTTGTTACCCATTCTTAACTGCCCTCGAGAAGATGATGGTGAGCTGTATTCTTAAACAGCTGCAGTCCATGTGGTATAGGTACACCCATCATGCTGTTAGTAAGGAAGTTCCAGGATTAAGATCCAGCGACAGTGAAAGAACGGTCAATATATTTCCAAGTCAAGATGCAAATCACTTGGAGGGGAACTTTAAGGTGGTGTGGTTCCAAGGTATCTGCTGCCCTTGTCCTTCTAGGTAGTAGAAGTTGTGGGTTTAGAAGGTGCTATCCAAGGAGCCTTAGTGAGTTGCTGGAGTGCATCTTGTAGATGGAACACATGGCTGCTACTGTGCATTGGTGGTTGAGAGAGTGAATGTTTATGGTGGTGGACAGGGTAGCAATCAAGTGGGCTGCTTTGTCCTGGATGGTGTTGAGCTTCTTGACTGCGATTGGAGCTGCACGACTGCGATTGGAGCTGCACTCATCCAGGCAAGTGGAGGGTTTTCTATCACACTCCTGACCAAATTCCCAGGGCGCGATTCTCCGCTCCCGTGACTAAGTGCCCACGCCGTCGTGAACGCCGTCGAGGTTCACAACGGCGCGAAACGGCCCCGATCTCGACCGATTCAGGGCCCGAAATGGGCTAGGGTTGGGGCCGCGAAAAACTCGGGGGCGTGTCGTGAAAGCAGCGTCGTCAGCACGCGCCGGGCATTGGCGCCGCGTAAAAGCAGCACCACGTAAATGACGCGGCCGGCGCTGCGTAACTGTCGTCACCCGCGCATGCGTGATTGCCGTCATCCCCGAGGCCGGCCCGCAAGAAGATGTCGGATGGATCTTGCGGGGCGCGGAGGAAAGGAGGTCCTCCTTCAGAGAGGCCTGCCTGCCGATTGGTGGGCACCGATCGCGGGCCAGAACCCTTTTGAGTCCTACCCCGGTGAAAGAACCCCCCTCACCCCCCCACAGGCCGCCCCCCCAGTGTTCCCGCGCTGTTCATGCCGGCAGCGATCAGGTGTGGATGGCGCCGGCGAGAAGCCGTCGTATTGGGCAGGCCAGTCGGCCCATCCAGGCCTGATAGTGGAGAATCGGCATTTTGGGTGTCCCGAGCGATTCTCTGGCCTGCGCCGCGCAGAACTCGATGGGGCCGTTCTCGCCGCTTGGGTGAATCACGGGAGGGCGTCGGACCGGCATTGCAGGGAAAAATGGCGCGCCAGGCGATTCTCCCAACCTGCACGGGAGCGGAGAATCGCGCCCCCAACCTTTGGCCTGCTCCTGTAGCCATAGAGTTTTTATGGAATGATCCAGTTAATGGTATCTCCAAAGATTGATGGTGGGGATTTCAGTGCTGGTAATGCCAATGAATGTCAAGGGGAGATGGATAGATTCTTTCTTGTTGGCGATGACCATTGTCTGGCACTATTGTGGCACAAATGTTACTTATCAATTAGTAACCCAAGCCTGAATGTTGTCCAGCCCTTACATGCATATGGATATGGACTGCTTCAGTATCTGAGGAGTCACAAATGGTGCTGAACATTGCGCAATCATCAATGAACATCCCCACATTTGATCTTATGTTGTAAGGAATGTCATTGATGAAGCAGCTGAAGAGGGTTGGCCTAGGACATTACCCTGAGGAACTCTTGCAGTAATGTCCTGGAGCTGAAATGACTGACCGTCACCAACCATAACCATCTTCTTTTGTGCTAGTTACGAGTCCAGCCAGTGGAGAGTTTTCCCCCTGATTCCCGTTGACTCCAGTTTTGCTGGGCTCCTTGTATGCCATACTCGGTCAAATTCTGCCTTGAGGCCAAGGGCAGTGACCCCCACCTCATCTCTGGAATTCAGCTCTTTTGTTCATTTCTGGCCGAAGGCTGTAATGAGGTCAGGAGCTGAGTGAATCCAAAGTGAGAGTCAGCGAGCGGATTATTGCTGAGTAAGTGCCACATGATAGCACTGTTGATGACCCCTTCCATCACATGGCTGATGATCGAGGACATTTTTGATATCACGTTGAGTGAATCGGATTGGTTGAAGACTGACATTTGTGATACTGGGGACCTCAAGCAGAAACCGAGATGGATCATCCACTCAGTACTCCTGTCTGTAGATTGGTGCAAATGCTTCAGCCTTGTCCTTCGCACTGACCTTCTGGTCTCCCCCATGCCCCTGTTCCTGGACCCTCCTCCATAGGTTAGTTGTTCAGTAGTCCACCAACACTCATGGCTGGATGTTGCAGGACTGCACAGCTTTGACCTGATCTGTTGGTTGGGGAATCAATTAGCTCTGGCTGTAGCATAGTATTTAGCATGTTTATTACCCAATGGGTTGCTATTTTATGTTTAGGTCCTTGCACATCTATAGTCCCCATTGAATCAGAATTTCCCCCCTGACCTGATGAAAGCCTAAAGCCAGCTCTCAGTGGCATACCCTTTAATTACTCAGGTAAATGTTTTGCACGTGATCCCCAATCCGTAAGTCTTCGTTATTTCATCCAGGTCGCTGTTCCCCTGTCCGATTGGGTTAAATGCAGTCCCCACTCTCCTGCTATAGGCCATCAACATGCCCATCATCACAAAATTCCACCTTCCCATGTCAATTGGAAAGCAGAAACAATGCCCTTTGTCCAATGTGATCATATTTGATTGTCTGTTAAACAGCCATTTTACCTCATCTTCAGTTGCGTTTATAATTAATAAACAGGAGTGTTCAAAGATAATCAAACAAGTGCATCATTTTTGAATGATTTCCCTCCAGGGTTGTTTGTGGCAGTGACCTGGAGAATAATCATCCGTTCCTGGAGCCTCCAGGACAATGTTGCCTCTCGCACCTGGAGCCCTCACATACTGCAGACTTTTTGATCCTCTCGGTGTATGGGGGTGAGTCCCTATACTGCTGCTCGCTGTCAGGAATATCACAGGGAGCATAACTCCCCATGAAGCCTCTTATTTTATGTTGATTAACTTCACTGGGCAGTTTTTTAAATTGAGTGATAGGGGAAGCTGACCTCTTTCATTCAAGGTGTGTTTCTGTGAAAACAAGTGACAGAAAGAGGCTAACTTAACAAGAGGAGAGAAAAATAGAGAGTGAGTCAGGGAGAGAGACACATGGAGAGAGACAGCGACAGAGTGAAAGGGAGAGCAGGGAAAGGAGACACATTTATATTTTGACACAAGCACAGATACAGGCAAATACACATGCACACAACACACATACACATGTAGACACACACACAGCCACACATGTATGCACACACATACACAAATTCACAGAGGCACACACAGATACATATAGGCACACACAGATGCACACACAGTTACACATAGGCACACACAAACACACACAGATATACACATACACACAGATACAAACAGGTACACACACACACACATACACACAAATACACATAGGCACAGACAGTTCATAGAATCATAGAATTTACAGTGCAGAAGGAGGCCATTCAGCCTATCGAATTTGCTCCGGCCCTTGGTAAGAGCACCCTACTTACACCACACCCCTCTGCTCTATCCCCCTTTATCCCCGTAACCCAGTAACCCCCACATAACCTTTTTTTGGACACGAAGGGCAATTTAGCATGGCCAATCCACCTAACCGGCACATCTTTGGGCTGTGGTGGGAAACCGGAGAACCCGGAGGAAACCCACGCAGACACGGGGAGAACGTGCAGACTCCACACAGACAGTGACCCAAGCCGGGAATCAAACCTGGGACCCTGGAGCTGTGAAGCAACTGTGCTAACCACTATGCTACCGTGCTGCCCGCAAACACGAAACACAGAGATACACACAGAGAACAAACACAATGATACACACAAACACACGGAGATATACACAAACATACACATGGATACACACAAAGACACAGATATATACACACAGACACTGACAGATACACAGATACACAAACACAGATACACACACACACACACACAGATCCACATATTAGCGTGTGCGTGCGCACATGGGTACACAAACACATTGCTGTGTTTAGGTCACAGCAATCACAGGCATACTGAACCACACAATTAGAGGCAGCTGAGGAACATTTCCCTCTTTTAGTTTTGGCAATTGTAACTGAGAGATTTTAATCTTGCCACAATCCCCTGCTGCATTGACACACGCCCACGCACGCCCCATCTGAGAAACACAGTGTCGATCCAAACAGTTTAAACTACAGTCTCTACACAAGAAAGGTGAAGAGACTTTAACACGCACAGCATGAGTTCATGATCATTCATTCAATCAGTAATTAGCCTTTCTAGCTGATAATTATTTTAAAATTGTACTAATACATGTTTTCAATCATGACTTAGGCCTCTGACCTTGTTGGATAACATTTGTTCCTGGCAGAGTAAATTCCATATGGGCATGAAAATATGAATCCAACTTAGCCAGACATGCTGATTAAAACTACACACACTATATCGGGTAAAAACAAGCCATTAAGCCCAATGAACCCCATCTTTGATTCATCTCAAACTCACCAATTCATCATATCCTTCAATACTTTCCATTTTTAGAAACGCATTCAGATAACTCCTGAACCCATTTACATTGTCTGATTATTTCATATTTTCAACATTCCTACTTACTTTCTCTTCCTTACTCTTAATTTTCACCTTTGGAATGTGTTTTCTGGCTTTTGAATCTTTCACCAATTGATGTATACACCGGACAGCGGCCATTTTGATGTTGTTTTCTTAATTTCACAATACAGGATAGCCTATATTGTAGTCAATGAGGAGCCCCAAAAAGGTAAGTCAAAAATAGTTTACTTCCTCCTCACAGTTCGGAAATACAGCAACTCAGCAACACTCCAAGACCCAGCCGGGACCATCCTGAGATGCCGGCTCCCTCTTGGGCCGGCCTTTATCTCGGGGAATTAGCGAGCCCCGCTGTTGGGCCTCTGCCTCTCAGCAAAGAAGCTTGTATTCCACGAGCCCCGAGGGGAAATAGATCGGGTCATCCCCGTGGGTCTCCTGAAGATTATAAAAGACTAAAAGTAGCATTCCTTTTCAAATGCCAGATGTTTACCAACTCGTTCATTGGTCTGAGAAAATTCTTCCCTCTTGCAATTCTCCAGAATGATCCAGCTCAAAGAGTAAAATTGTAAAATTATAAAATTATAATATTATAAGCAATAAAAGCACAAAGTGCTGGAAAAAGTCAGCATATTACTCAGGGAGAAAAAAAAGCTAATAGTCTGAGTCCAATATGACCCCTTTTCAGAACTGAATTCCAATTCCAGGGAACTCAGTTGTGAAGAAGAGTCCGATTGGACATGAAGCATTAACTGTTTTTCTCTCCACAGATGCTGACAGACCTGCTGAGTTTTCCCAGCACTCTCTGTTTTTATTTCAGACCTCCAGCATCCACGGTATTTTGCTTTTCGTTAAATTATAAAGTTGGCGACATAAACATTGCACATATTCTCTTGACTTTAGAAGTTTGAGGGGTGACCTAGTTAAAGTGGATTAATGGAGTTGAAATGCAGATCAACCAGAATCTGGGGTGGGTTTCTCCCCTAGCCGGCGGGGCGGGGGGCCACAGTTCGATCCTCCTGCTGTGAAGGCACCTCCGCATCATTACCAAGCTCCTATCACAGCCCATGCACCATTGGGAAAATTGCAATCTGATCTCTAATTGGCTACCCAATTATGGGGACATTTTCTGATGACTGCGCAATGTTCAGCACCATTTGCTACTCCTCAGATACTGAATCAGTCCATGTCCAAATGCAGCAAGACCTGGGCAACATCACACAAGTGCCAGGCAATGACCATCTGCAATAAGGGAGAATCCAATCATCACCCCTTGACATTCAATGACATTACCATTGCTGAATTCCCCCACTATTAATATCCTGGGGTCATTATTGACCAGAAACTGAACTAGACTAGCCACATTAATACTATTTATATGTTACAAAAGCAGGTGAGAGAGAAGCTGGGAAATCTGCAGCAAATAGCTCACCTCCTGACTCCCCAGGACCTGTCCGCCATCTTTGCGCAGGTCAAGGAGACATAGCCTGAGTGAGACACATCTAGAGTGGGAATTGGAAATTGGTAATTTGGTGCAGTGAGGTCATTCGGTGCAGAGTGGGAGAAGGTGCTTTTTCCCTACCGTTTTGTTCTCTTTCTTCTGGCCTGTAACTTTTAATCTGCAGGGAGAGAACCAGAGAGCATCCTGGTAAGGTAAGTGATTTTTATTTTTATTACCTTTACAAATTGTGTGTGGGGAAAACTGAAGTGACATCACAGTAAAGCTGTGACCTGATTGGCTGGTTGGGAATCTACACTAATTTTAAAAATTAAACATTGTTAAACTAGAATCATAGAATCATAGAAGTTTACAGCATGGAAACAGGCCCTTCGGCCCAACCAGTCCATGCCACCCAGTTTTTACCATTAAGCTAGTCCCAGTTGCCCGCACTTGGCCCATAACCCTCTATACCCATCTTACCCATGTAACTATCTAAATGCTTTTTAAAAGACACAATTGTACCCGCCTCTACTACTACCTCTGGCAGCCCATTCCAGACACTCACTACCCTCTGAGTGAAGAAATTGCCCCTCTGGGCCCTTCTGAATCTCTCCCCTCTCACCTTAAACCTATGCCCTCTAGTTTTAGACTCCCCTACCTTTGGGAAAAGATGTTGACTATCTACCTTATCGATGCCCCTCATTATTTTATAGACCTCCCGGCAACATCCTAGTAAATCTTTTCTGCACTTTTTCTAGTTTAATAATATCCTTTCTATAATAGGGTGACCAGAACTGCACACAGTTTTCCAAGTGTGGCCGTACCAATGTCTTGTACAACTTCAACAAGACGTCCCAACTCCTGTATTCAATGTTCTGACCAATGAAACCAAGCATGCCGAATGCCTTCTTCACCACCCTGTCCACCTGCGACTCCACCTTCAAGGAGCTATGAACCTGTACTCCTAGATCTCTTTGTTCTATAACTCTCCCCAACGCCATACCATTAACTGAGTAGGTCCTGGCCTGATTCGATCTGCCAAAATGCATCACCTCACATTTATCTAAATTAAACTCCATCTGCCATTCGTCGGCCCACTGGCCTAATTGATCAAGATCCCGTTGCAATCCTAGATAACCTTCTTCACTATCCACTGTGCCACCAATCTTGGTGTCATCTGCAAACTTACTAACCATGCCTCCTAAATTCTCATCCAAATCATTAATATAAATCACAAATAACAGTGGACCCAGCACCGATCCCTGAGACACACCACTGGTCACAGGCCTCCAGTTTGAAAAACAACCCTCTACAACCACCCTCTGCCTTCTGTCGTCCAGCCAATTTTGAATCCAATTGGCAACCTCACCCTGGATCCCGTGAGCTTTAACCTTCTGCAACAACCTACCATGCGGTACCTTGTCAAAGGCTTTGCTAAAGTCCATGTAGACAACGTCTACTGCACTGCCCTCATCTACCTTCTTAGTCACTCCCTCAAAAAACTCAATCAAATTTGTGAGACATGATTTTCCACGCACAAAGCCATGCTGACTGCCCCGAATCAGTCCTTGCCTCTCTAAATGCTTGTAGATCCTGTCTCTCAGAATACCTTCTAGCAACTTACCTACTACAGACGTTAGGCTCACCGGTCTGTAGTTCCCAGGCTTTTCCCTGCTGCCCTTCTTAAACAAGGGCACAACATTCGCCACTCTCCAATGTGGCTGCCGATGATTCAAATATCTCGGTTAGGGGACCCGCAATTTCCTCCCTAGCCTCCCACAACATCCTGGGATACATTTCATCAGGTCCCGGGGATTTATCTACCTTGATGCGCTTTAAGACTTCCAGCACCTCCTCCTCTGTAATATGCACACTTCTCAAGACATCACTATTTATTTCCCTTAGTTTCCTAACATCCATGCCTTTCTCCACCGTGAATACCGATGAGAAATATTCATTCAGGATCTCACCCAACTCTTGTGGCTCTGCACATAGATGTCCTTGTTGATCCTTAAGAGGCCCGACTCTGTTCCGAGTTACTCTTTTCCCCTTTATGTATCTGTAGAATCTCTTTGGATTCTCCCTTGCATTATTTGCCAAAGCAATTTCATGTCCCCTTTTTGCCCTCCTGATTTCCCTCTTAACTCTATTTCGACAATCTCTATACTCTTCAAGGGATCTACTTGATCCATAATTACTTAATTATAATTTAGAGGGGTATCTAAGCCAGAGATCGGAGAGTATTGTATTTAGCTTTCACATTTATAATAGAAAACTAGTGCGAGGAAACATATAGTTAACAGTAACTTTTTTAAAAAAAGTTAAATTTAATTTACGAATTAATTAACGCAATATCAATTAGAGGGGTGCAGTGCTCTGACTGTGAGATGTGGCAGGTCCGGGAGGCTTCCAGCGTCCCGGATGGCTTCATCTGCAGAAAGTGCACCCAACTTTAGCTCCTCACAGACCGCATGGTTCGGTTGGAGCAGCAGTTGGATGCACCTAGGAGCATGCAGATGGCGGAAAGCGTCAGAGATAGCAGTTATATAAATGTGGTCACACCCAAGGTGCAGGCAGAGAAATGGATTACCACCAGAAGGGGCAGGCAGTCAGTGCAGGAATCCCCTGTGGTTGTCCCCCTCTCGAACAGGTATACCCCTTTGGATACTGTCGGAGAGGATAGCCTATCAGGGGAAAACAGCAGCAGCCAGAGCAGTGGCACCATGGCTGGCTCTGATGTTCAGCAGGGAGGGTCAAAGCACAGAAGAGCAATAGTCATAGGGGACTCTATAGTCAGGGGCACAGATAGGTGCTTCTGTGGACGTGTAAGGGACTCCAGGATGGTATGTTGCCTCCCTGGTGCCAGGGTCCAGGATGTCTCAGAATGGGTAGCGGGCATCCTGAAGGGGGAGGGCAAACAGGCAGAGGTCGTTGTACATATTGGTACGAACGACATAGGCAGGAAGGGGCATGAGGTCCTGCAGCAGGAGTTCAGGGAGCTAGGCAGAAAGTTAAAAGACAGGACCTCTAGGGCTGTAACCTCGGGATTACTCCCTGTGCCACGTGCCAGTGAGGCTACAAATAGAAAGATAGAGCAGCTAAACATGTGGCTAAACCGCTGGTGTAGGAGGGAGTGTTTCTGTTATCTGGACCACTGGGAGCTCTTCCGGGGCAGGTGTGACCTGTATAAGAAGGACGGGTTGCATCTAAACTGGTGAATATCCTGGCCGTGAGGTTTGCTAGTGCCACACAGGAGGGTTTAAACTAGTATGGCAGGGGGGTGGGTACCGGAGCGATAGGTCAGAAGGTGAAAGCATTGAGGGAGAACTAGGGATAGGGCCAGTATGGCTCTGAGGAAGAGCAGACAGGGAAATGTTGCTGAAAACAGCAGGTCTGGTTGCCTGAAGTGCATATGTTTTAATGCAAGAAGTATTACAGGAAAGGCAGATGAACTTAGAGCTTGGATTAGTACTTGGAACTATGATGTTGTTGCCATTACAGAGACCTGGTTGAGGGAAGGACAGGATTGGCAGCTAAACATTCCAGGATTTAGATGTTTCAGGCGGGATAGAGGGGGATGTAAAAGGAGTTGAGTTACTGGTTCGGGAGAATACCACAGCTGTATTACGGGAGGACACCTCAGAGGGCAGCGAGGCTATATGGTTTAGAGATCAGGAATAAGAAGGGTGCAGTCACAATGTTGGGGGTTTACTACAGGCCTCCCAACAGCCAGCGGGAGATAGAGGAGCAGATAGGTAGACAGATTTTGGAAACGAGTAAAAACAACAGGGTTGTTGTGATGGGAGACTTCAACTTCTCCAATATTGTCTGGGACTCACTTAGTGCTAGGGGCTTAGACGGGGCAGAGTTTGTAAGGAGAATCCAGGAGGGCTTCTGAAAACAATATGTAGATAGTCCAACTAGGGAAGGGGCTGTACTGGATCTGGTATTGGGGAATGAGCCCGGCCAGGTGGGAGAAGTTTCAGTAGGGGAGCATTTCGGGAACAGTGACCACAATTCAGTAAGTTTTAAAGTGTTGGTGGACAAGGGTAAGAGTGGTCCTAGGGTGAATGTACTAAATTGGGGGAAGGCTAATTATAACAATATTAGGCGGGAACTAAAGAACCTAAATTGGGGGCGGATGTTTTGAGGGTAAATCAACATCTGACATGTGGGAGGCTTTCAAATGTCAGTTGAAAGGAATTCAGGACCGGCATGTTCCTGTGCGGAAGAAGGATAAATACGGCAAATTTCAGGAACCTTGGAAAACGAGAGATATTGTAGGCCTCGTCAAAAAGAAAAAGGAGGCATTTGTCAGGGCTAAAAGGCTAGGAACAGACGAAGCCTGTGTGGAATATAAGGAAAGTAGGAAGGAACTTAAGCAAGGCGTCATGAGGGCTAGAAGGGGTCACGAAAATTCATTGGCAAATAGGGTTAAGGAAAATCCCAAGGCTTTCTACACGTACATAAAAAGCAAGAGGGTAGCCAGGGAAAGGGTTGGCCCACTGAAGGATAGGCAAGGGAATCTATGTGTGGAGCCAGAGGAAATGGGCGAGGTACTAAATGAATACTTTGCATCAGTATTCACCAAAGAGAAGGAATTGGTGGATGTTGAGTCTGGAGAAGGGTGTGTAGATAGCCTGGGTCACATTGAGATCCAAAAAGACGAGGTGTTGGACGTCTTGAAAAATATTAAGGTAGCTAAGTCCCCAGGATCTGATGGGATCTACCCCAGAATACTGAAGGAGGCTAGAGAGAAAATTGCTGAGGCCTTGACAGAAATATTTGGATCTTCACTGTCTTCAGGTGATGTCCCGGAGGACTGGCGAATTGCCAATGTTGTTCCTTTGTTTAAGAAGGATAGCAAGGATAATCCAGGCAACTACAGGCCAGTGAGCCTTACGTCAGTGGTAGGGGAATTACTGGAGAGAATTCTTCGAGACAGGATCATTTGGAAGCAAATGGACGTATTAGCGAGAGGCAGCATGGTTTTGTGAAGGGGAGGTCGTGTCTCATTAACTTGATAGAGTTTTTCGAAGAGGTCACAAAGGTGATTGATGCAGGTAGGGTAGTGGATGTTGTCAATATGGACTTCAGTAAGGCCTTTGACAAGGTCCCTCATAGTAGACTGGTACAAAAGGTGATGTCACACGGGATCAGGGGTGAGCTGGCAAGATGGATACAGAACTGGCTGTGGCATTGAAGGCAGAGAGTAGCAATGGAAGGATGCTTTTCTAATTGGAGGGCTGTGACTAGTGGTGTTCCGCAGGGATCAGTGCTGGGACCTTTGCTATTCGTAGTATATGTAAATGATTTGGAGGAAAATGTAACTGGTCTGATTGGTAAGTTTGCAGATGACACAAAGGTTGGTGGAATTGCGGATAGCGATGAGGACTGTCAGAGGATACAGCAGAATTTAGATCGTTTGGAGACCTGGGCGGAGAGATGGCAGATGGAGTTTAATCCGGACAAATGTGATGTAATGCATTTTGGAAGGTCTAATGCAGGTAGGGAATATATAGTGAATGGTAGAACCCTCAAGAGTATTGAAAGTCAGAGAGATCTAGGTGTACAGGTCCACAGGTCACTTAAAGGGGCAACACAGGTGGAGAGGGTAGTCAAGAAGGCATACGGCATGCTTGCCTTCATTGGCCGGGGCATTGAGTATAAGAATTGGCATGTCATGTTGCAGCTGTATTGAACCTTAGTTAGGCCACACTTGGAGTATAGTGTTCAATTCTGGTCGCCAGACTACCAGAAGGATGTGGAGGCTTTAGAGAGGGTGCAGAAGAGATTTACCAGGATGTTGCCTGGTATGGAGGGCAATAGCTATGAGGGGCGGTTGAATAAACCCGGTTTGATCTCACTGGAACGACGGAGGTTGAGGGGTGACCTGATAGAGGTCTACAAAAGTATGAGGGGCATAGACAGAGTGGATAGTCAGAGGTTTATCCCCAGGGTAGAGGGGTCAATTACTAGGGGGCATAGGTTTAAGGTGCGATGGGCAAGGTTTCGAGGCGATGTATGAGGCAAGTTTTTTACACAGAGGGAAGTGGGTGCCTGGAACTCGCTGCCGGAGGAAGTGGTGGAAGCAGGGACGATAGTGACATTTAAGGGGCATCTTGACAAATACATGAATAGGATGGGAATGGAGGGATATGGACCCAGGAAGCGTCGAAGATTGTAGTTTAGATGGGCAGCATGGTCGGCACTGGCTTGGAGGGCCGAAGGGCCTGTTCCTGTGCTATACTTTTCTTTGTTCTTTGCTCTGTAGCCATGTAAAATGGCTGCGTTCCGATTAATCTGGCCAAAACCCAGTTTAAAATGGCTAACGCAAAAGACTGCTGGGAAAAGCAGCCAAGAAGACACAAGCAGGCAGCTGCAGACAGGTTTGCATATTCAGCTCTGGGAACGTAGCCCAGATCGATACTCAGGGCTATCAACAGCCCATCAACCCAGGTATCCGCAGTTGCATTCAGGACTGTTTACACCTCATCTACTCAGACATCCACAGTTAAATCGGCTATCCCCGGGAACAATTGCAACATATTAGCAATTGAATACCGGGCCAGACCTGTCGGCGCCTGCAGTGGCCGAAACAAAGACAGGTGAGTGACCACCCCCCGATCGAGGAATCGCCTCGCCATTGGACACATCGACCCCAGAGACTGGGGACAGAATCCAATCACTTGGGACTCAGGGTCAAGGGCCGCCCCAGGAGGCGGGAAGCCCCTGGGCCCTATAAAAGTGAAGGTCTAAGTTCAGATCTCGCTCTCTCTCCTCTTCGCCTGCTCGAGACCTTCACAAGACCAGCCACCGGCCACTGTAAGTGTGAATCCAGCGATCGCTATCCGGTAGAGACACCTAGCCACCGACCTGTAGCAGCCTTTTGAATCCCGCGGGCCAGATTTGATTGGACAAGCCATTCGTTTCCCTGACCTGGTGGGCTCTTCCTAAGTTATGTATTGGCCAGTAGTGATAGGTTTATGATATAAATAGTAGTATTAGGGTGTTAATATTGCTTGTTGTATATAATAAATGACCGTTGTTTTAATCCTTACTAAGCGGTGTGCTGTGTTATTAATCATAACCTGAACTTGAACCATGTGGCGGTATCATAAAGATACCTGGCGACTCATGAGCAAAGGTGACCTAAACAGAGCAAATAGACTAAAGCTGGAAAGAGCAACAGTTCTTATCTACAATGCTTAAGTCAGGAGTGTGATGGAGTATCCTTCACTTGCCTGGATGAGGCCAGCTCTGTCAACACTCAAGACGCTCAACACCGTCCAAGACAAAGCAGCTCATTTGATCCATCCCCTTAAACATCCACTCCATCTACCACCGGTGCACAGTAGCAGCTGTGTGCACCATCTATAAGATGTACTGCAGGAACTCATCAAGCCTCCTTCGATAGCACCTTCCCAACCCGTGGCCTCTACCACCTAGAAGGACAAGGACAGCAGATATCTGGAAACACCACCATCTGGAAGTTCCTCTCTAAGCAATTCACCATCCTGACTTGGAACTATATCGCCATTCCTTCACTGTCGCTGGGTTAAAATCCTGAAACTTGCACCCCAACAGCACTGTGGGTGTACCTACCACCACATTCCCAAAGGCAATTAAGAATGGGCAATAAATGTTGGTCTAGTCAGAAATACCCACATCCCATGAAGGAATTTAAAAAAGTCGCCAATGACATGTTTGAGGCTCACCTCCAGGAAAAGTACACAGTTGTGGGGTCGGCTGATGCAATTCAATCCCAGTTTTCTCACCTCTTCCTGCCTCCACGGGGCTGCGAATATTCAGCCTGTTATCTTTCAGAAGGGAAGGTAAACCAATGCCTCACCTGCTCTCTCAGATAAATCCCATGACACTGTTTGAGGAGCAGTATCCCAAGCCATATTTATCCCTCAACCCACATCACTAAATGAGATTAGCCAGTCACACTGCTGTTTATGGGAGCTTGCTGTGCATAAATTAGCAGCTGTATTTCCGATACAACAACAATCTCTACACTTGAAAATGTAGTGATATCATGGTTGCGTTGTAATTAACTGACTGACCACTAGGAGTCTCATTAGTATATAAGTGCATGTTAGAGTCAGGTGACTTCAGACTGACTCGGGAGCTTGGGAGAGAGGTTGCTTCTGCATGTTAATACTGTTATTCATCTGTTGTTTTGTATATATAATAATAATCTTTATTGTCACAAGTAGGCTTACATTAACACTGCAATGAAATTACTGTGAAAAGCCCCTAGTCACCACGGTGTTCAAAAGGCGTCTTGACAAACACATGGATAGGATGGGTATAAAGGGATATGGCACAAGGAAGTGCAGAGAGTTTTGGCAAAGTTGGTATCATGACCAGGTCAGGCTTGGAGGGCTGAAGGGCCTGTTCCTGTGCTGTATTTTTCTTTGTTCTTTGTATTCCGGCACCTGTTCGGGTACACAGAGGGAGAATTCAGAATGTCCAAACTAACAGTACATCTTTCGGGACTTTTGGAAGGAAACCCATGCAGACACAAGGAGAACGTACAGACTCCACACAACAGTGACCCAAGCCAGGATCGAACCTGGGGCCCTGGAGCTGTGAAGGAACATTGCTACCCACTGTGCTACCGTGCTGCCCTATTTGACCCACAGTTAATGTTAATAAATAATTTGTAGCTTTAGCTACAAGTGTTCTTGTAATATAAATCCAGGTCGTCCGACAAGAACATTACATTGGCTGTAGTTGAATTGTGTGGTATAGGGTTACTCCATATGATGGTATTTACCTGCATGCTTACAGTTCAATTAAATAGATGGCCATCTGCTGAGTTAAGAGCAAAGTGTCCAACATGTGACACATGGCTATGACAGAAACTAATGGTAGAGAGTGGGGGATAAATGGACAAGGATGATTCTGTTCCATAGTATTCATATTACACTGGGATGTGTCTATGTAATTTTAGCACACAATAGTTACAAAGTCCTGCCAATGGTGACACTTGTGGGATGGGAGGAAGATTGGAAGGAAGGGAGAAGAAGTGAGTGAGTGAGGGAGGGGATGGAAAAATGAAGGAAGGGAGGGTGGGAATGATGTATTTTTATTTAATGAAGCATAGTCATAAACTAGCTTGAAGTAACAATGGCAATTGAAACGAGAGACAACTGCTGGGGTTGACAGGGACATCTTGATTCTGTCGACATTTCCAGTTACATTTGCCAGTCTGCCAATCTCCGGAGATCACACGGAATGAATTGAAATTTCCTATACTGCAATGTGACAGTTCAGTGGATTTGGTGCTGTCAGATATTGTCTGAGGAGGATGGTTAAAATAGAAGCCATAGCTCAGCTCTCTCAGAGTAGAGAGAACGAGGCTGCTTCGACATTTGGCAGCAATAACAAGCTCACTCTGCAATCCTCTTCACTTTTCACCTTTACCCCCCTTTTTGTCTTTCGAGTCCAACCCTACGCCGGCTGGAGATAACCATTGTACATCACCCAATCATTCTCACCTCCTTCCATCCTGACAAAATCCTTACAAGACAGAAATCTTATTGTTTGCCTCTTTGTAAATATTAGCCCATCCCTGTTATTTGTTCCTCTCCTCTTTATTTCGGGCAGATCTATTAATGCTAAGTCGCATTCAATCATGTCAGTCTTTGCGTTGATTCTAACCCCTGGGTAATTTGAGATAAACTCACTCAAGTATGTGAACACTCTCGGCCATCACTCATAATAGATCTTGATGGGATCGAACCGGATTTAAACCCAAGATCCTTTTGCACCGGATTTTATTTAAATTTGTAAAGTAGCTTTCATAGCTTCAGGAGGTCCCAAGGTGGCAAACAAAGTATCCGATTTTCACCGATAAGCTCCCGTAAACAGCAATGTGATTAAAATCAGGTAAACTCTCTGCGATGCTGGTTGAGAGATTAGTTTGCAGGTTAATTAGTGGTCGCGTGGAGGGGGATTGGATAGAGGGTCAATGGAAATAAGCTACATTGTGACTCGCTTTAGCAGCCATTGAGCTGGGCGCCGTTTGCATTTTAAAGTCTTAATACAAAAATCTTCAAAGCTAAAATTTTCCACATTTCAGAGGGTTGTGATAGGCCTGGGATCAGGGATAGGGTTGGTGGGAGATGCGTTCTCTAAAATGAGCGATTTAAAAAAATAATATAATGGAACAGGACCCGTCTGTCCTCTTGAGTGCCACTTCGAACAACATCTTCTCACATTCCCTCTCCTAACCCTGTCCTTGCTTCCAGTGAGCTGGTCAGCAGCAGACAGCTGCCGAAAGTCACCCATCTCCCTGAAAATTACAGAAGTGAAAAAGATGAGCTCCTGAACTAGTGTAATTGGGATTGATGCAGGCGAGTTCCCCGACCTGCCCTTCCACCGGCCTTCCCCAATTTCCCGAATATCACCAATGCCGATTGTCTATGTCAGTGCCTCATTTTGTTTTGTAACCCCCCCCCCCCCCTGTTCCAATCCAACTCGGCCAGTGAAAATTCAGGGTCTCTGGTTAACATCTCATCCAAGAATAAGCACCTCCTCAAAAATCTGGGTAACTCAGCCTTGAATAAATTCAATGACCCAGCCCCCACTGCTCTTTGGGGAAAGAGAACTCCACAGACTAACGAACCTTTGAGATAAAAAATAAGTCTCCTAATCTCCGTCTTAAACTGTAGACCTCTTATTCTTAAAATGTGTCCCCCGGTTCAAGTCTCTCCCACGTGGAAACATTCTCCCGGTATCTTCCTAGAAACTCCCCATAGGATATATTTCAATGAAATCAATCGAGGGTTAGGGGCGGGGAGAAACTCAACACTTTCTCCCTTAAGGCTCAGTGGAGCATCGTTGGTGCAAAATGGAAATTGTAGGAGTATCTTAAAGACTGAGAGGCACAAAAGCCAAATGATTATGGGCTGGATTCTCCGATCCTGCAGCTATGTCCGCTGGATCCGTCTGGCCTTACAACTAGAAAGTCGGCGCCGCCCCTGCACCGATCTTCCGTCCGGTGCGGGGCTAGCAGCCGTGCAGCTTACCTGCGGATAAGGCTGGTGAGTGGCTGGGTCCGTAGCCACGCATGCGTACGGCTGGGGCCTGTGGCGGCTGCGCCATGCAACATGGCGCCAACAACGCGTAGACCCGGCCTGCCAAAAACTGCCACCCTGTAACCAGCCTCGCCACCCCCCACCAGTCCCCCCAGCCTCCGCCGAAGCCCCCACTGCCAGCGGAATGCCCCCCCCCTTGACTATGGTGGTGCTGGACTCAGTCCGCAGCCGCCATGCGAGGTCCCGAGTGGTGGGAGCACACACACGTGTGAAGGCATTGGGGACTCGGCCAATCGGGGGGGCGGAGCATCGGGGAAGGGTCTCAGGTGAGGTCCTGAGGCTGACCATACACCGTACTCCCCGAGTACGCTTTTTTGAGGGGGTGGAACATCGCACAAACGGCGCCGACCCCGATTCAGGCGTAAATGGGGATTCTCCGGCCGATCGCCGAACTAGATTTCAGCGTCGGCGATCAGAGAATCCAGCCCTATATTTGTTTTGGAATTACAGGCTGCTGCTTCTTGAATAGGTTTAACTAAGATCAGCGAGGGTAGAATATTTCGCTCTCTGGCCAAGAGCTGACTGGAACATCTGCCTACGCATCCAAACGAAAAATGATGGTTGGGTTAAGCACATCTTAAAGCAGATGGAAATGACTAAATGTAGCACACTGAGCAGCTGGCTAATACAGATGGGAAGTTCTGAGGTTTGATCCCTGGGGAGCACTCAGTTAGCTGCTCTCAGTCAGACCTGAATGTGTGCTCTGGCTGGCCTCTGTGTCTCAATATTATAAATGTGAGCAAAACAAGACTGGGGAGTGCAATGAAGATAATTAATTGACCATGATCCTGTCAATAGCAAGAAGTCTATTGATAGTTTGTGAAGATTAGAGTTCAGGGCTCTCCATCATGTGAAGAAAAATGGATATTTGTTCAATGAATTAATGGACTTTTAAATATAATCCTTTTCTCATACCTCCCAACGCATTACTGGAAGGAATGTGCAGCTTGAATTTCACTGAAGTTGGTTTCCACTGATTTGCGATTAAAATGGTAAATTAAAGCAGGTGCCTCTCTGTTGCCACTTGCTACTACCATTGGACTAATAAAGTTCCCTCAAAGCACCAACCTTTTGTCTCTAGCACACATATACAAAAGGAACCAGGGGAGGCCTGTATTAAGCAAGTGGCAATCATGGCAAGTGATCTTACTTTCACTTCTGTGTCAGTAGTATTTAGGTTCAAACTAAACTCAAGAGATTTGAACACATAATCTAAGGCAACACTCCCAACACAGTACTAAAGGAGTGCTGCACCGTTGGAGGCTCTGTCTTTCAGATGTGATATTACAAAGAATACAAAAAATACAAAGAACTATACAGCACAGGAACCGGCCCTTAGGCGTTCCAAGCCTGCGCCGACATCTGTCTAAACTAAATCCTTCTGCACTTCCAGAGTCCATATCCCTCTATTCCCATCCTATTCATGTATTTGTCAAGCTGCCTCTTAAACGTCGCTATCGTATCTGCTTCCACCACCTCCCTCAGCAGCGCGTTCCAGGCTCCCACAACCTGTGTGTAAAAATCTTGCCTCGCACATCTCCTTTAAACTTTGCCCCTTGCACCTTAAACCTATATTCCCTAATAATTGACTTTTCCACACTGGGAAAAAGCATCTGAATATCCACTCTGTCCATGCTACTCATAATTTTTTAAACCTCTATCAGGTTGCCCCTCAGCCTCCATCCTTACAGTGAAAACAAGCCGAGTTTATCCAACCTCTCTTCATAGATAATATCCTCCAGACCAGGCAACTTCCTGGTAAACCTCTTCTGTACCCTCTCAAAAGCATGCACATCCTTCTGATAGTGTGCCGACCAGAATTGTGCACAGTATTCCAAGTGCAGCCTTACCAAGGTTTTGTACAGCTGCAGCATAATTGGCCAATTTTTTACTCAATGCCTTGACCAATGAAGGCAATGCCGCATGCCTTCTTGACGTTCTTATCCACCTGTGTTGTCACTTTCAGTGACCCGTGGACTTGCACGCCCAGTTCTCTCTGCCTGTCAATACTCCTAAGGGTTCTGCCATTTACTGTATAAATCCAGCCTGTATTCGACCTTCCAAAATGCATCATCTCACATTTGTCCGGATTAAACTCCATCTGCCATTTCTCTATCAAGTCTCCAACTGTCTATATCCTGCTGAATCCTCTGACAATCCTCATCACGATCCGCAACTCCACAACCTTTGTGTCGTTCGCAAACTTGTTAATCCGACCAGCTATATTTTCCTCCAAATCATTTATATATACTACGAACAACAGAGGTCCCAGCACTTATCCCTGCGGAACACCACTAGTCACAGCCTTCCATTCAGAAAAACACCCTTCCATCACTACCCTCTATCTTCTATGATCAAGCCAGTCCTGCATCCATCTAGCCAGTTCACATCTGATCCTGTGTGACTTCACCATTTGTACCATTATTGGTACCATGTTAGTTTCATCTGAACTTTTCTCCTACTCCTTCATGCTGCATTGTTTACTGACCACCCCCCCCCCCCAAAAAAAACCCAGGGTAAATGCCCCAATGGTGCTGGCATAGGAATGCCACAGGTGCATTCATTGTAATGTTTGGTTCAGCCTCTACATTGAATTCTGGCATCGCCCTCCTAGAGGAAAAGTCTAAAGAACATATCTGAAGAAGCCAAATCCCTTGGCAATATTGAAGTACATTAGGTTACAATGCTGCAGTGTGGGAGGGAATGAGTGGGTGAGGTGCTATTAAGATGTCTTGTAAGATAACACTGTTACATTATACAAAGTGTGAGCAGCCTTAACTTTGACAATCGTGCTGAGTGTGGGAACTTTATTTCCTCGCCCATGTTCAGGATTCTGGCCACAAGTAAGACAGTATTAACTCTTGCTGTTATTACCATCAAAACCATGCTGGCAATTCCCTACACCGGTGAATGACCCTCATCTCCAAAAGGATTCACCTTTCTGTCCTGCTCATAAACTAATGGTTATGACACTGGAAGAGTAACTCAGAAATCATAACATCAAATTCTGGCTAGCTCTGGTATTAAATTCAGCAAATCTGGGCTGGCACCAGATTTATAAAGGGTGCCTTTATATAGACCTCAACATAATTTCCAAATGGTTGAAATGGGTGGGATTTCCCGTGCCCCCCGTGGCGTGTTTCACGGCAGTGGAGGTTTCCCATAAGACCATAAGACCTAGGAGCAGAATTAGGCCACTCGGCCCATCGAGTCTGCTCTGCCATTCAGTCATGGCTGGTATTTTTCTCATCCCCATTCTCCTGCCTTCTCCCCATAACCCCTGATCTCTTATTAATCAAGAACCTATCCATCTCTGTCTTAAAGACACTCAATGACTTGGCCTCCACAGCCTTCTGCAGCAAAGAGTTCCACAGACTCACCACCCTCTGGCTGAAGAAATTCCTCCCCATCTCTGTTTTAAAGGATCGCCCCTTTAGCCTGAGATTGTGCCCTCTGCTTCTAGTTTTTCCTACAAGTGGAAACATCCTCTCCACAGGATCCGCTGGCCCCGCCGCTGTCAATGGGGTTTCCCATTGTTTGCAACTCCCATCACCAGGATACCTGTCGCAGGGGTTTGCCTCAGCAAGCCCAGAAGATCCTGTTGACGGGAACAGCCAGAAAATTATCTTTCAAGACAAGGAAACTGTCTGTAGGTAACTCCATCCCACACAACGTAAACGCGTTGTAATGCCCCTAAGTACAGTGGGGATGGATAATAAATACTGTCCTGCTATTACCCAAGAATAACTTTTAAAAAGTTGAATCTTAGAATTAAGTTGCTTTGTCCCAGGACTTCATTTCCAGCATCTTTAAAACAAACTCCAACCACTTCCCCATTAAGGATGGCCAGCATTCTTTAGGAGTTTCTGTCAAAGGATAACCCAACTTGACCTCTGGACACACCCAGTATTCCTGTGCAGGAAGGGTCAGTAGCAGTGAAGGTTCCTCGGCCTGGCAATGGCGCCGAGGTGCAGACAGCCTCTGGTCCCGAGATTATATCACAGAATCCCCATAGTGCAGTAGGAGGCCATTCGGCCCATCAAGTCTGCACCAAATCTCCGAAAGAGCACTTTACCCAGGTCCCCTCTCCCGCTCCCCCCCACCCTATCCCTATAACCTATCCTGCACATCTCTGGACACTCAGGGGCAATCCACCTAATCCGCACATCTTTGGACACATTGGGCGTGATTCAATTAATTGGGAACAAACTCCCATAGCGAGCGGGTTTAGCCGCGTGTTTCCCGGCAGTCACAGGGCCGAGAAACACAAGGCTATACAATGCAACCCGGGTTGTATAAGGGGCCTTAGCGGGGAACGCGCGACTGAGGCTGCACATTGCTCTGATTTGTACACTGGGGAGCTCCGCTCACTGAAACTCCACAGTGTAGTGAGGCCATCAGAGCAACCCTGACCGACGCCCCCCCCCCCCCCCCAGCCCTATGGGAGGATCCCCAGCCCAGACGCCCCCAGCTTCCCCCCAAAACCCACAGAGGGCAGCCCCGGCCCGATCGCGGGCACACACAATTTGTCCACTTGGCACCTTGGCAGTGCCAAGCTGGCACCCAGATGGCATTGCCAGGGTGCACAGGTGGCACCAGAAGCACCAGGGCACCACCCTACCCAAAGGGCATGCAACTGGGGGCCTCTGATCCCTGTGGAGACCTCCATGAGTGCCGTACTGTCTGATCCACATTTGTGGAGTCCAGTGCTGAATGGCGTTCACCCGCATCACCAAGGCGAATGGGATGAATCCCAAAACCACAGTTATCTCGGGAAACTGCACATTAGAGTGAGATGAGCTGTCTCGCTCTAATATGTAGATTTGCAAAATGTGAGGGCACCCACAATGGGCAAGATTCACATTACAACATCCAACGTGCTCTCGCGAGGCGTTGTGAGCCGGGTAGATCCTGGGAGTGGGGTCTCCTGGCTTTTATCGGCTGTGCTGTGCTGCGGCAAGCTAGCTTTTGGGCGCAGCGTGGCCATTAGATAGTGCCCTGAAAGGCTATTTTAGCACGGCCAATGCACCTGACCTATATATCTTCATAGAATTTACAGTGCAGCTGGAGGCCATTCGACTCATTGAGTCTGCAACGGCCCTTGGAAAGAGCACACCACCCAAGCCCAGACCTCCACCCCATCCCCATAACCCAGCAAGCCCACCTAAACATTTTGGACATGAAGGGTGTGGTAAACCACTGTATTGTAATATACCTGCTGTATGTAACATGCCTGGGCTTGGCCCTGCTGGCTCCGCCTGTGGCTCCTCCCCTCGGGCTCAGGTATAAAGGTGGCCAACCTCCGGCCCTGCCTTCAGTCTGGGGCCGGCTGCCAGCAGGTATGTTTAAGCTAATTGAAGCCACAGTTTCACTCTCAACTCATCTTCTGTCGTTATTGATGGTACATCAATTTAATTAGCTTAAAGTTTTAAGATGGACCAATCACTCAAACCTGATCGCCTGGAGCTGGACCCCCAAGCAGCCGATGCCACTACCACGTTCGAACACTGGCTACGCTACTTCGAATCCTACATCGAATCCTCCGCCATCGCTGTCGCCGAGACCCACATGCAGCTCGATGCGTACCCACTCCCCCGCATATCTGACATGGTCAATCAGATTGCGCAGTACCGGAGTTTTCTCCACAATTGATCTGAAGTCCGCCAGCTCCCTATCCGCCTGGAGGACCGCCAATACACTGCCTTCGAGGCAGATGGCCACCTCTGTCACTTCCTCAGGGTCCCCTTCGGCGTCACCAATGGAGTCTCGGTCTTCCAACGGGAGATGGACCGAATGGTTGACCAGTACGAGCTGCGGGCCATGTTTCCGTATCTGGATAATGTCACCATCTGCGGCCATGACCAGCAGGACCATGACGCTAACCTCCAAAATTTCCTCCACACCGCCAAGCTTCTTAACCTCATGTACAATAAGGAGAAATGTGTTTTCCGCATAACCCGCCTAGCCATCCTTGGCTACGTTATGGAAAACGGAATCCTACGGCCCGACCCCAACCGCATGCGCCCCCTTCTGGAACTTCCCCTTCCCCACTTTCTCAAGGCCCTGCAGAGATGCCTGGGGTTCTTTTCCTACTATGCCCAGTGGGTCCCTAATTATGTTGACAAGGCCTGCCCACTCATTAAATCCACCCTTTTTCCCCTGACGGCTGAAGCCCGCCTGGCCTTCAATCGCATCAAGGCAGATATTGCCAAAGCTGCGATGCACGCTGTGGACGAGTCCATCCCATTCCAGGTGGCGAGCGATGCGTCGGACTTTGTCCTGGCCGCTACACTCAACCAGGCGGGCAGGCCCGTGGTTTTCTTCTCCCGTACCCTCCAGAGCTCCCGAATTCAACACTCCTCCGTCGAAAAGGAAGCCCTGGCCATTGTCGAAGCTGTGCGACATTGGAGGCATTACCTGGCCGGCAGGCGATTCACTCTCCTCACTGACCAATGGTCGGTTGCCTTCATGTTCAATAACACACAGCGGGGCAAGCTCAAGAATGACAAGATCCTAAGGTGGAGGATCGAACTCTCCACCTATAATTATGATATCTTGTATCGACCTGGGAAGCTCAATGAGCCCCCTGATGCCCTCTCCCGCGGTACATGTGCCAGCGCACAGGTAGACCGACTTCAGGCCCTCCACAATGACCTCTGTCACCCGGGGGTCACCCGGTTTTTCCACTTTATCAAGGCCCGCAACCTGCCTTACTCCATCGAGGAGGTCAGGACCATGACCAGGGACTGCCAGGTCTGCACGGAGTGCAAACCACGCTTCTATCGGCCAGACAGAGCACACCTGGTAAAGGCCTCCCGCCCCCTTGAGCGCCTCAGCGTCGATTTCAAAGGGCCACACCCCTCCACTGACCGTAACGTGTACTTCCTCAACATCATTGATGAGTACTCACGTTTCCCTTTCACCATCCCATGCCCTGACTTGACCTCTGCCACAGTCATCAAGGCCCTGCACGGTCTCTTCACCTTGTTCAGTTTCCCCAACTCCATCCATAGCAATCGGGGTTCCTCTTTCATGAGTGATGAGCTGCGTCAGTTCCTGCTTAGCAAGGGCATCGCCTCAAGCAGGACTACCAGCTACAACCCCCGGGGGAACGGACAGGTGGAGAGGGAGAACACGACGGTCTGGAAGGCCGTCCTTCTTGCCCTACGGTCTAGAAGTCTCCATGTCTCCCGCTGGCAGGAGGTCCTTCCCGATGCGCTCCACTCCATCTGGTCGCTCCTGTGTACAGCCACCAATGTGACCCCTCATGAGAGAATGTTTGTCTTCCCCAGGAAGTCCATCTCAGGGGTCTTGCTCCCATCCTGGCTGATGGTCCCAGGGCCTGGTCCTCCTCCGGAAACATGCGAGGAGTCATAAGTCGGATCCCCTGGTCAAAAGGGCCCATCTCCTCCATGCTAACCCCCAATATGCCTACGTGGCACACCATGACGGGCGGGAGGACACAGTCTCCTTTCAGGATTTGGTACCCGCAGGTTCCCCAGTGACCATCACCACTACCCCCGACCCTACACCTTCTCCCACCATTGCTACCCATGGTGCACCCAGGGCCACGGCATACTCCGCTAGTCCCAGTGCATGGCATGCAGGAGCCTCAGGGTCCGTTGCCAGGCATTCATCTACTTGGTGACGCAGAAGACGACACCAGGCCTCAACACTTCATCCGACAACAGTGTCCACACCACAGCCGGGACTGCGGCGGTCACAGCCAAAGTCAAAGCCCCCGACAGACTTGATGTATAATTCTACCGTCCACTTCACCCCCGCCGGACTCCTTTTTAACAGGGGGCGAATGTGGTAAACCACTGTATTGTATTATACCTGCTGTATGTAACATGACTGGGCTTGCCCCTGCTGGCTCCACCTGTGGCTCCTCCCCTCGGGCTCAGGTATAAAGGTGGCCAACCTCCGGCCCTGCCTTCAGTCTGGGGTCGGCTGCTAGCAGGTATCTTTAAGCTAATTAAAGCCATAGTTTCACTCTCAACTCATCTTCTGTCGTTATTGATGGTACATCAAAGGGCAATCTAACATGGCCAATCCACCTGCACATCTTTGGACTGTGGGAGGAAACTGGAGCACCTGGAGGAAACCCACGCAGACACGGGGAGAAAGTGCAAACTCCACACAGACAGTGACCCAAGTCGGGAATCGAACCTGGGACCCTGGAGCTGTGAAGCAACTGTGCTAACCACTGTGCTACCATGCCCCCCCACACAGGCAGTGACCCAAGCCGGGAATCGAATCCAGGTCCCTGGTGCTGTGATGTCTCAACACATTGTCAGGTCTTTTGTTGCATTGATGTAATAAAGTTCTTTGCACAAAATCATAGGCACGTGTGACTGTTCAGGCCCATTGTCCCTGTGCTGATTCTTTGAAAGAGTTACCCAATTAACTTCGTTCCCCTGTTCCTTCCCCTTAACCCTGCACATTTTTCCTGTCAGAGTATTTCTTCAATTCCCCTTTTGCAAAGTTGAATCCACTTCCATCACTGTTTCAGGCACCGTGTTCCAGATCATTAAAAAAATATTTCTCCTCATCTCTCTCCTCTGGTTCCCTTGCCAATTAACTGAAATCATGCTGGTGATTTCTCATGTCATTTCCGCTGAAATGAGGGTCATCAGCATGGTTTGACACAGCTATTCTGGACTGTGCCAAGCCAGCTGGCAGGATTGTTTGATCCCCTGACAGTTATGCAGCTGGCACAAGAGGGTATTATTTCCGCAAGCTAATGCTGGCTGCCCGCGACAGTCTACCCTGGTGCTTCTTCAGCGGATATAGGGAGCTCTAGAAGGATGTATTGCTGATTTGACTTCTCTATCCAAAGCCAGGACAGCCCAAGCTTTAAAAACCTAACTCCTGATGAGACTCTCGGTTTAGAGTTACTGGGAGCAGCATGTCTTCAGTGCGCTTGTTATCTTTACAGCCTCCAGGCTCCATTCCGACTGATTATTTTACTGGACACACATTGCACTTCAGTCTCATGTATAGTCATTGAAATATTATGCTGAGTATAACAGCTGCAGGACTGAATGTCATATTATCCTCCTCACTGTTCTCAGAATACGGTAAGATCATTACAAAGCAGGAGAATTAAAAAGGTTGAATGCTGGATAGCCAACTGTGCTTGGAGGATATTCCTGAAGGTTTCAACACATGATCTTCCCGCACGCTCCCCCCATGCTCCTGCCATTGGCCACCCAACATAGAAACATAGAATCTCTACAGTGCAGAAGGAGGCCATTTGGCCCATCGAGCCTGCGCCAACTCTCCAAAAGAGCACCCTATCTAGGTCATACCCCCACCGTAACCCAGCAACCCCACCTAACCTTTTGGACACTGAGGGGCAATTTAGCATGATCAATCCATCTAACCTAGAAACATAGAAAATAGGCACAAGAGGAGGCCATTTGGCCCTTTGTGACTGCTACGCCATTCATTATAATCATGGCTGATCATCCAACTTAATAGCCTAATCCCTCCTTCCCTCCATATCCTTTGATCCCCTTCGCCCCAAGTGCTCTATCTAACTGCTTCTTAAAAACATACAATGTTTTGGCCTCAAGTACTTTTTGACCTGCTCACCTTTGGACACAAAGGGGCAATTTATCATGGCCAATCCACCTAACCTGCACATTTTTGGACTGTGGGAGGAAACCGGAGCACCCGGAGGAAACCGCAGACACGGGGAGAACGTGAATACTCCTCCACAGTCACCCAAGGTCAGAATCAAACCCGGGTCCCTGGTGCCGTGAGACAGCAGTGCTAACCACTGCGCCACTGTGCCATCCCATGTTCATTATCCACATTGATTTAAAAACAAACCAATGCCTTGTTAACCTCACAGCACTTGCGAAGCATTTAGACGATCACTTGAAACATCATAGTATGCGATGTTATGGACCAAGTGCTGGAAAACGGGATTAGAACAGATAGGTGCTTGATGGCTGGCACCGACACGATGGGCCGAAGGACCTCTTTCTGTGCTGTAAAACTCAATGACTCTTTGATTGGATCATTCTTAACTGCCAGTCAAACAGCCATTTTCCACCCATCTCCAATGTTTATATAACTAAGGAAAAGTATTCAAAGTAAATGGAAAACTCACATTTTTATTCGGTCCCTATTTTTCTGTTGTTGGCAACAGTGTCCCAGAGATTCATCTTTAATTCCAGGAAACTCCTGGATGGTCCTCTGTCCTACCATAGGACCTTCACATCTGGAATGCTGGCTCAGATCCAGTCCACGTTAGATCCTTATTTCAGCTACACTAAGGACTATTGAAAGAGTTTGGCATTCTCAATTCCTGTCCAATTGCTCCTTGGGCTCACAGCAGCAAACGTTGCTCCTTAATTCAACACCAGTTGGCATAAAATAGATTTTTTAATTCACCCACAGGATGGGAGTGTTGCTGACTAGACCACGATTTGCTGCCCGTTCCATATCAGGGCGGGTACAACCACTAGGCAAACTAGGCGGTCATCTGGGGTGGCAAAATTTGGTGGGGCAGCAAAAATTCTGAATAAAGGATTCTTGAAACTACATCGGTAAACAAATAGGCTTCAGCAGTTTAGACCTACTGATATACAGCCAGATAAACTGACATACATAGAGATTTTCAAGTATTGCAGTCATTCCCAAAATTGCATATTATATTCCTCATTTGGTTTGAGTGACAGATTTACAAACTTGTCCATCTGCATGACTATTCCAAAACTGCAAATCAGTAAAAAAAAAATCAAAGAACACCCTTTAATCTCATCCACTTTATCGTAATGGCTATTGATTGTGTAAATTGCTCATTAAATCATCCAGTAGCTGTTGTAGGAACACACAGAATTACATATGTGCCACATCACACATTATCAAATCCGTTTCTTGCAGCGCGTATCCTGTGAAGAGTGTAGAACAATGAGGATATACAATCTGCATCAGAATATTCTCCTTTCCGTATAAAATAAAGCTGTAATTATAAATGCAGAATTTTTATTCATTCCAATGCACAACATTAATTTTTGAAAGTTAATTGGTGGTGGGTTGGTGGGGTGTGGCAGGGCGGGTGGGGGGGGGGGGGGAGCGGGATGAGTGGCGGTGTCGCAAAGCCGAAGGTTCTCCCAGGGTGCCTAAAACTTTTGCACTGACCCTGCCTCTAATTCCCTTGAGTAGGTGATGGTGAGTCGCCCTGTTTAATCCTCTTGGACCCTGTGGATTCTAACATTGGTTCAGCTCTTAGCACCCCTCTCCACATCTCCTTCGAGAATGTCTATTCAGTTATAGACAATGCCCTTGCTCATTGTAGATGATCGCATTAACATCATGACCTTGGTGGAAATCTGGCTGAGGGCTGATCAATTTTCCCTCTAAATTATCTTTGGGTGGGCTATAAGTTTCTCGGAGTGCTGCTTTTTGACCCATGTACTGTTTACATTTTGAAAGTCAATAAAGATTATTATTATTTACTGTATATATGTATATAGTTATAAGTAGTCAATAAAGACTTGCTGTTAACATGCAAAATATTACGGGAACGTCTTCAACAGACACATTCCGCAACCAACACCATCCCAACATGGTGAAATCAAAAACCTTCATCCACACAGAAATGCTGAAAGACTGAAAAAAAGGGCATCTTGAACAGATTCTTAACTCAAAGAAGCTCCCAACTGAAAATACAGACACTGAGAAAATTTGCCAGAAACAGCTCCAGCGAGAAGAGTCTGGAATGAGAGGTTATGGGGAGAAGGCAGGAGAATGGGGATGAGAAACATATCAGCCATGATTGAATGGCGGAGCAGACTCGATGGGCCGAGTGGCCTAATTCTGTTCCAATATCTCATGGTCTTATGGAATTTAACGGCAGAGATTTTAAAGCAGCAGAAGACTCCACACAATCCCCCATGGAAGTCTGGCCTCAGCACACAAAGTTACCAGCCTGTGAGGGTGAGCGAAATCCATTTCATTTCAGGTTGCAGCTCGCCCTGAGAAGCCCCTTTTACTCATTCAGTCAGGAACACCATTTTAACTAAACTCTTCACTAATCCTGAGCCCAAACTCTCAACCTCAACATGTGGCCTCTGAGTGAAAAACAGAAGAAAACAAATGAATAATTACCTTACTCAGCGCGAAGGAACCCCAGATTTTTACAATTTATGTCCATGACTTAGATGAGGGGAGTGGAAGCATGGTAGCTAAATTTACAGATCACACAACCACACCAACCGCACCCCAGCCTCCACCCTACCACCCCCACACTCCATCCCCACACCTCCGCCCCACCAACCAGCCGCCACCCACTCAAGGGCAATGGCAACGGTAGCCCCTATGGGGGGGGGGGGGGGGGGTGGCAGACAGGGACCACGGAGCGTACTTCTGGCATGGGTAGTGTCAGCCAATGGTATGCCTGGTATGCCACCCAGCCAGGGGTGCGGAGGGCAGGGTTCCAGGGGGAAAGTCCAGGTGTGGGTTTGGTGATGGGGGAGGGGGACATGCAGGGGCAGGGTCTGCTGTGGTTAGGCACGGGGGTACACCATGCAAACATGTCTGCCTTTCACCCCCTGCAGACAATGGCCTTCATCCTAGCCGCTGCAGCCCTGGGGGATGCATTGAGGCTGTATGGGCAGGAGTTGCTCGGGGAGGACCCGGCAGCAGCGGAACCTGACCCAGAAGAACTGGAAGCAGAAGTGAGGATGGGGATTCGGCCACCCAACAGGACGAGGAGCAGGTAGGAAGGAGGCACCATAGGAGGTCTTGTGTGTACTGGCAGTTCCTGTTGTTCAAGGACCTGCTGGACCGGGCATGCCGTTGAAGACTCTGGCTGAGCAGGGTGACAGTGCCAGATCATGGCGCACCTGGCACCGGGGGGTATGGGGGAGGACATGTGCTCCCGGTGGCCGTCAAGGTGACTGACATCCTGAACTTTTACACCACGGGGTCCTTACAGGTGCTGAGTGGGGACCAGTCTGGGATCTTGCAGACCTCGGTGCACAGGTGCATCCGTGCCATCAGAGTGGCCTTTTCTGCTCAGTCGGCACAATACATGAAGTTCAACGGTGCCTGGGCAGTAGAGTTCGCCATCATCACCGCGATGCCCAGGTCCAGGTCCAGGGGGTGACCGATGAGATGGATGTCGCCCGACGAGCACCGGTCCATAACGGGCCGGCCTTCACAAACTGTTAGGGGATTCACTCGACGAATGTGCAGCTGGTGCGTGATTATGAGATGCGCATCACGCATGTCTGTGCCTGATACCCGGGCAGTGTGCACTCAATGGTCCCAGACACCTTTGAGGCACCGCTCGGCTGGGGGTTGGCTCCTGGGGACAGGTGTCATCCACTGTGGTCGGGACTGATGACGCCTATCCGGAGGCCACAGACTGACACGCAAACCCACTACAACGACGCCCGTGCAGCAGCCAGGGGCATGATTGAGGGGTGCATTGGCATCCCGAAAATGTGGTTCAGGTGCCTGGACCCCTCTGGAGGGGGCCTCCAGTATAGGGCTGGGAGGGTCTCCCACATCATGGTGACCTGCTGCGTCCTCCACAGCATTGTGCAGCAAAGGGACGATGTGCTAGAGGAGGAGGATGCAGGGGAGGGCAAGGATGGGCAGAAGGTGGGTCGGGCAGGCACAGGAGGCCACACCGCTGGTGGATGGAGTCGGTTGCCCTCTGGGCGAGGGGGTGGTGGCCTGGTTATGGGTGTGGATTGGATTGGATTTTTTTGTTGTCACGTGTACCGAGATACAGTGAAAAGTATTGTTCTTCGTACAATCCAGACAGATGGTTGCACTGAAAATAAACATAGGGATATATAAATACAGATTGTAAATACATAGACACAGGCTCGGCTGAGGCATACAGGAGTGCAGTACTACTCAGTAGAGAAGATGTGTGAAGAGATCAGATCAGTTCACAAGAGGGTCATTCAGGACTCTGGTGACAGCGGGGAAGAAGCTGCTTTTGAGTCTGTTCGTGCGTGTTCTCAGACTTTTGTATGTCCTGCCTGATGGAAGAAGTTGGAAGAGAGAATAACCCTGGTGGGAGGGGTCTTTGATTATGCTGCCTGCTTTCCCCAGGCAGCGGGAGGTGTAGATGGAGTCAATGGATGGGTGACGGGTTCACGTGATGGACTGGGAGGTGTTCACAACTCTCTGAAGTTTCTTACGGTCTATGGTTGAGCAGTTGCCATACCAGGCTGTGATGCAGCCAGAAAGGATGCTTTCTATGGTGAATCTGTAAAAGTTGGTAAGAGTTAATGTGGACACGCCAAATTTCCTTAGTTTCCTGACAAAGTATAGGCGCTGTTGTGCTTTCTTGGTTGTAGCGTGTGGGATGGGGGTTGGTGCTAGGGGCACAGTGCTACCTACTCACTCTGGCCGCCCTGAGGAGGTCATGCAATTTTCTGCGACGCTGCTGTCCAACCCTGGTGGTGGGGCCCACAGCGCTCACAGCCTCTGTCACCTGCACCCAGGCCCGTTGTAGGGCAGCCGGTAACAGCCTCCTTCCCACCCCGGGGTACAGGGGAACCCACTGCTCCACCACGGTGTCCAGCAGGGTCTCAAGCTCTGCATCCGTGAACTGGGGTGCCACTGTCTGTGCTGCCATCTTGTTTGCTGGGATGAGTGTGTGTGGGGAGTAGAGTCCTAATATGCGGCTGCAGATTGTCAGCTTCTCGAGTGTCAATCCCAACCCCGGTGAATCCAACACCGCTTTTCATTGAAATCGCTCGTGTTCCATTTGATGCCGGTGCTAGCCCATTAACGATTGTTGAATTACTCCGGGAGCGGCACTAATTTTCCTGTTGTAGAAGTCCACAGATTCTGTCCCGGAGTCAACACAGGGCTGGGTTCTCCGTTTGCCGTCGCTGAAATCGCGGAATACGATTGAGCGGAGAATCGCGGTAGGCGTCGGTTTGACACCTCTTTCGGGACGCTCTGGCACCCTGAAAATGGCATAAATGAGTCGCTCGCCGTGTGGGGCAAAAGTACAGTCGGCATGTCATTAGCGGGCCTGACACCATATTCTCCGGGGCTCCCGAGATTCACCGCCGTCGATGGGCCGAGTTCCTGACAGCGTGGTTCACTTGTGCTCTCAAGCGTTGTGAACCTGACATCGTGGCTGCTGAGCGAGAGAGAGAAAGAGGAGGTAGGGAATGGAGTGGAGTGACTGCGGGCTGGCGGCGCGGACACCGGCCTGCTGGCTGTGGCGGGGGGCCCCTGCCAGGGCTGGAGGAGGGGAGGGGTAAAGGGGGAACAGGGCGGGCAGCTATGGTGCCCCAGCCCCCCACAGGACTGAGGCGTTTTCAGGGCGCAGACCGCCATTACAGTGGCCATCTTGCTGCGCACCCACTGACCACCCACCTCTGCCCCTGGTTCTACACAGTAACATGGCCGTATGGATGTGTCCACCCGCGCACCACCCCCCAAGCACATCCCCCCTCGGCCCCAAACATCCCGCCCAACTGGTCGCCACCCACCGGGGTACCATCCAGTGCAACACCCACAGCAGCACCCAGTGAGGGCAGTGCCAGCCAACGGTACACCTGGAACGGGCAGCAGGACTGGGGGCACTGAACGTGCCGGATACCAACGGGGCAGGGGTGCAGGGATGGGGGAGGGACATGCATGGGCGGGGCCCGTAGTGCCAACCAGGGCCACTGTGTAGCCCATAGAACCTGGCTGGGCACGGGAGTATGCGCCATGCTAACATGTTGGCCTTCCACCCCCTGCAGACAATGGCGTTTGGCGTTCAACCAGCAATGCTGGCTGTCGTGGCGATGGTCGCAGCTCTGTGGGATGCCCTGCGGCTACGTGAGCAGGGGCCGCTTGGAGAGGAGGGAGAAGCTGCAGCAGCGGAATGGCCAGCAGTGGATCGGGCTGCAGAAGATCGGGCTGCAGAGGGGCAGGTGGCGGCCACGAAGGCTGGAGGGCCTGCCGCCCAACATGCCGAGGAGGAGGAGGTACCAAGGAGGTGCCGCATGAGACCTCGTGTGTACTGGCACCGCCTGTCATTCGAGGACCTGCCGGACCGGGCATGCCGTCGAAGACTCTGCCTGAGCAGAGAGACAGTGCAACACATCTGCCAGATGATGGCACATCTGATATCGGGCAGGTATGGGGGAGGACAACCATGGGGGGGAATGGGGGATGATACCCACTCCCTGTGACCATCCAGGCCCTGAACCTCTATGCGACGAGGTCCTTCCAGTTGCCGAGTGGGGACCTATCCGGGATCTCACAGACCTCAGTGCAGAGGTGCATCCGCGCCATCACAGAGGCCCCATCTGCCCAGGCGCCTCAATACATCCAATTCATTGTGGACCGAGCCCACCAGGATGCCCGGGCAGCGGAGTTTGCTGCCATCGCCGGGATGCCCCGGATCCAGGAGACAATAGACTGGATGCATGTCGTCCTACAGGCACCTGCTGTTAACAGGCCGCTGTACACTAACCGAAGGGTTGCCACTCGATGAACATCCAGCTGGTCTGTGACCACCAGCTGCGCATCGTGCACCTCTGCACCCGATACCCGGACAGTGTACACGAGTCCTTCACCCTGGTACATTCGGTGATTCCTGACATGTTCGAGGGGCATCCCCCACCCCGCTGAGGGGTTGGCTCCTGGGTGACAGGGGTTACCCGCTGCGGCCGTGGCTGATGCCACCTATCCGGAGGCCACAGACCACCGCGGAGACCCGCTACAACGACGCCCATACAGGAATGTTTTCAAGCGGTGCTTCAGCATCCTGAAGATGGGCTTCAGGTGACTGGACCGCTCTGGAGGGGTCCTCCAGTCCGAGGCTGAGAGGGTTGCCTGCATCTTGGTCTCCTGCTGCGTCCTGGTGCTCCACATCGTATGACAACGTCTGACTCCTGCCCACGGTGGCACTTTCCACCTGGGGGATCTCTGCATATGAGCTGGCTACGGTCCTGTCGGTTCCCTGGGCTAGGGATGCTGGGGACGGTCGGGGCACGGGGCGGTGGAGTGGGGGGGGGGGGGGGGGAGAGGGGAGCACAGTCCTCCCGCAGGGCCTGCACTGGTCCCCTGCTCCTCACTCCCCCCGGCCAGCCCGGTGCAGGCCACCCCCACTTCCGTCAGACAGAGAACCGAGGCAGGATTTCACAGTGTTAACAGGTATTTACTGTGAAGAAATTTATACAGTCAGTGCCCTAACCCCTATGACTGAACTGGGCCCTGCACGCATGCCTACCTAACTGGTGTCTAATGTTCTGGCCTTATGGGCCCTAACACTAGTCCTAGGTGGTTCCCCAGACAGTACAGCAGGAGTGGAGGCAGCCTGCGTTGACCCCTGCTCTGTGACAAGTGTCCCGGGTTGGCGCGCGTCTCTTGGGGCGACCCAGCCTAGACGGGCCCGGCCGCTGCTCGGGTGTCCCAGGTGGCGTTGTGCCACCCTGTTCTGTCCACTGCCCAGCAGATGCACCAGGGATAGGGGTGCGGGGGGGGGGGGGGGGGGGGTGCCGAGGTGCTGCGGTGTTCCTACACCTCCCCTGCGGGGGTCACTGGCATAGGCTCCATCACTTCCTCCTCTCTTGGGGTGCCCCATGGCCCCCAGGCTACTCCATTGGGCGGGGGTGTGAGCCATCCATTGAGGCTCCCCCGCCACTTGGCACTGCCAGTCCTGGAAGCCCTCTCTGGACAATGGTCTGCAGGTTCCCGGCCATGGAGCACAGGGAGTGGACCATCTCCATCTGGGACTGCACCACATCACACTGCGACTGTGGCACCACCCTATGGGTCTGTGCCACTTCAGCCAGTGACTGGGCCACCTCCCTCTGGGGCTGGGCTACCCCACCCAGCTTCTGCGCCATGCCGGCCAGCACCTGGGCAGTACCGCCGACGTTCCCAGCAATGGCCCGCTGTGACTGGGCCACGCTGAGAAGCGCCGCCGCAATGTCCAGGTGACTCTGGCACATGGCTGCCTGTGAGAGGGCAGCCCTGTCCTGGGCCTCGGCCACCGCCTGCACAAAATGCCCCAGACCTTGGACCCGCTGATCCATAGCCGAAACTGTCGCCCCCAATGCCTGCACCGCGGATGCCACTCGTGCGGTGTCGACCTGGGTGGCACGCATGCCCGGCACCACACCCTGCTCCGACACGTGGATGGACGCATTCACCTGCGTGTGCAGGTGCTGGATGCTCGCCGTCATCCCCTCTTGCGGTCCCTGGGTCTCTGCCTGCACCTGCACTGTGGCTGGGACTGGATGTTCCAGAAGCTCGGCACCCGTCTGGACGGCAGCTGGTTCCTGGGACCTGCCCTCCGACCATCCGGCCCCTCCGCTGCTCCTCCCTTAACCCGCTGTACCAGATGCGATGTGTGATGCGCACCAGCGAGTGCCCCAGGAGCCTCTTCACTAATGTGCCCAACCAAGGTGATAGTCTCTGAGATGGGGGAGGGTGTTGGAGATAGCTGTGACGGAATGTCCGTGTCCTCCTCCGACCCGAGCTCCGGGGTGATCTGAGTCTCGGGCATGGGCCTGGTGTTTGGGCTGCTCTCCCCATCAGTGCTGGGCTAGCTGGGGGCACCGGCTTTGGTTGGGGGCAGGGGACTCCGGATAGACTGGCCTCATCTCCGGCAGGTCCAGTAAGACACGAAACAACATGTATGATTAGGGGGGGTGAGGTGGGATGAAGGGGGTGGGGGTTGAGCGGGGGCTGTGGGGGTGGTGGCACACATGTGTCATGGGGATCTGCAGCTAAGCAGGGTCTCACCTCACCTGCTGCTGAACTTCGCCTCGGTGACCTCCCTCTCCTTCGGGCCGCCAACCACGTCCACTGCCCTCTGCTCGGGCATGGTGAGGGGGCGCAGGTCTGGTGGTCTCCATCCGGTCTTCTCCCGCTACCGGCGGTTCTGTGCGTCCTTCTCCTGGGTGGGGGCGACACACAAACAGCGCAACCGTTAGACTTTTGGATGCATGCAGCCCAGGAGCTGGGTAGATGGTGGCCTCAGTGGCCAGGACACTCTGTCAGCGAGTTCCCCACCGCTATCGAACCACACCCTGTCAGCGAGTTCCCCACCGCTATCGAATCACACTCTTTCAGCGGGTCCCCCACCGCTATCGAACCACACACTGTCGGCGAGTTCCACACCGCTATCGAAACAGACCCTGTCAGCGAGTTCCCCACCGCTATCGAACCACACTCTGTCAGAGAGCTCCCCACCGCTATCGAACCACTCTCCGTCAGCGAGTTCCCCACCGATATCGAACCACACTCTGTCAGCGGATACGCCACCGCTATCGAACCAGACCCGGTCAGCGAGTTCCCCACCGATATCGAACCACTCTCCGTCAGCGAGATCCCAACCGCTATCGAACCACACTGTCAGCGAGTTCCCCACCGCTATCGAACCACACTCTGTCGGCGAGTTCCCCACCGCTATCGAACCACACTCTGTCAGAAAGCTCCCCACCGCTATCGAACCACACTCTGTCGGCGAGATCCCCACCGCTATCGAACCACACTCTGTTGGCGCATTCCCCACCGCTATCGAACCACACTCCGTCAGCGAGTTCCCCACCGCTATCGAACCACACTCTGTTGGCGCATTCCCCACCGCTATCGAACCACACTCCGTCAGCGAGTTCCCCACCGCTATCGAACCACACTCTGTCAGCGCATTCCCCACCGCTATCGAACCACACTCTGTCAGCGAGCTCCCCACCGCTATCGAACCACACTCGGTCAGCGAGATCCCCACCGCTATCGAACCACACTCTGTCAGCGAGATCCCCACCGCTATCGAACCACACTCTGTCAGCGAGTCCCCCACCGCTATCGAACCACACCCTGTCAGCGAGAACCCACCGCTATCGAACCACACTCTGTCGGCGAGTTCCCCACCACTATCGAACCACACTCTGTCAGCGCATTCCCCACCGCTATCGAACCACACACTGTCAGCGAGTTCCCGACCGCTATCGAACCACACTCTGTCTGCGAGTTCCCGACCGCTATCGAACCACACTCTGTCAGCGAGTTCCCGACCGCTATCGAACCACACTCTGTCTGCGAGTTCCCGACCGCTATCGAACCACACACTGTCAGCGAGTTCCCGACCGCTATCAAACCACACACTGTCAGCGCATACGCCACCGCTATCGAACCACACTCTGTCGGCGAGTTCACCACCGCTATCGAACCACACTCTGTCTGCGAGTTCCCGACCGCTATCGAACCACACTCTGTCAGCGAGCTCCCCACCACTATCGAACCACACTCTGTCAGCGAGCTCCCCACCGCTATCGAACAACACCCTGTCAGCGAGTTCCCCACCGTTATCGAACCACACTCCGTCAGCGAGTTCCCCACCGCTATCGAGCCACACTCTGTCAGCGAGCTCCCCACCACTATCGAACCACACTCTGTCAGCGAGTTCCCCACCGCTATCGAACCACACTCTGTCAGCGAGCTCCCCACCGCTATCGAACCACACTCTGTCAGCGAGTTCCCGACCGCTATCGAACCACACACTGTCAGCGAGTTCCCGACCGCTATCGAACCACACTCTGTCTGCGAGTTCCCGCCCGCTATCGAACCACACTGTGTCTGCGAGTTCACGACCGCTATCGAACCACACTCTGTCAGTGAGTTCCCGACCGCTATCGAACCACACCCTTTCAGCGAGTTCCCCACCGCTATCGAACCACACTCTGTAAGCGATTTCCCCACCGCTATCGCACCACACTCTGCCAGCCCATTCCCCACCGCGATCGAATCACACTCTGTCAGCGAGATCCCCACCGCTATCGAACCACACTCTGTCAGCGAGTTCCCGACCGCTATCGAACCACACTCTGCCAGCCCATTCCCCACCGCGATCGAACCACACTCTGTCAGCGAGTTCCCCACCGCTAGCGAACCACACTGTCAGCGAGTTCCCCACCGCTATCGAACCACACTGTCAGCGAGTTCCCCATCGCTATCGAACCACACTCTGTCTGCGAGTTCCCCACCGCATTCGAACCACACCCTGTCAGTGAGTCCCCCACCGCTATCGAACCACACCCTGTCAGCGAGTTCCCCACCGCTATCGAACCACACCCTGTCAGCGAGTTCCCCACCGCTATCGAAGCACACTCTGTCAGCGAGTTCCCGACCGCTATCGAACCACCCTCTGTCTGCGAGTTCCCGACCGCTATCGAACCACACTGTGTCAGCGAGTTCCCCACCGCGATCGAACCACACTCTGTCAGCAAGTTCCCGACCGCTATCGAACCACACTCTGTCAGCGAGTTCCCCACCGCTATCGAACCACACTCGGTCAGCGAGTTCCCCACCGCTATCGAACCACACTCTGTCAGCGAGTTCCCGACCGCTATCGAACCACACTCTGTCTGCGAGTTCCCCACCGCTATCGAACCACACTCGGTCAGCGAGTTCCCCACCGCTATCGAACCACACTGTCAGCGCATTCCCCACCGCTATCGAAACATACTCTGTCAGCGCATTCCCCAGCTCGCTAATGAACCACACTCTGTCTGCGAGTTCCCGACCGCTATCGAACCACACTGTCAGCGAGTTCCCCACCGCTATCGAACCACACTGTGTCTGCGAGTTCCCGCCTGTTATCGAACCACACTCTGTCAGCGAGTTCCCGACCGCTATCGAACCACACTCTGTCAGCACATTCCCCACCGCTAGGGAATCACACTCTGTCAGCGAGTTCCCCACCGCTATCGAACCACACCCTGTCAGCGAGTTCCCCACCGCTATCGAGCCACACTCTGTCAGCACATTCCCCAGCTCGCTAATGAACCACACTCTGTCAGCGACTCCCCCACCGCTATCGAACCACACTCTGTCAGCGCATTCCCCACCGCTAGCGAATCACACTTTGTCAGCGAGATCCCCACCGCTATCGAACCACACTCGGTCAGCGAGTTCCCCACCGCTATCGAACCACACACTGTCAGCGAGTTCCCGACCGCTATCGAACCACACTCTATCTGCGAGTTCCCGCCCGCTATCGAACCACACTCTGTCAGCGAGTTCCCCACCGCCATCGAACCACACCCTGTCAGCGAGTCCCCCACCGCTATCGAACCACACCCTGTCAGCGAGTTCCCCACCGCATTCGAACCACACTGTGTCTGCGAGTTCCCGCCCGCTATCGAACCACACTCTGTCAGCGAGTTCCCGACCGCTATCGAACCACACTCTGTCAGCACATTCCCCACCGCTAGGGAATCACACCCTGTCAGCGAGTCCCCCACCGCTATCGAACCACACCCTGTCAGCGAGTTCCCCACCGCTATCGAGCCACACTCTGTCAGAGAGCTCCCCACCGCTATCGAACCACACTCTGTTGGCGCATTCCCCACCGCTATCGAACCACACTCCGTCAGCGAGTTCCCCACCGCTATCGAACCACACTCTGTCAGCGCATTCCCCACCGCTATCGAACCACACTCTGTCAGCGAGTTCCCGACCGCTATCGAACCACACTCTGTCAGCGAGTTCCCCACCGCTATCGAACCACACTCGGTCAGCGAGTTCCCCACCGCTATCGAACCACACTCTGTCAGCGAGTTCCCCACCGCTATCGAACCACACTCTGTCTGCGAGTTCCCCACCGCTATCGAACCACACTCGGTCAGCGAGTTCCCCACCGCTATCGAACCACACTGTCAGCGCATTCCCCACCGCTATCGAAACATACTCTGTCAGCGCATTCCCCAGCTCGCTAATGAACCACACTCTGTCTGCGAGTTCCCGACCGCTATCGAACCACACTGTCAGCGAGTTCCCCACCGCTATCGAACCACACTCGGTCAGCGAGTTCCCCACCGCTATCGAACCACACTGTGTCTGCGAGTTCCCGCCTGTTATCGAACCACACTCTGTCAGCGAGTTCCCGACCGCTATCGAACCACACTCTGTCACACATTCCCCACCGCTAGGGAATCACACTCTGTCAGCGAGTTCCCCACCGCTATCGAACCACACCCTGTCAGCGAGTTCCCCACCGCTATCGAGCCACACTCTGTCAGCACATTCCCCAGCTCGCTAATGAACCACACTCTGTCAGCGACTCCCCCACCGCTATCGAACCACACTCTGTCAGCGCATTCCCCACCGCTAGCGAATCACACTCTGTCAGCGAGTTCCCCACCGCTATCGAACCACACTCTGTCAGCGAGATCCCCACCGCTAACGAACCACACTCGGTCAGCGAGTTCCCCACCGCTATCGAACCACACACTGTCAGCGAGTTCCCGACCGCTATCGAACCACACTCTATCTGCGAGTTCCCGCCCGCTATCGAACCACACTCTGTCAGCGAGTTCCCCACCGCCATCGAACCACACCCTGTCAGCGAGTCCCCCACCGCTATCGAACCACACCCTGTCAGCGAGTTCCCCACCGCTATCGAACCACACCGTGTCTGCGAGTTCCCGACCGCTATCGAACCACACTCTGTCAGCACATTCCCCACCGCTAGGGAATCACACTCTGTCAGCGAGTTCCCCACCGCTATCGAACCACACTCTGTCAGCGAGTTCCAGACCGCTATCGAACCACACTCTGTCAGCGCATTCCCCACCGCTATCGAACCACACCCTGTCAGCGAGTCCCCCACCGCTATCGAACCACACCCTGTCAGCGAGTTCCCCACCGCTATCGAGCCACACTCTGTCAGCACATTCCCCAGCTCGCTAATGAACCACACTCTGTCAGCGACTCCCCCACCGCTATCGAACCACACTCTGTCAGCGCATTCCCCACCGCTAGCGAATCACACTCTGTCAGCGAGTTCCCCACCGCTATCGAACCACACTCTGTCAGCGAGATCCCCACCGCTATCGAACCACACTCTGTCAGCGAGATCCCCACCGCTATCGAACCACACTCGGTCAGCGAGTTCCCCACCGCTATCGAACCACACACTGTCAGCGAGTTCCCGACCGCTATCGAACCACACTCTATCTGCGAGTTCCCGCCCGCTATCGAACCACACTCTGTCAGCGAGTTCCCGACCGCTATCGAACCACACCCTGTCAGCGAGTCCCCCACCGCTATCGAACCACACCCTGTCAGCGAGTTCCCCACCGCTATCGAACCACACTGTCAGCGCATTCCCCACCGCTATCGAACCACACTTTGTCAGCGAGTTCCCGACCGCTATCGAACCACACTCTGTCAGCGAGTTCCCCACCGCTATCGAACCACATCCTGTCAGCGAGTTCCCCACCGATCTCGAATCACACTCTGTCAGCGAGTTCCCCACCGCTATCGAACCACACTCTGTCAGCGAGTTCCGCACCGCTATCGAACCACACCCTGTCAGCGAGTCCCCCACCGCTATCGAACCACACCCTGTCAGCGAGTTCCCCACCGCTATCGAACCACACTCTGTCAGCGAGTTCCCCACCGCTATCGAACCACACCCTGTCAGCGAGTCCCCCACCGCTATCGAACCACACCCTGTCAGCGAGTTCCCCACCGCTATCGAACCACACTCTGTCAGCACATTCCCCAGCTCGCTAATGAACCACACTCTGTCAGCGACTCCCCCACCGCTATCGAACCACACTCTGTCAGCGCATTCCCCACCGCTAGCGAATCACACTCTGTCAGCGAGATCCCCACCGCTATCGAACCACACACTGTCAGCGAGTTCCCGACCGCTATCGAACCACACTCTATCTGCGAGTTCCCGCCCGCTATCGAACCACACTCTGTCAGCGAGTTCCCGACCGCTATCGAACCACACTCTGTCAGCGAGTTCCCCACCGCCATCGAACCACACCCTGTCAGCGAGTCCCCCACCGCTATCGAACCACACCCTGTCAGCGAGTTCCCCACCGCTATCGAACCACACTGTCAGCGCATTCCCCACCGCTATCGAACCACACTCTGTCAGCGAGTTCCCCACCGCTATCGAACCACACTCTGTCTGCGAGTTCACGACCGCTATCGAACCACACTCTGTCTGCGAGTTCCCCACCGCTATCGAACCACACTGTCAGCGAGATCCCCACCGCTATCGAACCACACTCTGTCAGCGCATTCCCCAGCTCGCTAATGAACCACACTCTGTCAGCGAGATCCCCACCGCTATCGAACCACACCCTGTCAGCGAGTTCCCCACCGCTATCGAACCACACTCTGTCAGCGAGTTCCCCATCGCTCTCGAATCACACTCTGTCAGCGAGTTCCCCACCGCTATCGAATCACACTCTGCCAGCGCATTCCCCACCGCGATCGAATCACACTCTGTCAGCGAGATCCCCACCGCTATCGAACCACACTCTGTCAGTGAGTTCCCCACCGCTATCGAACCACACTCTGTCAGCGCATTCCCCAGCTCGCTAATGAACCACACTCTGTCGGCGAGTTCCCCACCGCTATCGAACCACACTCGGTCAGCGCATTCCCCACCGCTATCGAACCACACTCTGTCAGCGAGTTCCCCACCGCTATCGAACCACACTTTGTCAGCGAGTTCCCGACCGCTATCGAACCACACTCTGTCAGCGAGTTCCCCACCGCTATCGAACCACATCCTGTCAGCGAGTTCCCCACCGATCTCGAATCACACTCTGTCAGCGAGTTCCCCACCGCTATCGAACCACACTCTGTCAGCGCATTCCCCACCGCTATCGAACCAGACTCTGTCAGCGAGTTCCCCAGCGCTATCGAACCACACTGTCAGCGAGTTCCCCACCGCTATCGAACCACACCCTGTCAACGAGTTCCCCACCGCTATCGAACCACACTCTGTCAGCGAGTTCCCCACCGCTATCGAACCACACTCTGTAAGCGAGTTCACCACCGCTATCGAACCACACTCTGTCAGCGCATTCCCCACCGCTATCGAACCACACTCTGTCAGCGCATTCCCCACCGCTATCGAACCACAGTCTGTCAGCGAGTTCCCCACCGCTATCGAACCACAATCTGTCAGCGAGTTCCCCACCGCTATCGAACCACACCCTGTCAGCGAGTCCCCCACCGCTATCGAACCACAACCTGTCAGCGAGTTCCCCACCGCTATCGAGCCACACTCTGTCAGCGATTTCCCCACCGCTATCGAACCACACTCTGTCAGCGCATTCCCCAGCTCGCTAATGAACCACACTCTGTCAGCGAGTTCCTCACCGCTATCGAACCACACTCTGTCAGCGAGATCCCCACCGCTATCGAACCACACTCTGTCAGCGAGTTCCCCACCGCTATCGAACCACACTCTGTCAGCGCATTCCCCACCGCTATCGAACCACACTCTGTCAGCGAGTTCCCCACCGCTATCGAACCACACTCTGTCAGCGAGTTCCCCACCGCTATCTAACCACACTCTGTCAGCGAGTTCCCCACCGCTATCGAACCACACTCTGTCAGCGCATTCCCCACCGCTATCGAACCACACTCTGTCAGCGAGTTCCCGACCGCTATCGAACCACACTCTGTCAGCGAGTTCCCGACCGCTATCGAACCACACTCTGTCAGCGCATTCCCCACCGCCATCGAACCACACTCTGTCAGTGAGTTCCCCACCGCTCTCGAATCACACTCTGTCGGCGAGTTCCCCACCGCTATCGAACCACATTCTGTCAGCGAGTTCCCCACCGCTATCGAACCACACTCTGTCAGCGAGTTCCGCACCGCTATCGAACCACACCCTGTCAGCGAGTCCCCCACCGCTATCGAAACACACCCTGTCAGCGAGTTCCCCACCGCTATCTAACCACCCTCTGTCAGCGAGTTCACCACCGCTATCGAACCGCAATCTGTCAGCGGGTTCCCCACCGCTATCGAACCACACTCTGTCCGCGAGTTCCCCACCGCTATCGAACCACACTCTGTCAGCGAGTCCCCCACCGCTATCGAAACACACCCTGTCAGCGAGTTCCCCACCGCTATCTAACCACCCTCTGTCAGCGAGTTCACCACCGCTATCGAACCGCAATCTGTCATCGAGTTCCCCACCGCTATCGAACCACACTCTGTCAGCGAGTTCCCCACCGCTATCGAATGAGTGAGTAGCCATCTTCACGCCCAGTCAATGAGCCTGGTGGTCGGGTGCTCAGTACAAGCGGTGGGGCAGCCCCCATGCAGGCATCCCTGGCCGGAGGGTGGTCTGCATTCATGGTGTGGGTACCCCTGGGCTGGGAGGGATTGGGTGTCTCAGTGCGTGGGCGTCTGCCTTGCCACCCCCTGGATTGTGTGTACCTGTTACGGGGAAACCCCAGCCCTGTCTGTTTGTCTTATTGACCACCCACAACACCCACTGACCATGGAGGCCTCTGGCCATGCCGCTGAAGGCTATTGCTAACAGAGAACTGGCAATCATTGTTAGGTTGAGCACTTCACAGATCCCAAGTGAATTCCCGTGGGTAGGGGTGCCATGTGGCATCCCAATCAGACTGTGATGCCAAGACACTGTGCCTGAACACTGTAGGAAGCAATACCATTTACGCAGCAGCCAACATCCCGAATACCTAGCACCTGGGGCCCAGCACCGGGCAACTTCCACGACCAGAGGGTGGGTGGGTGCACCGGGGAGTAGAAACCCGCTCTAGGGGATAAGGGGTACCCTCTGAGGACCTGGCTAATGATGCCAATTCAGAGGCCGGTCACCGATGCAGAGGCCCAATAAAACGAGGCACCGGACTCCCCAAAATGCGGTTCTGATGCCTCGACTGCTTTGGTGGTGCCCTGCAGTACACCCCCCGGAGGGTCGCCCGCTTTGTGGTGGTCTGCTGTGCCCTCCAGAACCTGATACAGCAGCGGGTCAACGTGCGGGATGTGGAGGGCGAGGAACACATCCCCCAGCAAGTCGGACATGATGCCAAGGCCCTCAGCCATGGCTGTCACTCACTGAGCCACGTCTTGGACACCTCCACTCATGCCGCCGCATCGTGCACCAGGCTCTCCGTTGCAGTCGCCACCCTTGCAGAGTTGGCTCAGTGAAATGCATTGCCAGTGCTATCTCCTATGCCCGTAGCCTCTGGGACTCCCCCAATCAGCTATGGAGCTGCTGGACTGTTGCTGACATTCCCCTCTGAATATCACAACCGCACCCTATCGACTGCACCAGCTCCTGGTAAACCTGGCCCAGAGGCTCAGCATCTGACTGGGACCCAGCTGGTTTCTGGAATCCAGCAGACCTCCGATTACTGCCTTGCCTGAACGTTCCTGTCTCCACCTGATGTACATCGGCAACTGTGAAGTGGTCACGAGAATGTGCCCCAGAAGCCTGACCACTACTGTCGCTCACTGAGGTCTGTGTCTCTGTGCTGGTGGAGGGTGGGGATGACAGCTGGGCCGTGAAAACGGTTGTTTCCTCAGAGTTCCCCCCCAATGTGTTCTCATGGGAGGCAGGGGTCGTACCACCCCGGACGGACCAGCACCATCAGATGGAGGTCCTGCAGGTTAAGGGACATGTGGTCAGTGGGAGAAATGGGCCATTCTGTATGGCATTAACAACTGAGGATACAGAGGGGGCATCATGAGCCACAAGCTTTGTACATCAAAGGTGGCGGGGGAGAGGGGAGTGAGGAGGGGTGCAGGGGGATATGGTGGGAGGGATGGGAGGATGGGGGAGCGATTGGGGGAGGGATGGGGGTGCAGGGATGTGAGGGGATGGGGAATGGGGCGGAGGGATGGGATAATGACTGGATGGGATGATGGGGGGTTCGGGGTGGGTGTGGAGTTGGGGATGGTGGGGGAGTTGGGAGGGATGGGGGCTGGCCTGGGCGGCTTTGCTGGACATAGTTGGGTCTGGGCACGGTATGGTGCTGGGCGGTGGTGGTGCCCGATGTGGCCCAATGGAGGTCATTGACCTTTTATGGCACTGGGTGCCAGTCCTCCTAGTGACGCTCCCTGAGCTGACGGCCGCTGCCACCTCTGCCCAGGTGACACTGGCTGCCCTGTGTCCGACCTTCAGAGCTCCTTGGGAGACGGGACATCCCATCTGCACTCAACCACGTTCAACAATCTGGCCAGGTCGCTATCCCTGAATCGTGCGGCTGCTCTCCTCGGTTGCATAGCTGCGATCTGTGCGGGGTTTGCTCTGCGGAATGGGTTTAAGTGCTGCTTCCCCTTAGCGGGGAGCTGGCGGGTGCGGTGCCGGCCTCGCCAGTTCGAACATCGGGATGTTCGCGGCACACTTAGAAACTTTTCCATTAAATCGTGCCCTTAGCTACCTTTTTGGGCCCTGGGAAGTGTATCCCCAGGCAAGCCTGAATTATTTTCACCACTGGGGAGAGGAACACGCTGGCCAGACCAGCTCCTCAGAGATCGGTGCACCATTTTGAAAGGGTGCCCCGATCTCCAAGAGGGATTGTTGGTCCTCCACATGCGCACTCATGGGCAATGTTACCCCCTCACAAACATGGGCGTTACCCCCCCCCCCCCCCAAGTGGGGGCACCCCGCTCTGGGTTCACTGAGGACCCCCACTTTTCAGGCCTTCCTACACCACCTTTAGGGCCCCACCCATTTGAGGACCTCCGCCCTTCACTCCCCGCAACCTTCCAGAGGGCCATTCACACCTGCCCTGCAGTCCCCACCATTCATATCCCCTTCCACCCTCCTTTAATGGGCATGACTCCCCTTAGGCCCTGACCCTTGGCAGTGCCACCCTGGTGTAGCCACCTGGGTTAGCCAACTCCCGACGTAAAATAGAGAACAGCAAAGGCTGCAGGGAAATTCAGCCAACACAGGCAGAAACTAGCAGGTGCATGTTTACTGTGTATTAAACTCTGCAAAAGCCCAGACAGCATCGATACAAGCAGCCATCTACATAATAATGTAGCAGCCATCTACATACTAATGAGCAATCCCCAGGAACAATCAAAACATTTGGGATAAACAAAGCTAAGCCAGACTCCCCGGCGCCAGCAGGAGCCAACACAAAAGTGGTTAACGGACACCTCAAGACCGCCCAAGATCAGGGAACCGCTCCAGTATTGGAGAAATCGAACCAAGCGATTGGAACGAAGTCCAATCACCTAGAACCAGGTACAGGGTCCGTCCCGAAAGGCGGGAAGCCCCGGGGGACTATAAAGTTAAGCCCCCAAGTTCAAATCGTTCTTCTTGACCGGGTCACTCAGCAATGCGAACCAACCCTTGACAGAAGTTCATCAAGTGGTATTACCGGTAATTTATAGAAAGGAGGGTTTGCAGGTAGTGCATGAGATTCCAGTAAAGGGTCATTTGCGGGTGAGGAAGACTCAAGCAAAAATACAACAAAATTTGTATTGACCTGGACTGCATAAAGATGTAGTTGAATTTTGCTGTACCTGGCATACATGAAGTAATAGGGATACCTCAGGCGGTAATCAAAACAGAGCCTTTAATACCCATTCCCGCATTCGAGGAACTATTCATAAGGGTCCTAATTGATGGTGTGGGACCCATGCCTGGAATGAAAAGTTAGAATCAATATCTATTGACCATAATGGATGTGTCTACTAGATTTTCCCTGAATAAACATTACATCTAAGAGGGTTGGAGAGGAGATAACCAATTTTTAAATGAAGTATGGACTACCAAAAGATATTCAATCAGGTCAGGGATCCAATTTTATGTCGAAGTTATTCAGGGATAGCTTAGGAATGAAGGAGTTTAACTCCACGTCGTATAATCCAGAATCCCAAGGGGCATTAGAAAGATGGCATCAAACTGTAAAGACCATGTTGAGGGCCTATAGTCAGGATTATCCAGAGGATTGGGATAAAGAAATTCCATTTTTACTGTTTGCAATTAGAGATGCACCTAACGAATTGATTCAATTCAGTCCTTTCAAATTGATTTTTGGTCATGAGGTGAGAGGACCACTTAAATTGATCAAAGAGCAGTTGGTGAGTCAGCGATCAGAGACTATGCTGTTGGACTATGTGTCAAATTTTAGGGAGAGATTAAACACGGCTGGTAAGTTGCCTAAAAAGCATTTTCAATTGTCACAAAATGAAGAAAAAGGCGAATAAGAAATCCGAAATTTGTAATTTTGATCATGGTGAGAAAGTACTAGTGTTGTTAAGCAATGGTAGGGGAACCATTAAAAGTAAGATTTAGTGGGCCTTATCAGACTGAAAGGAAACTGAATGAGGTGAATTATTTGACAAGAATGGCATTCAGAAGGAGGATTCACCGAGTGTGTCAGGTTAAAATGCTCAAAAGGTATTTTGAAAAAGAAAAGAAGAAGGAGGAAGTGTTAGTCATTGTGACTCAGGGAGAGGAGATGAATCCAGACAATTCTGAAATTGACATTCCTCAAATTAAATTAAAATAGAATAGAATCATAGAAACGTTACAGCACAGAAGGAGGCCATTCGGCCCATCTTGCCCATGCCAGCTCAAGGAGACCTTGTCTAATCCCACCTTCCTGCACCCGGCCCATAACCCTGTAGCTCAGAGCACTTAAGGTGCAGGTCAGGTACCTTTTAAAAGAGTTTAGGGTCTCTTCCTCCACCACCAACTTGGGCAGCGAATTCCAGGCACCCACTACCCTCAGTAAAAAAGCTCTGCCTTAAAACATAGAACATAGAAAATACAGCACAGAACAGGCCCTTCGGCCCACGATGTTGTGCCGAACCTTTGTCCTAGATTAATCATAGATTATCATTGAATTTACAGTGCAGAAGGAGGCCATTCGGCCCTTTGAGTCTGCACCAGCTCTTGGAAAGAGCACCCTACCCAAACTCAACACCTTCACCCAACACCAAGGGCAATTTGGACATTAAGGGCAATTTATCATTGGCCAATTCACCTAACCCGCACATCTTTGGACTGTGGGAGGAAACCGGAGCACCCGGAGGAAACCCACGCAGACACGGGGAGGACGTGCAGACTCCGCACAGACAATGTCCCAAGCTGGAATCGAACCTGGGACCATGGATCTGTGAAGCAATTGTGCTATCCACAATGCTACCGTGCTGCCCTTAAGAACAAATAAATCTATACTACATCATTTTCCCGTAATCCATGTACCTATCCAACAGCTGCTTGAAGGTCCCTAATGTTTCCGACTCAACTACTTCCACAGGCAGTGCATTCCATGCCCCCACTACTCTCTGGGTAAAGAACCTACCTCTGATATCCCTCCTATATCTTCCACCTTTCACCTTAAATTTATGTCCCCTTGTAATGGTGTGTTCCACCTGGGGAAAAAGTCTCTGACTGTCTACTCTATCTATTCCCCTGATCATCTTATAAACCTCTATCAAGTCGCCCCTCATCCTTCTCCGCTCTAATGAGAAAAGGCCTAGCACCCTCAACCTTTCCTCGTAAGACCTACTCTCCATTCCAGGCAACATCCTGGTAAATCTTCTTTGCACCTTTTCCAGAGCTTCGACATCCTTCCTAAAATGAGGCGACCAGAACTATACACAGTACTCCAAATGTGGCCTTACCAAAGTTTTGTACAGCTGCATCATTACCTCATGGCTCTTAAATTCAATCCCTCTGTTAATGAACGCGAGCACACCATAGGCCTTCTTCACAGCTCGATCCACTTGAGTGGCAACTTTCAAAGATGTATGAACATAGACCCCAAGGTCTCTCTGCTCCTCCACAATGCCAAGAACTCTACCGTTAACCCTGTATTCCGCATTCATATTTGTCCTTCCAAAATGGACAACCTCACACTTTTCAGGGTTAAACTCCATCTGCCACTTCTCAGCCCAGCTCTGCATCCTATCTATGTCTCTTTGCAGCCGACAACAGCCCTCCTTACTATCCACAACTCCACCAATCTTCGTATCGTCTGCAAATTTACTGACCCACCCTTCAACTCCCTCATCCAAGTCATTAATGAAAATCACAAACAGCAGAGGACCCAGAACTGATCCCTGCGGTACACCACTGGTAACTGGGATCCAGGCTGAATATTTGCCATCCACCACCACTCTGACTTCTATCGGTTAGCCAGTTCGTTATCCAACTGGCCAAATTTCCCACTATCCCATGCCTCCTTACTTTGTGCAGAAGCCTACCATGGGGAACTTTATCAAATGCCTTACTAAAATCCATGTACACTACATCCACTGCTTTACCTTCATCCACATGCTTGGTCACCTCCTCAAAGAATTCAATAAGATTTGTAAGGCAAGACCTACCCCTCACAAATCCGTGCTGACTATCCCTAATCAAGCAGTGTCTTTCCAGATGCTCAGAAATCCTATCCTTCAGTACCCTTTCCATTACTTTGCCTACCACCGAAGTAAGACTAACTGGCCTGTAATTCCCAGGGTTATCCCTAGTTCCTTTTTTGAACAGGGGCACGACATTCGCCACTCTCCAATCCCCTGGTACCACCCCTGTTGACAGTGAGGACGAAAAGATAATTGCCAACGGCTCTGCAATTTCATCTCTTGCTTCCCATAGAATCCTTGGATATATCCCGTCAGGCCCGGGGGACTTGTCTATCCTCAAGTTTTTCAAAATGCCCAACACATCTTCCTTCCTAACAAGTATTTCCTCGAGCTTACCAATCTGTTTCACACTGTCCTCTCCAACAATATCGCCCCTCTCATTTGTAAATACAGAAGAAAAGTACTCATTCAAGACCTCTCCTATCTCTTCAGACTCAATACACAATCTCCCGCTACTGTCCTTGATCGGACCTACCCTTGCTCTAGTCATTCTCATATTTCTCACATATGTGTAAAAGGCCTTGGGGTTTTCCTTGATCCTACCCACCAAAGATTGTTCATGCCCTCTCTTAGCTCTCCTAATCCCTTTCTTCAGTTCCCTCCTGGCTATCTTGTATCCCTCCAATGCCCTGTCTGAACCTTGTTTCCTCAGCCTTACATAAGTCACCTTTTTCCTCTTAACAAGACATTCAACCTCTCTTGTCAACCATGGTTCCCTCACTCGACCATCTCTTCCCTGCCTGACAGGGACATACATATCAAGGACACGTAGCACCTGTTCCTTGAACAAGTTCCACATTTCACTTTTGTCCTTCCCTGCCAGCCTATGTTCCCAACTTATGCACTTCAATTCTTGTCTGACAACATCGTATTTACCCTTCCCCCAATTGTAAACCTTGCCCTGTTGCACGTACCTACCCCTCTCCATTGCTAAAGTGAAAGTCACAGAATTGTGGTCACTATCTCCAAAATGCTCCCCCACTAACAAACCTATCACTTGCCCTGGTTCATTACCCAGTACTAAATCCAATATTGCCCCTCCTCTGGTCGGACAATCTACATACTGTGTTAGAAAAGCTTCCTGGACACACTGCACAAACACCACCCCATCCAAACTATTTGATCTAAAGAGTTTCCACTCAATATTTGGGAAGTTAAAGTCGCCCATGACTACTACCCTATGACTTCTGCACCTTTCCAAAATCTGTTTCCCAATCTGTTCCTCCACATCTCTGCTACTATTGGGAGGCCTATAGAAAACTCCTAACAAGGTGACTGCTCCTTTCCTATTTCTGACTTCAACCCATACTACCTCAATAGGGTGATACTCCTCGAACTTCCTTTCTGCAGCTGTTATACTATCTCTAATTAATAATGCCACCCCACAACCTCTTTTACCACCCTCCCTAATCTTATTGAAACATCTATAACCAGGGACCTCCAACAACCATTTCTGCCCCTCTTCTATCCAAGTTTCCGTGATGGCCACCACATCGTAGTCCCAAGTACCGATCCATGCCTTAAGTTCACCCACCTTATTCCTGATGCTTCTTGCGTTGAAGTATACACACTTCAACCCATCTCCGTGCCTGCAAATACTCTCCTTTGTCAGTGTTCCCTTCCCCACTGCCTCATTACAAGCTTTGGAGTCCTGAATATCGGCTACCTTAGTTGCTGGACTACAAATCCGGTTCCCATTCCCCTGCCAAATTAGTTTAAACCCTCCCGAAGAGTACTAGCAAACCTCCCTCCCAGGATATTGGTGCCCCTCTGGTTCAGATGCAACCCGTCCTGCTTGTACAGGTCCCACCTTCCCCAGAATGCACTCCAATTATCCAAATACCTGAAGCCCTCCCTCCGACACCATTCCTGCAACCACGTGTTCAACTGCACTCTCTCCCTATTCCTAGCCTCGCTATCACGTGGCACCGGCAACAAACCAGAGATGACAACTCTGTCTGTCCTGGCTTTCAACTTCCAGCCTAACTCCCTAAACGTGTTTATTACCTCCACACCCCTTTTCCTACCTATGTCGTTGGTACCAATGTGCACCACGACTTCTGGCTGCTCCCCCTCCCCCTTAAGGATCCTGAAGACACGATCCGAGACATCCCTGGCCCTGGCACCCGGGAGGCAACATACCTTCCGGGAGTCTCGCTCGCGACCACAGAATCTCCTATCTATTCCCCTAACCATTGAATCTCCTACAACTATTGCTTTTCTATTCTCCCCCCTTCCCTTCTGAGCCCCAGAGCCAGACTCAGTGCCAGAGACCTGGCCGCTAGGGCCTTCCCCCGGTAGGTCATCCCCCCCAACAGCATCCAAAACGGTATACTTGTTTTGAAGGGGAACGGCCACGAGGGATCCCTGCACTGTCTGCCTGTTTGTTTTTTTTCCCCCTGACTGTAACCCAGCTATTCTTGTCCTGTACCTTGGGTGTGGTTACCTCCCTGTAACTCTTCTCAATCACCCCCTCTGCCTCCCGGATGATCCGAAGTTCATCCAGCTTCAGCTCCAGTTCCCTAACACGGTCTTTGAGGAGCTGAAGTTGGGTGCACTTCCCGCAGGTATAGTCAGTGTGGACACCGGTGGTATCCCTCACCACCCACATCCTACAGGAGGAGCATGTAACTGGCCTAGCCTCCATCCCCTCTTACCTTACAGAATATAGCTGCTGTGTGGACTAACTAGATCTCCGCCCTCCGACTCTGCTCCCAGTCAGCTACACTTCCTGTAAACTCCTGGCTCTCTTCGCACTCTTTGCGGAAATGTCGGAAACAAAATGAAAGGAGCACCTTACTCCCTCCTCACCTAACTCCCTCGGTCACCAAACTCTCACTATCGCACTCAAAAAGCACCAAATTCAGCACTCCCTCGGTCACCAAACTCTCACTATCGCACTCAAAAAGCACCAAATTCAGCACTCCCTCGGTCACCAAACTCTCACTATCGCACTCAAAAAGCACCAAATTCAGCACTCCGTGCAAACAAAGTCTGCACTGTAGGTGGATCACTTTTATACTGTGAATCTAGCCTCTGAAAAACTGGCCTAATCCAATTAACTAATTAACAAGCTCCAGCTGCAAGTGCCTAGAAGTAGAAGCCTGTTTAAAGCTGATTGAAAATTCACCTTCTTCTCAACCAAACAGCAACTTTTAAGTTAATTAACTAAATAAAAGAAAGACTAAACTTTAGATAAAAATGAAGCCTTATACTGCCTCGGTCACCAAACTCTCACAAACACTCATGGTTCAATCCATGAACAACAGCACAGGTACAAAAGGAGAAGGCAGAGAGAATGGAGGACTGAAGGCTAAGAAGCAGTTGGCATGGGAACTTCATCCAGGAGGCATCAGTGATGGTTACACGGAAGAGAAAGCTCGTCTGGAAAGGTAGATTCGGAAGAAAGCTGAGATCCAGCATCAGGTTGCACAGGAACTCGAGCATACCAGCAATCATCTGCATGAGATTGAAGAGGGACAACAACAATCATAACAAGGGAAAGAGCTACTCACAAGGCAGCAGGTTGGAATGGAAGAAACTGGAGGAACTGTGGAGCTCCAAGAGCAAATCCCTATCATAATGTTGGCGCAAGAAGTGATGACACTAGGATCTGGTCAGAAGGAACAGAAGGACTAAAGCTGTTTCAACGTTTCACAGAGAGCATAAACTGTGGCGGAATACGGAATCTGGAGGCAAAAGAGCTGGTACAAATATAGTCAGAATAGTCAGCAAACCTTTCAACATGCAATTACTGATGTTTGACACTGTCAAAATGCGGCAGATGTTACCAATTATTTTTGTCAATCCTCAACAAACAGAAGAAGCAGAATGCAAAACCATTGATAATTGTGAAGGACTGATGATGAATGCTGCAACAACGCTAAATAATTTTTCTTACTATCAAGTGGGAATGTCTGCTGGTGAAGCCGGGCAATTGTATGAAACTGAATTATTGACAAAGTTTAGTTGTGTAAAAGTATGGAGACTATCACAGGGACCATCTTTATGTCTGACAAAACCAGGGCTACTTGGACAGAACTAGTGAAAAATGTTTATCCAAAATAAAATGTGATTGCTGATGCCCTATCAAGACTCTGACATGGGAAAACATTACAATGCACTATGTTTGCTTGTTTAAAAATGAAAATAATGATATATCGTATAGAATGTAAACTGTATATAATCTTAAGAAATGCTCAAAGGTGGAAAGAGTTCTGAAAATGAAGCTACCTGTGTACATTGATGGTTTATTTTCTCTCTAGGAAGGGAGGTGTTATGAGAGGGAGATATTAGGAACTTGTGTCCAGAAATGGGATCGAAGATGTAGTCGGCAATTTATGGGTTAACAGACTGAGGGAAAAACTGCTAGCTTGAAATCAGAGGGATACGCCCATACCTGGCTTGAGTTATATTGTCCCATTCAGACTTAAACTAGTCAATGGGAATACACAGGATAGCCCTGTTTAACCAGGGTGATTCACTTGAGATCCATTGCTCTTCGGGGAACTTTTGTTTGACTAAACATTAGCCCATTGCAGAGCCTGGTCGTCTCTTTTGCCTGTAAATGGGAGGTTAGTACGTATAAATAGCATGGTTCTGTTCTTTCGTATAAACAGGAGAGGGAAATCAAACAGCCAAGATAACAATGATGGGTTCAAGTCTGGAAATTGCAGGAGAGAAGATTTTTTTGAGGGGCTGAGTGGAGCTCAGAGAGAGAGAGAGAGAATCCTGGTTTGAACAGGTAAGAATAATTTGAGAAGTTACTGAAAGAGGTCATGGAAAGCTGCCCCAGAGAGAAGCTTTCGGAAGGGTTATGAAGGAACTTCACTAACAGCAGAAAAATTGCTTTGTAAATACAAGTATCACCTTTGCCTGTCTGTGTCAGTGGAATGAGAGCTGTATGTTCATTTGAGTGCTGTTTAATAGGAACTTGTGTGTTCGGGTTAAGAAACTACATGTAATCTGTTATTGTTTGGGTTGAAGTTTAAAAGTTTAAATATTGTTTTATTTTGTTTTAATGAAGTTTGTTTATAAAATAACCAAGTCCTATTTCTTACATTATCACTCCTGGAACATATTGATCTTTCCGCACCTACTTAAAACTTTAAAATGTTTTGGTTCTGGTCTAGTATCTTAGCCACTGTTGACAGCTGACCAGGCGTCCGTAATAAATTAGGGACTTGTGGCCGGGATTCTATTTCTTGTTTGGTTTGGGGTTATCAAACTTACAGACAGTGAGTGTGTGTGGATTGATTGCATTTTTTCCGGGTTTGAAATATTGAATAGGGAGTGACTGGAGATGGCCCTTGAAGTTGTAGAAGATGTCCTGGGCGTGGAAGAAATTAAAAATGTTCTGGTTTTGGTCCAGTATCTTAGCCACTGTTGAGACCTGACCAGGCATCCAAAGGAATCATCCTTTGGGATCTAGAGTAGTCATTCTAAAACCAGGAATACAGTTGTTACTCAAAGAGTTACATAATGCCGATCCAGACATTTTAACGATGAAGATGTTAGCGAGAAGCTATGTCTGGTGGCCTGGGATTGATGCTGATGTGGAGCAGATGGTAAAACAGTATGGCCAGTGCCAACTACAGCTGCAAACATCTGTCACTGCCCCGTTACACTCTTGGGAATGGCCAGGTCAGCCATAGGTGAGAGTCAACATTGATTACATTAGCCCATTTATGGGCACAATTTTCATGTTGATGGTGGATGCCGATTCAAAATGGATCAAGGTTTTCAAAACGAGCTCTACAATGTCCCATGCTGAACTTCAGAAGTTGCGTCAATGCTTTACAACCCATGGTGTGTCAGAGGTACTAGTTTCAGACAAGGGCACAGCATTCACTAGTGCCGAGGTCCAAAGGTTCATGGCCTTCAATGGGACTAAACATATTCTCACAGCACCATACCACCCCCCCCCCCCCCCCCCCCCCCCATTGAATGGGTTAGCTGAATGTGCTGTCCAAATGTTCAAGGCTGGCATGAAAGAAACAATCACATGCTCCTCCGGACTGGCCGTCCGACCTGTCGAAATCCCTCCAATTGGAAATAAATAAAATTCACCATCCATAGGTCAGAAGAGGGCTTCCACAAGACGTGGTAACCATTCACCAACTTGTTCCGAGACCCATTTATAGCCAGCAACCAAAGAGCAGGAGGGACAGGGGGTTGGGGAGGGGGGCACAGGCCAGCCACAAAATGCAAAGGAAAGAGGAGGGCAGGGGTGGGGGGAGGAAAGAGGGGAAAAAGGGGAGGGGTGACAGAAAACCCACAGGGGGACCATGGGGCACAGGCGGCATAGCTGTGGAGGATGGGCCCGAGGACAAGAGGGAAAAACAGAGACAACACCAGCATGTTGGGCGAAACACGCCAGGGCCAACGTGGGCGGAATGGCCAGATAGCGTCCGCAGCCACGGTGGAGGGGGGGCATGTAAATAGTCATAAGGTTCCTTGTTTGAATATGAATATGAATATTTTCTCTTTCTGTTTTGTGTGTCTCTGCTCATTTCTCCGAGCACGCTCTGTAAATGTGCAAGCATTCACCTTTTGGTGATGGCTGGACTATGATCGTAAAAATATGAAAATGAATAAAAACATTTTTTTTAAAGAAAGTGAGACACAGATTCCAGAGAAGAGTCCGAGTGAGATAATCACATCAGACTCTACCTTGACAGTCGAGCAGCAGCCTGTTCAGCTTCGTCGCTCCCAGAGGAAGAGAAATCTCCTGAGACTGAGTTTTGAATGGACTGTATTATACAAGAAGTGTTTCTCAGTACTTACATTTTGTTAATGGTATATCTATTTCAGGGGCTAGGAATCCTGCAACGAGTAACTCACCTCCTGACTCCCAAATGTCTGTCCGCCATCCACAAGGCACAAGTCAGGTGTGTGATGGAATACCGTCCACTTGCCTGGGCGAGTGCAGCGCCAACAACACTCAAGATCATCCAGTGCAAAGTAGCCCCACTTGATTGGCACCCCTTCTACAAGCATTCGCTCCCTACAGCACCATGCACAGCAGCCACCATGTGTACCATCTACAATACACACTGCACTAACTCACTAAGTCTCCTTAGGCAGCACCTTCCAAACCCATGACCACTGCCATCTAGAAGGACAAGATCAGCAGATACCTGGGAACACCACCACCTGGAGGTTCCCCTGTAAGTCATTCACCATCCTGACTTGGAAATATATCGCCATTCCTTCACTGTCCTCGGGCCCATCCTCCACGGCTATGCCACCTGTGCCCCATGGTCCTCCTGTGGATTTTCTGTCACCCCTCCCCTTTTTCCCCTCTTTCCTCCCCCCACCCCCTCCCCTCCTCTTTCCTTTGCAATTTGTGGCTGGCCTGTGCCCCCCTCCCCAACCCCCTGTTCCTCTTGCTCTATTGGTTGCTGCTATGAATGCGTCTCAGAACAAGTTGGTGAATGGTTACTCTCTCTGTAACATGCTGGCCTCTCTTCTTTTCCTTTAAGGTGCTCTTTGAAAGCTACCTCTGAGCAAGCTTTTACTCATTTGCCTTAATATCGCCTTATGTCTCAAATTGTCTTTAATAATGCTCCTGTGAACATATCTTGGGATGTATAAATGCACTAAATAAATACAACTTGGTGTTGGTGTTCACGTTGAGACAGACAACCAAAATTGTGGTCAGAGAGGCAGGTGTTTAAGGAGACTCTCACAAGAGAAGAATGAGGTAAAGGGGCAGAGGGATTTAGATGAATATTACAGAACTTGGCGGATCAGGAAGTGATTTATGGCTGGTCCGTGATTCAGAGCCACGTCATCCGCGTAAGTTCAATTATCGTACCGGCTAAGATTATTCATAAGGGTCCCTCCGCTTTTCAACTTTGCCCCTTGCCTGAGGAGAGGTCACCCTCAGGTTAAATCACCACTAGTCAGCTCTCTCTCAAAGTGGGGAGCAGCCTATGATCTTCTGGGACTGATGCAATATTTACATAATGATAGTGGTATTTTATTCAAGCAATATATTCGCAGCCCAAAGGTTGAACTGCCTTCATGAGACCATTGTGACTTTGCGAGGAGGATTGACTGAGTTGAGCATCAGCCTGTATGAGTCAACAGCTCTTCAAGCTCCCACAACTGCAACCTTCCCTCAGCGGTGTTTGGTATGTTACCATGTGCTTACTCAACAACAGCAGAAGTGGTTTCACAGATAGCGTGTCTGTGTGTGTGTCTGTGTGGTCTGTGCGTGTTTGTGCTGATATTTAGGTCAAGTCAACAGCTGACGATATGGTGAATGGTACATTTAAGGTTTCACTAGTTTGCTAGATTCTCCTTGCTCTGTACCTTTAGGGTGACGAGCAGGTACCCAATTCTCAGTATTGAGTGACGTTTTTTAATTCACATTGTTCATAATTAAGCTGTTTAGTTTGTTTAACCTGAATGCACATTGTGGTTAACCTTAACCTTCTCAATGCTATCAAGTGTAAGGGACTTACCAAGTGTAAGACCTCACACTGTATATTTTTCTAAAATATATATATAGATATACCTATGGCTATTTCTAAAATTTTTTAAACTGAACGAAGATCCTTAAAATGGCTGAAACTGTGTCTGTCCGTGACTCGAGAACAAAAGAAGCCTCATTGCAATTTCAAAAATCTCATTCCTCGTTATCTCTGAGGAACCACTAATAATCACCTGCAGATTGCAGAGCTCAACTTCAAAGAGAGATATACAAAGTTAATCTGCATTTGATAACCCAGGCTGGCCAGAAGGAGATGGATTGTCTGCTAAGACCACAGCCCCGCAACGTTCTTTTAAACTTTTAATGGCTGAAGCTCTTTGGAATCCAAACGATGAATACACATCCTTTGTGAAAGGTGGTGGAGAGGCGGGAGTCATGTGACATGGGCATCTGGCTTGTGGAATAAGTAATATTTGTCGTGTTGGGTGTTCCGCTATACAGATGAACCAACACAGTTGTAGATGGTACAACTCAGTTTTATTACTCTTAATAACAACATCTGTAAACTTATGACCGTGGTTCGTACTTCACCAGTTAACCTGTGGACCCAGCCCTAGCACTATCTTAGAGAGGCACTCAGCACATGGTGTATGTCTGAGTATCACGCTGTGAGCTCTGTGCTCTGAGCTATCTCCTGGTAGAATGAGCGGGAACTGTGGTGTTCCCCGTTTTATAGTGCGTGTGCTCTCACTGGTGATTGGCTGTGATGTTGCGTGTGTGTTGATTGGTCCGTCGATCTGGCCAACAGTGTGTGTGTGTGTTTGCACCATGATATGTTTATCGGAATATCATGACATTCCCCTTTTTACAAGAATATGGGCCTATGTGGTAATAAATATTGGTGTGTACTGAGTGCAGCTGAATATGTGTGTGCAATATCTACAACATGTACATGAGGCTAAACTATATACATAGGAAGGTGTCAGGTGCAACATAGCAACGAGGTTGTACCATAAACAAAACAAGTGAAATCATCAAACATCGAAAACGAACTCCTGTAACGACAAAAAGAGAAACACATTAACATTGTGGCATAACACTTTAGTGAGTCCAATGTGCAAACAGGCTCATAAGTCCAGCCTAGTAGGTGGGCGACGAATTTGGGTTGACCGCCTCAAGGGTGGGTTAGGATCCACCGGCTGAGGAATGGGCCTGGCCACAGGCGATAGAGGAATAGGCATAGTGGCAGGAAGCTCCACGAAGTCGACATCAGGGACAACAGGAGGGCGTGGCACTGGTGCATGATCACGTAGCGAGCGTGGAAGCAGGCGAAGAGCCCGGCGATTACGCCGGCAAATGGAGCCATTAGGCATGCGAACCAGGAATGAGCGGACTTCGGCAGTTGCCGACCAGCCACCCTCTGGTAGGTGGATGCGGACATTGTCTCCAGGCGCCAAGGCAGGAAGATCAGTTGCCCGAGTGTCATGTGCCACCTTCTGCTGAGCACGCTGCTGTCGCATCCTCTGCAGTACTGGAGCATGGCCGGGTTTGGGAACATGAATGGATGGTACAGTGGTCCTGAGGGCGTGACCCATCAACAGCTGGGCTGGTGAGAGGCCAGTGGACAGTGGGGCCGAGTGATAGGCCAGCAGGGCTAAACAGAAATCCGATCCGGCATCAGCAGCCTTGCAGAGGAGCCGCTTGACGATATGGACGCCCTTTTCCGCCTTGCCATTTGACTGGGGATGCAGAGGGCTGGACGCCACGTGTGTGAAGCCATATGAAGCGGCAAAAGAAGACCATTCTTGGCTGTCAAAACAGGGCCCATTGTCCGACATGACGGTGAGCGGAATGCCATGGCGAGCGAAGATTTCCATAAGACCATAAGACATAGGAGCGGAAGTAAGGCCATTCGGCCCATCGAGTCCACTCCACCATTCAATCATGGCTGATTTCAACTGCATTTAACCGCTCTCTCTCCATAGGCCTTAATTCCTCGAGAAATCAAGAATTTATCAAAACTCCTGTCTTAAAGACACTCAACGTCCCGGCCTCCACCGCCCTCTGTGGCAATGAATTCCACAGACCCACCACTCTCTGGCTGAAGAAATTTCTCCTCATCTCTGTTCTAAAGTTACTCCCTTTTATTCTAAGGCTGTGCCCCCGGGTCCTAGTCTCCCCTGCTAATGGAAACAACTTCCCTACGTCCACCCTATCTAAGCCATTCATTATCTTGTAAGTTTCTATTAGATCTCCCCTCAACCTCCTAAACTCCAATGAATATAATCTCAGGATCCTCAGACGTTCATCGTATGTTAGGTCTACCATTCCTGGGATCATCCGTGTGAATCTCCGCTGGACCCGCTCCAGTGCCAGTATGTCCTTCTTGAGGTGTGGGGCCCAAAATTGCTCACAGTATTCTAAATGGATCCTAACTAATGCTTTATAAAGCTTCAGAAGTACATCCCTGCTTTTATATTCCAAGCCTCTTGAGATAAATGACAACATTGCATTTGCTTTCTTAATTACGGACTCATAGAACATAGAACATAGAACAATACAGCGCAGTACAAGCCCTTCGGCCCACGATGTTGCACCGAAACAAAAGCCATCTAACCTACACTATGCCATTATCATCCATATGTTTATCCAATAAACTTTTAAATGCCCTCAATGTTGGCAAGTTCACTACTGTAGCAGGTAGGGCATTCCACGGCCTCACTACTCTTTGCGTAAAGAACCTACCTCTGACCTCTGTCCTATATCTATTACCCCTCAGTTTAAAGTTATGTCCCCTCGTGCCAGCCATATCCATCCGCGGGAGAGGGCTCTCACTGTCCACCCTATCCAACCACCTGATCATTTTGTATGCCTCTATTAAGTCTCCTCTTAACCTTCTTCTCTCCAACGAAAACAACCTCAAGTCCATCAGCCTTTCCTCATAAGATTTTCCCTCCATACCAGGCAACATCCTGGTAAATCTCCTCTGCACCCGCTCCAAAGCTTCCACGTCCTTCCTATAATGCGGTGACCAGAACTGTACGCAATACTCCAAATGCGGCCGTACCAGAGTTCTGTACAGCTGCAACATGACCTCCCGACTCCGGAACTCAATCCCTCTACCAATAAAGGCCAACAATCCATAGGCCTTCTTCACAACCCTATCAACCTGGGCGGCAACTTTCAGGGATCTATGTACATGGACACCTAGATCCCTCTGCTCATCCACACTTCCAAGAACTTTACCATTAGCCAAATATTCCGCATTCCTGTTATTCCTTCCAAAGTGAATCACCTCACACTTCTCTACATTAAACTCCATTTGCCACCTCTCAGCCCAGCTCTGCAGCTTATCTATATCCCTCTGTAACCTGCTACATCCTTCCACACTATCGACAACACCACCGACTTTAGTATCGTCTGCAAATTTACTCACCCACCCTTCTGCGCCTTCCTCTCGGTCATTGATAAAAATGACAAACAGCAACGGCCCCAGAACAGATCCTTGTGGTACTCCACTTGTGACTGTACTCCATTCTGAACATTTCCCATCAACCACCACCCTCTGTCTTCTTTCAGCTAGCCAATTTCTGATCCACATCTCTAAATCACCCTCAATCCCCAGCCTCCCTATTTTTTGCAATAGCCTACCGTGGGGAACCTTATCAAACGCTTTGCTGAAATCCATATACACCACATCAACTGCTCTACCCTCGTCTACTTGTTCAGTCACCTTCTCAAAGAACTCAATAAGGTTTGTGAGGCATGACCTACCCTTCACAAAGCCATGCTGACTATCCCTGATCATATTATTCCTATCTAGATGATTATAAATCTTGTCTCTTATAATCCCCTCCAAGACTTTACCCACTACAGACGTGAGGCTCACCGGTCTATAGTTGCCGGGGTTGTCTCTGCTCCCCTTTTTGAACAAAGGGACCACATTTGCTGTCCTCCAGTCCTCTGGCACTATTCCTGTAGCCAATGATGACATAAAAATCAAAGCCAAAGGTCCAGCAATCTCTACCCTGGCCTCCCAGAGAATCCTAGGATAAATCCCATCAGGTCCCGGGGACTTATCTATTTTCAGCCTGTCCAGAATCGCCAACACCTCTTCCCTACGTACCTCAATGCCACCTATTCTATTAGCCTGGGGCTCAGCATTCTCCTCCACAACATTATCTTTTTCCTGAGTGAATACTGACGAAAAATATTCATTTAGTATCTCGCCTATCTCTTCAGACTCCACACACAATTTCCCATCCCAGTCCTTGACTGGTCCTACTCTTTCCCTAGTCATTCGCTTATTCCTGACATACCTATAGAAAGCTTTTGGGTTTTCCTTGATCCTTCCTGCCAAATACTTTTCATGTCCCCTCCTTGCTCGTCTTAGCTCTCTCTTTAGATCCTTCCTCGCTACCTTGTAACTATCCATCGCCCCAACCGTAACTTCACACTTCATCTTCACATAGGCCTCCTTCTTCCTCTTAACAAGAGATTCCACTTCCTTGGTAAACCACGGTTCCCTCGCTCGACGCCTTCCTCCCTGTCTGACCGGTACATACTTATCAAGAACACGCAGTAGCTGATCCTTGAACAAGCCCCACTTATCCAGTGTGCCCAACACTTGCAGCCTACTTCTCCACCTTATCCCTCCCAAGTCACGTCTAATGGCATCATAATTGCCCTTCCCCCAGCTATAACTCTTGCCCTGCAGTGTATACTTATCCCTTTCCATCATTAACGTAAACGTCACCGAATTGTGGTCACTGTCTCCAAAGTGCTCTCCTACCTCCAAATCCAACACCTGGCCTGGTTCATTACCCAAAACCAAATCCAACGTGGCCTCGCCTCTTGTTGGCCTGTCAACATATTGTTTCAGGAAACCCTCCTGCACACACTGTACAAAAAACGACCCATCTATTGTACTCGAACTATATCTTTTCCAGTCAATATTTGGAAAGTTAAAGTCTCCCATAATAACTACCCTGTTACTTTCGCTCATATCCAGAATCATCTTCGCCATCCTTTCCTCTACATCCCTAGAACTATTAGGAGGCCTATAAAAAACTCCCAACAGGGTGATCTCTCCTTTCCTGTTTCTAACTTCAGCCCATACTACCTCGGAAGAAGAGTCCCCATCTAGCATCCTCTCCGCCACCGTAATACTGCTCTTGACTAGCAGCGCCACACCTCCCCCTCTTTTGCCTCCTTCTCTGAGCTTACTAAAACACCTAAACCCCGGAACCTGCAACATCCATTCCTGTCCCTGCTCTATCCATGTCTCCGAAATGGCCACAACATCGAAGTCCCAGGTACCAACCCATGCTGCCAGTTCCCCTACCTTGTTTCGTATACTCCTGGCATTGAAGTAGACACACTTCAAACCACCTACCTGAACACTGGCCCCCTCCTGCGACGTCAAATCTGTGCTCCAGACCTCTATACTCTCATTCTCCCTTACCCTAAAACTACAATCCAGGTTCCCATGCCCCTGCTGCATTAGTTTAAACCCCCCCAAAGAACACTAACAAATCTCCCCCCCAGGATATTTGTGTCCCTCAGGTTCAGATGTAGACCATCCTGTCTGTAGAGGTCCCACCTTCCCCAGAAAGAGCCCCAGTTATCCAGAAATCTGAATCCCTCCCGCCTGCACCATCCCTGTAGCCACGTGTTTAAATGCTCTCTCTCCCTATTCCTCATCTCACTATCACGTGGCACGGGCAACAACCCAGAGATAACAACTCTGTTTGTTCTAGTTCTGAGCTTCCATCCTAGCTCCCTGAAAGCCTGCCTGACATCCTTGTCCCCTTTCCTACCTATGTCGTTAGTGCCACTGTGGACCACGACTTGGGGCTGCTCCCCCTCCCCCCTAAGGACCCGGAAAACACGATCCGAGACATCACGTACCCTTGCACCTGGGAGGCAACATACCAAACGTGAGTCTCTCACGCTCCCACAAAATCTCCTATCTGTGCCCCTGACTATAGAGCCCCCAATTACTAATGCTCTGCTCCTCTCCCCCCTTCCCTTCTGAGCAACAGGGACAGACTCCGTGCCAGAGGCCCGTACCCCATGGCTTACCCCTGGTAAGTCGTCCCCCCCACAAGTATCCAAAGCGGTATACTTGTTTCTCAGGGGAACGACCGCAGGGGATCCCTGCACTGACTGCTTTTTCCCAGTCCCTCTTACAGTTACCCACCTATCTCCAATCTTTGGTGTAACTAATTCCCTGAAGCTGCTATCTATGACCCCTTCTGCCTCCCGAATGATCCGAAGTTCTTCCAACTCCAGCTCCAGTTCCCTAACTCGGTCTTGGAGGAGCTGGAGATGGCAGCACTTCCTGCAGGTAAAATCAGCAGGGACACTAACTGCATCCCTCACCTCAAACATCCTGCAGGAGGAACATTGCACTCCCTTCCCTGCCATTCCTCTAACTTTCTACCAAGATCTGGCTAACAACTAAATTAAATTTTTTAAAAAATAATAATAATATAATAAAATATGGTACTTACCTCAGACCAATGGGTTTCCTCTCCACCAGAATTTATTGGTGAGGTTCTTCCCAGGCGTCTGCGGGTCGACTTCCTGTTCCCGCCTAAAAAACTAATTTATTAAAAAAAAAAGAAAAATTCTCAGCTCCTGCTGAAATTGACTAACCAGCCAGCTCCACTCCCGCCGAGATCGACTGGCCTGCCCCTGCAAAGACAAGTGCTTTTAAAGGACAGACTTACCTCCCAGCAACCACTTCCGCAATGCTCCCGCTGAAACTGACTCACCAGCTGTTCTCACGCCGAAATCGACTGGCCTGCCCCTGCAAAGACAAGTGCTTTTAAAGATTGACTTACCTCCCAGCAGCCACTTCCGCAATGCTCCCGCTGAAACTGACTCACCAGCTGTTCTCCCGCCGAAATCGACTGAGCTCAACTTGCAGTAAACTTGCAGGACTCAACCTGCAAGTTTACCTTTAGAGAATCCTGGACTAGGACTCCCAAGTCCCTTCGCACTTCAGCATTATGAATTTTGCCACCGTTTAGAAAATAGTTTCCTTGCATGCCCTGATGACAGCTGACAATGTCAAATCGCACAGGCGTACGACCTCTCGATAATGTGAAAAATAATCAATTATCATAGAATTTACAGTGCAGAAGGAGGCCATTCGGCCCATCGAGTCTGCACCGGCTCTTAGAAAGAGCACCCTACCCAAGGTCAACACCTCCACCCTATCCCCATAACCCAGTAACCCCACCCAATACTAAGGGCAATTTTGGACACTAAGGGCAATTTATCACAGCCAATCCACCTAACCTGCACATCTTTGGACTGTGGGAGGAAACTGGAGCACCCGGAGGAAACCCACGCACACACGGGGAGGATGTGCAGACTCCGCACAGACAGTGACCCAAACCGGAATCGAACCTGGGACCCTGGAGCTGTGAAGCAATTGTGCTATCCACAATGCTACCGTGCTGCCCTGCCCTATGATGACGTAGTCCCTGCCGAGCGCATGAAAAAGGTCCACACCCACCTTCGCCCAGGGGGACGTTACCAACTCATGGGGCTGAAGCGTCTCAGGGGGTTGCGCCGGCTGAAACCTTTGGCAGGTGGGGCAGTTGAGCACCATGTTGGCGATGTCGTCGCTGATGCCCGGCCAGTATACAGCTTCTCGGGCCCTCCGCCTGTACTTCTCAACCCCCAGATGGCCTTCGTGTAGTTGGTCGAGGACCAGCCTGTGCATGCTGTGTGGAGCCACAATCCGGTCCAGCTTTAGGAGGACACCGTCAATGATGGCCAAGTCATCCCGGACATTGTAGAATTGTGGGCACCGTCCTTTGAGCCACCCATCCGTCATGTGGCGCATCACACGTTGTAGAAGGGGGTCAGCCGCAATCTCCCGGCGAATACGGGCCAGACTTGCATCATTAGCTGGCAGATTGGCCGATGTGAAGACCACATGCGCTTCGACCTGACATACGAACCACCCCGATTCGGGCGGTGTGCTCACTGCTCTGGACAGGGCATCCGCGATGATGAGGTCCTTTCCCGGGGTGTAGACCAGTTGGAAATCATACCTCCGGAGCTTGAGCAGAATGCGCTGGAGGCGAGGGAGTCATCTCATTCAGGTCCGTTTGTATGATGCTGACCAGGGGGCGATGGTCGGTTTCCACGGTAAACTGGGGGAGACCATACACGTAGTCGTGGAACTTATCTATGCCGGTTAACAAACCCAGGCACTCTTCTCAATCTGCGCATAGTGCTGTTCTGTGGGGGTCATGGCCCGCGAGGCATAGGCGACCGGGGCCCATGGTGCAGTGTCATCCCATTGCAGGAGTACCGCCCCAATGCCGGACTGGCTGGCATCAGTCGAGATCTTCGTATCTCGAGAAGTGTCGAAGAACGGCAATACCGGGGCAGTGGTGAGCTTAATCTTGAGCTCCTCCCATTCCTTCTGGTGTGCGGGCAGCCACTGGAACTCCGTAGTCTTCTTCACTAGGTGGCGAAGAGCCGTTGTGTGGGAGGCAAGGTTGGGAATGAACTTCCCCAGGAAGTTGACCATCCCGAGAAAGCGTAGCACTGCCTTCTTGTCTGCCGGCTGCAGCATGGCTGTAATAGCTGTCACTTTGTCTGCATCCGGACGCACTCCTGACCGGGATATGTGGTCCCCCAGAAACTTTAGCTCAGTTTGGCCAAAAGAGCACTTGGCTCGGTTGAGGCGCAGGCCGTGTTCTCGTATCCGAGCAAAGACACGCTGGAGACGACTGATGTGCTCCTGTGGTGTGGTGGACCAGATAATGACGTCGTCAACATAGACGCGCACCCCTTCGATGCCCTCCATCATAGAACATAGAACATAGAACATAGAAAATACAGCACAGAACAGGCCCTTCGGCCCACGATGTTGTGCCGAACCTTTGTCCTAGATTAATCATAGATTATCATTGAATTTACAGTGCAGAAGGAGGCCATTCGGCCCTTTGAGTCTGCACCGGCTCTTGGAAAGAGCACCCTACCCAAACTCAACACCTCCACCCAACACCAAGGGCAATTTGGACATTAAGGGCAATTTATCATTGGCCAATTCACCTAACCCGCACATCTTTGGACTGTGGGAGGAAACCGGAGCACCCGGAGGAAACCCACGCAGACACGGGGAGGACGTGCAGACTCCGCACAGACAATGACCCAATCCGGAATCGAACCTGGGACCATGGAGCTGTGAAGCAATTGTGCTATCCACAATGCTACCGTGCTGCCCTTAAGAACAAATAAATCTACACTATATCATTTTACCGTAATCCATGTACCTATCCAATAGCTGCTTGAAGGTCCCTAATGTTTCCGACTCAACTACTTCCACAGGCAGTGCATTCCATGCCCCCACTACTCGCTGGGTAAAGAACCTACCTCTGATATCCCTCCTATATCTTCCACCTTTCACCTTAAATTTATGTCCCCTTGTAATGGTGTGTTCCACCCGGGGAAAAAGTCTCTGACTGTCTACTCTATCTATTCCCCTGATCATCTTATAAACCTCTATCAAGTCGCCCCTCATCCTTCTCCGCTCTAATGAGACAAGGCCTAGCACCCTCAACCTTTCCTCGTAAGACCTACTCTCCATTCCAGGCAACATCCTGGTAAATCTTCTTTGCACCTTTTCCAGAGCTTCCACATCCTTCCTAAAATGAGGCGACCAGAACTGTACACAGTACTCCAAATGTGGCCTTACCAAAGTTTTGTACAACTGCATCATCACCTCACGGCTCTTAAATTCAATCCCTCTGTTAATGAACGCGAGCACACCATAGGCCTTCTTCACAGCTCTATCCACTTGAGTGGCAACTTTCAAAGATGTATGAACATAGACCCCAAGATCTCTCTGCTCCTCCACATTGCCAAGAACTCTACCGTTAACCCTGTATTCCGCATTCATATTTGTCCTTCCAAAATGGACAACCTCACACTTTTCAGGGTTAAACTCCATCTGCCACTTCTCAGCCCAGCTCTGCATCCTATCTATGTCTCTTTGCAGCCGACAACAGCCCTCCTTACTATCCACAACTCCACCAATCTTTGTATCGTCTGCAAATTTACTGACCCACCCTTCAACTCCCTCATCCAAGTCATTAATGAAAATCACAAACAGCAGAGGACCCAGAACTGATCCCTGCGGTACGCCACTGGTAACTGGGATCAGGCTGAATATTTGCCATCCACCACCACTCTCTGACTTCTATCGGTTAGCCAGTTTGTTATCCAACTGGCCAAATTTCCCACTATCCCATGCCTCCTTACTTTCTGCATAAGCCTACCATGGGGAACTTTATCAAATGCCTTACTAAAATCCATGTACACTACATCCACTGCTTTACCTTCATCCACATGCTTGGTCACCTCCTCAAAGAATTCAATAAGATTTGTTAGGCAAGACCTACCCCTCACAAATCCGTGCTGACTATCCCTAATCAAGCAGTGTCTTTCCAGATGCTCAGAAATCCTATCCTTCAGTACCCTTTCCATTACTTTGCCTACCACCGAAGTAAGACTAACTGGCCTGTAATTCCCAGGGTTATCCCTAGTTCCTTTTTTGAACAGGGGCACGACATTCGCCACTCTCCAATCCCCTGGTACCACCCCTGTTGACAGTGAGGATGAAAAGATAATTGTCAACGGCTCTGCAATTTCATCTCTTGCTTCCCATAGAATCCTTGGATATATCCCGTCAGGCCCGGGGGACTTGTCTATCCTCAGGTTTTTCAAAATGCCCAACACATCTTCCTTCCTAACAAGTATTTCCTCGAGCTTACCAATCTGTTTCACACTGTCCTCTCCAACAATATCGCCCCTCTCATTTGTAAATACAGAAGAAAAGTACTCATTCAAGACCTCTCCTATCTCTTCAGATTCAATACACAATCTCCCGCTACTGTCCTTGATTGGACCTACCCTCGCTCTCGTCATTCTCATATTTCTCACATATGTGTAAAAGGCCTTGGGGTTTTCCTTGATCCTACCCGCCAAAGATTGTTCATGCCCTCTCTTAGCTCTCCTAATCCCTTTCTTCAGTTCCCTCCTGGCTATCTTGTATCCCTCCAATGCCCTGTCTGAACCTTGTTTCCTCAGCCTTACATAAGTCACCTTTTTCCTCTTAACAAGACATTCAACCTCTCTTGTCAACCATGGTTCCCTCACTCGACCATCTCTTCCCTGCCTGACAGGGACATACATATCAAGGACACGTAGCACCTGTTCCTTGAACAAGTTCCACATTTCACTTGTGTCCTTCCCTGCCAGCCTATGTTCCCAACTTATGCACTTCAATTCTTGTCTGACAACATCGTATTTACCCTTCCCCCAATTGTAAACCTTGCCCTGTTGCACGTACCTATCCCTCTCCATTACTAAAGTGAAAGTCACAGAATTGTGGTCACTATCTCCAAAATGCTCCCCCACTAACAAATCTATCACTTGCCCTGGTTCATTACCAAGTACTAAATCCAATATTGCCCCTCCTCTGGTCGGACAATCTACATACTGTGTTAGAAAAGCTTCCTGGACACACTGCACAAACACCACCCCATCCAAACTATTTGATCTAAAGAGTTTCCACTCAATATTTGGGAAGTTAAAGTCACCCATGACTACTACCCTGTGACTTCTGCACCTTTCCAAAATCTGTTTCCCAATCTGTTCCTCCACATCTCTGCTACTATTGGGGGGCCTATAGAAAACTCCTAACAAGGTGACTGCGCCTTTCCTATTTCTGACTTCAACCCATACTACCTCAATAGGGTGATACTCCTCGAACTTCCTTTCTGCAGCTGTTATACTATCTCTAATTAATAATGCCACCCCCCCACCTCTTTTACCACCCTCCCTAATCTTATTGAAACATCTGTAACCAGGGACCTCCAACAACCATTTCTGCCCCTCTTCTATCCAAGTTTCCGTGATGGCCACCACATCGTAGTCCCAAGTACCGATCCATGCCTTAAGTTCACCCACCTTATTCCTGATGCTTCTTGCGTTGAAGTATACACACTTCAACCCATCTCCGTGCCTGCAAATACTCTCCTTTGTCAGTGTTCCCTTCCCCACTGCCTCATTACACGCTTTGGCGTCCTGAATATCGGCTACCTTAGTTGCTGGACTACAAATCCGGTTCCCATTCCCCTGCCAAATTAGTTTAAACCCTCCCGAAGAGTACTAGCAAACCTCCCTCCCAGGATATTGGTGCCCCTCTGGTTCAGATGCAACCCGTCCTGCTTGTACAGGTCCCACCTTCCCCAGAATGCGCTCCAATTATCCAAATACCTGAAGCCCTCCCTCCTACACCATTCCTGCAGCCACGTGTTCAACTGCACTCTCTCCCTATTCCTAGCCTCGCTATCACGTGGCACCGGCAACAAACCAGAGATGACAACTCTGTCTGTCCTGGCTTTCAACTTCCAGCCTAACTCCCTAAACTTGTTTATTACCTCCACACCACTTTTCCTACCTATGTCGTTGGTACCAATGTGCACCACGACTTCTGGCTGCTCACCCTCCCCCTTAAGGATCCTGAAGACACGATCCGAGACATCCCTGGCCCTGGCACCCGGGAGGCAACATACCTTCCGGGAGTCTCGCTCGCGACCACAGAATCTCCTATCTATTCCCCTAACCATTGAATCTCCTACAACTATTGCTTTTCTATTCTCCCCCCTTCCCTTCTGAGCCCCAGAGCCAGACTCCGTGCCAGAGACCTGACCGCTAGGGCCTTCCCCCGGTAGGTCATCCCCCCCAACAGCATCCAAAACGGTACACTTGTTTTGAAGGGGAACGGCCACGAGGGATCCCTGCACTGCCTGCCTGTTTGTTTTTTTCCCCCTGACTGTAACCCAGCTATTCTTGTCCAGTACCTTGGGTGTGGTTACCTCGCTGTAACTCTTCTCAATCACCCCCTCTGCCTCCCGGATGATCCGAAGTTCATCCAGCTTCAGCTCCAGTTCCCTAAAAAGGTCTTTGAGGAGCTGAAGTTGGGTGCACTTCCCGCAGGTATAGTCAGTGGGGACACCGGTGGTATCCCTCACCACCCACATCCTACAGGAGGAGCATGTAACTGGCCTAGCCTCCATCCCCTCTTACCTTACAGAATATAGCTGCTGTGTGGACTAACTAGATCTCCGCCCTCCGACTCTGCTCCCAGTCAGCTACACTTCCTGTAAACTCCTGGCTCTCTTCTCACTCTTTGCGGAAATGTCGGAAACAAAATGAAAGGAGCACCTTACTCCCTCCTCACCTAACTCCCTCGGTCACCAAACTCTCACTATCGCACTCAAATGCACCAAATTCAGCACTCCCTCGGTCACCAAACTCTCACTATCGCACTCAAAAAGCACCAAATTCAGCACTCCCTCGGTCACCAAACTCTCACTATCGCACTCAAAAAGCACCAAATTCAGCACTCAGTGCAAACAAAGTCTGCACTGTAGGGGATCACTTTTATACTGTGAATCTAGCCTCTGAAAAACTGGCCTAATCCAATTAACTAATTAACAAGCTCCAGCTGCAAGTGCCTAGAAGTAGAAGCCTGTTTAAAGCTGATTGAAAATTCACCTTCTTCTAAACCAAACAGCAACTTTTAAGTTAATTAACTAAATAAAAGAAAGACTAAACTTTAGATAAAAATGAAGCCTTATACTCCCTCGGTCACCAAACTCTCACTATCGCACTCAAAAAGCACCAAATTCAGCACTCAGTGCAAACTGAGTCCATGCTTCTGTGAAACACCTCGGATGCCGAGATGATGCTAAACTGCATCCTATTGTAGCAGTATCTGCCAAAGGGAGTGTTGAAAGTACACAGCTTCCTGCTGGACTGATCCAGTTGAATCTGCCAAAAACCCTTTGAGTCATCAAGCTTTGTAAAAATTTTAGCCCGGGCCATTTCGCTCGTGATCTCTTCCCATTTGGGTATGGGGTAGTGTTCCCTCATGATGTTGTTGTTCAGGTCTTTCGGTTCGATTCAGATCCGGAGTTTGCCAGAGGGCTTTTTTACGCACACCATGGAGCTGACCCATGGCGTGGGCTCCGTGACCCGGGAAAGCACTCCTTGGTCCTGGAGATCCTGCAGCTGCTGCTTGAGGCGGTGTTTGAGTGGTGCTGGGACCCTGCGAGGTGCGTGAATGACCGGGGTGGCATCCGGTTTGAGCCGTATTCTGTAAGAGTAGGGCAGTGTGCCCATGCCCTGGAAAACCTCCTGGTTGTGGGCGAGGAGCGAGTGGAGCTGCGCTCTAAAGTCTGCATCCGGGAAATCGGACGTGCTTTCTGGAGACAGAGTGTGTACCCGCTGAACGAGGTGGAGAATCTTGCACGCCTGTGCGCCTAGCAGACAGTCCTTCGATGATCCAACTATCTCAAAGGACAGTGTGGCTGTGTATGTATTGTGTGTAACCTCGAGCTGGCAGGATCCCATGGCCAGGATGACATTTCCGTTGTAATCGACCAACTGACAGCGGGATGGCCGAATCGGTGGTTTGACCTTCAAGGTGTAGAAGGCTGACCATGCAATGAGATTGGCGGAGGCACCAGTGTCCAAACGGAATGTTATTGGTGATCGGTGGACCGTTAGGGTGGCACACCATTCATCACCCAGATTAACGCTGTTGGCTGGCATCGGCTGGTGGGTCCTACTTGGGGACATCCGATTCCTGTCAATGACCGCAACGCGGAAGGCTTCCCGGTCACCGGTCTGTACGTCGTCAGGGTATGACTCGGTGTATGGAGGCTGAATGGCCCGCACGTCCCTGCGAGGCTGGCGGAATTGGGGAGCATTGGCAGGTTGAGCTGCTCGACAGCAGGCAGCGTAGTGTGCCATCTTGCCACAGCGGAGGCATTGTCGATTCTTCGCTGGACATTGCCGCTTTAAATGTGCGGATCCACAGTTTCCGCACGTCGTGACGTCATGCCGTTCGTTGCGCCACCGCGCATGTGCAGTTTGGTCCTGTGTAGAGCGCGCCTGCGCGTCACGTTCCTCTGCGTCAACGCCTCTTTTGGCGCGTACAAGCACGGGAGGCAACGGAAAAAGCGCGAAATGGCCGCCCTCGTCCGGACTGCGGGCCGGGAAGAATTCGATCGACTGGACCCGCTTGGCCTCGTAGGATCCCTGCCGTGCCGATTCGGCCGCCTGGAATTGAGAGTACCGGCTGGTCGCGTTTTCATGGAGGACGCAGGCTTCGATGGCGGTGGCCAGGGTGAGGCACTTAATTTTGAGGAGCTGCTGGCATAGGGTGCCTGAGGTGACCCCAAAAACTATCTGGCCCCGAATCATAGAATCGGAGGTGGCCTCCTAGCCGCAGGACTGCGCGAGGATACGGAGGTGTGTCAGGAAAGATTGAAAAGGCTCATCCTTACCCTGCAGGCGCTGCTGGAAGAAGTACCTCTCGAAACTCTCGTTCACCTCGACGCTGAAGTGTTGCTCAAGTTTTAGAAGGACCTTCTTGTACTTCATCTTGTCCTCACCTTCCGCGAACACCAGGGAGTTGTAGATGTGGGTGGCGTGTTGCCCTGCCGTGGAGAGGAGGAGGGCGATTTTCTTGGTGTCCGATGCATTCTCCCTTTCTGTGGCTTTTAGGAAGAACTGGAAGCGCTGTTTAAACAGCTTCTAGTTGACGCCGAGGTTTCCAGCGATTTGAAGCGGCTGCGGGGGGCTGATGGTGTCCATGGCGCAGGATGGCGGATCCCTGAAGATGTGCAGGTAGGTCTCACAGTTGCTGGGTTCCAAGCCTGGTACTATATCGTGTTGGGTGTTCCGCTATACAGATGAACCAACACGGTTGTAGATGGTACAACTCAGTTTTATTACTCTTAATAACAACATCTGTAAACTTATGACCGTGGTTCATACTTTACCAGTTAACCTGTGGACCCAGCCCTAGCACTATCTTAGAGAGGCACTCAGCACATGGTGTACGGCTGAGTAGCACGCTGTGAGCTCTGTGCCATGAGCTGTCTCCTGCTGGAATGAGCGGGAACTGTGGTGTTCCCTGTTTTATAGTGCGTGTGCTCTCACTGGTGATTGGCTGTGATGTTGCGTGTGTGTTGATTGGTCCGTTGATCTGTCCATCAGTGTGGTGTGTATGTGTGTTTGCACCATGATATGTTTATCTGAATATCATGACAATATTGTCCTGGTGAACTGCATCGCTCAGTCTGTTGTTTACTATCTAACAAACAGCCTCACAGACAAGGAGCTACATAGATACATCGATGATAGGAGCAGGAAGGAGGCCTTTTGATCCTTCAGGCCTGCCCTGCCATTTATCACAATCATGGCTGATCATCCAACTCAACAGCCTAATCCTGCTTTCTCTCCATAGCCTTTGATCCCATTCCCCCCAAGTGCTATATCCAGCCGCCTCTTGAATATATTCAATGTTTCAGCATAAACTACTTCCTGTGATAATGAACTCCAGAGGCTCACCACACTTTGGGTGAAGAAATGTCTCCTCATCTCTGTCTGAAATTGAGCTCTGCCCAGTTCGAATACCTGCAGCGGAATCCTCCATCCCGCCGGCAGCACACCCATGCGCCCGCGTTTCCAACTGCGTGGGGCGGCCCACAATGGGAAACCCCATTGGCCGGCTGCGGGAAGGGAGAATCCCACTGCCGGAGGGGCGCGACAGAAAATGGAGCTGGAGTGATGGGGAATCCCGGCCCTGGTCTCCATCTACACTGCTTCTGCAGGAACCTCTGTATCATCACCTACAAGATTGATTCATCTCTGTGGACCTAATTCATTGATTGAAGTCAACACTACTGGAGTGAATTATACAGCATTAGTTTTCAGCCTGCTGATCTCTGTGAAGGAATACTTCATTGAACTTTGCAACCCACATGAAACAATATTTAATTTCTCTCTGGCCTCTGCACCATAAATGTTTATTTCCCCTATCACTCTCTTTACCGTCTGAATGTGGAGGCAATGTTGCCACCCTCCTTTAAAGTTTTGAGTTCATCCTATCTGGGGTTGCTGAGGGGTTACTAATAGAAAATTGAATCAGTGTGGGCGGGATTTGCTGGACGTTGCTGTCGGAGAAATCTTTCAGTCTCACAGACAGCAACCCCCGTGGCAGGTTCACCAGCAACGGAGGGTACTACCGAACAAGGGGAAACCCCATTGACAGCAGCAGGGCTGGAAGGCCGTACCACCGGCCAATGTTGGGCCTCCTCTGCTACCGCCAAGCACACTGCGGCGGGGGGGGGGGGCTCCTCTGCTACCGCCAAGCACACTGCGGCGGGGGGGGGGGGGGGGGGGGGGTACATCCCACTCAACAAAACTGAAGGGTTGGGAAATACAACATCGCTTCTAAAGGGGAAACAAATCAAAACTCTTCATTACAGCTGGGTGGTGAGAGGAGAAATTAGGCCTGTTTACATTAACCCCTTCCTGTCTGTAAGACAAGGTAGCGTGGGACCAGTGACTCCTCAACGAATGACATAGTCCTCAATTCTATGACACCCAGCTAAACATTGGCAGGCTAATTGCTTTTGCAGAAAGGACAATTCACAGGCTATAAGGAGTTTGAAGTAATGCACCAGGAGGCATCCTGGGCAGGATTCTCTGATCCAGCGGATAAGTGTTGACGCTGTCGGAAAACCTGGAGAGTTTTACGACGGCGTGAACGGGCCGCTGTCAGTAGCGATTCTGTCCCGCAAAAGGGGCCAGCACGAGCGCGGCGAGAAGCAGGGTGGGAGCGGCCCCAGACCGGCGCCGGATAGGCTCGACGCTTCAAAGACGCTGGACCACGTCGCTAAAGGTGCGTGAGCGGCACGGAGTCCCGAGATCCGCAAGATGGCCGCCGCCCGCCGTGCCGTCCTGAAGTTCAGGGACCACGACCTGGACACGCTGCTGGACGCCGTGGAGGGTGGTCCTGTGCCCCAGACGTGAACACCACCACCCGGGCAGCACCGTCCGGCGTATGTGGAGGGAGGTGGGCAATGCTGTCAGCGACATGGGGCACACCCCACGTACCGGCGGACAGTGCCGGAAGAAGATGTACGACCTCATGAGGGCAGGCAGGGGGAGTACACGGTGACGTACCCCTGGCACCACCCCAGCATACCACCCACACATGTGAAAGGCGCCCCACCTCCACCCCCCCAGGGGGAAGGCGCATCTCCCCACCTGATGCACCTGGGCTATACCCACCCATGCCAGGCGCTTTGGCCGGGTGCCCCGTGCTGCCATGCCATCATATACCCAACATCTGCACTGCCTGCGTTGGACCGCCTAACACTGATGTTTGTTTCCGAAACGTTCCACGCCAACGGCCAGTGCCAGGCCCAGTGGCCCCCAGGGATGCAGGCCACGGTGCGGAGGCCAGACGCCATGGAAGCCCATCCACTGACACGGAGACCCAGGAGACAGACACAGAGGACGGACACTCAGGACACTGAAAGCCAGGACACGGACACCCAGGACCCAGATGCACACGAAACCCAGGACACTGACACACAGAGGACTGACACCCAGGACACTGACACACAGAGGACTGACACCCAGGACACTGACACACAGAGGACTGACACCCAGAGGACTGACACCCAGGACACTGACACACAGAGGACTGACACCCAGGACACTGACGCACAGAAGACTGACACCCAGGACACTGACACACAGAGGACTGACACACAGGACACTGACACACAGAGGACTGACACACAGGACACTGACACACAGAGGACTGACACCCAGGACACTGACACACAGAGGACTGACAGATCGGACAGTGAAACACAGAGGACTGTAACCCAGGACACTGACACACAGAGGACTGACACCCAGGACACTGACACACAGAGGACTGACACCCAGAGGACTGACACCCAGGACACTGACACACAGAGGACTGACACCCAGAGGACTGACACCCAGGACACTGACACACAGAGGACTGACACACAGGACACTGACACACAGAGGACTGACACCCAGGACACTGACACACAGAGGACTGACAGATCGGACAGTGAAACACAGAGGACTGTAACCCAGGACACTGACACACAGAGGACTGACACCCAGAGGACTGACACCCAGGACACTGACACACAGAGGACTGACACCCAGAGGACTGACACCCAGGACCCTGACACACAGAGGACTGACACCCAGAGGACTGACACCCAGGACACTGACACACAGAGGACTGACACCCAGGACACTGACACACAGAGGACTGACACACAGGACACTGACACACAGAGGACTGACACACAGGACACTGACACACAGAGGACTGACACCCAGGACACTGACACACAGAGGACTGACAGATCGGACAGTGAAACACAGAGGACTGTAACCCAGGACACTGACACACAGAGGACTGACACCCAGGACACTGACACACAGAGGACTGACACCCAGAGGACTGACACCCAGTACACTGACACACAGAGGACTGACACACAGGACACTGACACACAGGACACTGACACCCAGGACACTGACACACAGAGGACTGACACCCAGAGGACTGACACCCAGGACACTGACACACACAGGACTGACACCCAGAGGACTGACACCCAGGACACTGACACACAGAGGACTGACCCACAGGACACTGACACACACAGGACTGACACACACAGGACTGACACCCAGGACACTGACACACAGAGGACTGACACCCAGGACACTGACACACAGAGGACTGACACCCAGGACACTGACACACAGAGGACTGACACCCAGGACACTGACACACAGAGGACTGACACCCAGAGGACTGACACCCAGGACCCTGACACACAGAGGACTGACACCCAGAGGACTGACACCCAGGACACTGACACACAGAGGACTGACACCCAGGACACTGACGCACAGAAGACTGACACCCAGGACACTGACACACAGAGGACTGACACACAGGACACTGACACACAGAGGACTGACACACAGGACACTGACACACAGAGGACTGACACCCAGGACACTGACACACAGAGGACTGACAGATCGGACAGTGAAACACAGAGGACTGTAACCCAGGACACTGACACACAGAGGACTGACACCCAGGACACTGACACACAGAGGACTGACACCCAGAGGACTGACACCCAGGACACTGACACACAGAGGACTGACACCCAGAGGACTGACACCCAGGACACTGACACACAGAGGACTGACACACAGGACACTGACACACAGAGGACTGACACCCAGGACACTGACACACAGAGGACTGACAGATCGGACAGTGAAACACAGAGGACTGTAACCCAGGACACTGACACACAGAGGACTGACACCCAGAGGACTGACACCCAGGACACTGACACACAGAGGACTGACACCCAGAGGACTGACACCCAGGACCCTGACACACAGAGGACTGACACCCAGAGGACTGACACCCAGGACACTGACACACAGAGGACTGACACCCAGGACACTGACACACAGAGGACTGACACACAGGACACTGACACACAGAGGACTGACACACAGGACACTGACACACAGAGGACTGACACCCAGGACACTGACACACAGAGGACTGACAGATCGGACAGTGAAACACAGAGGACTGTAACCCAGGACACTGACACACAGAGGACTGACACCCAGGACACTGACACACAGAGGACTGACACCCAGAGGACTGACACCCAGGACACTGACACACAGAGGACTGACACACAGGACACTGACACACAGGACACTGACATCCAGGACACTGACACACAGAGGACTGACACCCAGAGGACTGACACCCAGGACACTGACACACACAGGACTGACACCCAGAGGACTGACACCCAGGACACTGACACACAGAGGACTGACCCACAGGACACTGACACACACAGGACTGACACACACAGGACTGACACCCAGGACACTGACACACAGAGGACTGACACCCAGGACTCTGACACACAGAGGACTGACACCCAGGACACTGACACACAGAGGACTGACACCCAGGACACTGACACACAGAGGACTGACACCCAGGACACTGACACACAAGGACTGACACCCAGGACACTGACACACAGAGGACTGACACCCAGGACACTGACACACACAGGACTGACACCCAGGACACTGACACACAGAGGACTGACACACAGGACACTGACACACACAGGACTGACACCCAGGACACTGACGCACAGAGAACTGACACCCAGGACACTGACTCACAGAGGACTGACACACAGGACACTGACACACAGAGGACTGACACACAGGACACTGACACACAGAGGACTGACACACAGGACACTGACACACAGGACACTGACACACAGAGGACTGACACCCAGGACACTGACTCACAGAGGACTGACACCCAGGACACTGACACACAGAGGACTGACACCCAGGACACTGACACACAGAGGACTGACACACAGGACACTGACACACAGAGGACTGACACACAGGACACTGACACACAGAGGACTGACACCCAGGACACTGACACACAGAGGACTGACAGATCGGACAGTGAAACACAGAGGACTGTAACCCAGGACACTGACACACAGAGGACTGACACCCAGGACACTGACACACAGAGGACTGACACCCAGAGGACTGACACCCAGGACACTGACACACAGAGGACTGACACCCAGAGGACTGACACCCAGGACACTGACACACAGAGGACTGACACCCAGGACACTGACACACAGAGGACTGGCACACAGGACACTGACACACAGAGGACTGACACACAGGACACTGACACACAGAGGACTGACACCCAGGACACTGACACACAGAGGACTGACAGATCGGACAGTGAAACACAGAGGACTGTAACCCAGGACACTGACACACAGAGGACTGACACCCAGGACACTGACACACAGAGGACTGACACCCAGAGGACTGACACCCAGGACACTGACACACAGAGGACTGACACACAGGACACTGACACACAGGACACTGACATCCAGGACACTGACACACAGAGGACTGACACCCAGAGGACTGACACCCAGGACACTGACACACACAGGACTGACACCCAGAGGACTGACACCCAGGACACTGACACACAGAGGACTGACCCACAGACACTGACACACACAGGACTGACACACACAGGACTGACACCCAGGACACTGACACACAGAGGACTGACACCCAGGACTCTGACACACAGAGGACTGACACCCAGGACACTGACACACAGAGGACTGACACCCAGGACACTGACACACAGAGGACTGACACCCAGGACACTGACACACAAGGACTGACACCCAGGACACTGACACACAGAGGACTGACACCCAGGACACTGACACACACAGGACTGACACCCAGGACACTGACACACAGAGGACTGACACACAGGACACTGACACACACAGGACTGACACCCAGGACACTGACGCACAGAGAACTGACACCCAGGACACTGACTCACAGAGGACTGACACACAGGACACTGACACACAGAGGACTGACACACAGGACACTGACACACAGAGGACTGACACACAGGACACTGACACACAGGACACTGACACACAGAGGACTGACACCCAGGACACTGACTCACAGAGGACTGACACCCAGGACACTGACACACAGAGGACTGACACCCAGGACACTGACCCACAGAGGACTGACACCCAGGACACTGACCCACAGAGGACTGACACCCAGGACACTGACCCACAGAGGACTGACACCCAGGACACTGACGCACAGAGGACTGACACCCAGGACACTGACACACAGAGGACTGACACCCAGGACACTGACACACAGAGGACTGACACCCAGGACACTGACACACAGAGGACTGACACCCAGGACACTGACTCACAGAGGACTGACACACAGAGGACGGCAACCCAGAGGACTGACAGATCGGACAGTGAAACACAGATGGGGGCGAATCAGGGCCCATCGGGCCAGGGGACGACGCAGGAGACCCCGAACTTTGGCTCCGACGATGACCTTGACTTCTCGTCACTGCTGTCTCCCACACCCTCCGCCATCGCAGAGACTATCACCTCGGTTGGGCACTTAAGTGATGAGGCTTCTGGGACACTGACTGGTGAACACCACACAGCTGTACCGGTGGAGCAGATGGAGGTAGGAGCAGCTGAGGGGCCGGACGGTCAGAGGGCAGCCCAGCTCATGCAACCAGCTGCCGCCCAGACGGTTCCCAGATTCCTGGACTTACCAGACTCACCCGGAGACCCGATGCAGTTAGATACCCAGGGACTAGACAACTGGATGACGGCCGGGAGCAGGGAGTGGTGCCGGTCATGGCTGCTACCCAGGCCGACACCGCACGGGTGGCGTCCGCGGTGGAGGCAATGGGGGCAACGGTGTCGGCGATGGGTCAGGTTATGCAAGGCATGGGGCTTCATGTGCACGCGTCATCTGTGGCCCAGGACAGGGCTGCCCTCTCGCAGGCAGCCATGTGCCAGAGCCAGCTGGACATTGCAGCCGCGCTCCGCAGTCTGGCCCAGTCTCAGCAGGCCATCGCTGAGAGCATCAGCGGCATTTCCCAGATGCTGGATGGTGTCGCTCAAGCCCAGAGGGAGGTGGCGCAGTCCCAGACAGGGATGGTCCACTCCCTGAACTCCATCGCTGCTAACGTTCAGACCCTGGTCAATACCACAGCGGGCCTCCAGGACTGGCAGCGCCAGGTGTCAGTGGTACCTCGGGGCTTGTCTCCGCTCGCACCCCCCTCCCACAGAAAGGCGCGGGGGGCAGCGGGCACCTCGAGGGAGGAGGAGGGGCTGAGGCCTGTGCCGGTGACTCCTGCAGGGGAGGTCCTGGAACTCCGCAGCACCTGGGACTCCCCCCACTCGGTCCCTGGTGCATCTGGTGGGCAGCGGCCAGAACAGGGTGGTACCACACCATCCAGGACACCCGATGAGCAGCTTGACCCATCCAGGCCGGGTCGCCCCAGGAATCAAGTGCCAAAGGGGAGCCAGGTTGCAGGGCAGGAGTCTCAGCTGTCCACCTACACACCTGCTGTACCGTCTGGGGAAGCACAGAGACGTAGTGGTAGGGCCCGTAAGGCCAAGAAGTTAGACACCTAGTAATTTGGCACGGGTGCAGGGCACAGTTAGTTATAGGGGCTAGGCCACGTGTATATAACCTTTCCAACTAAACCCACCGTTACACCAATGCAAACTGCCTCTGTGCTATGTCCGATGCCTGGGGGGTCCGGTAGGGGACTGAGTGCCACTGTGGTTGAGGGGTGAATGAACTTGAGCCCCGGTGGGTGTAATGTGCAACCCCCCCCCCCCCGCCCCGGAAGTCCACGCCACCCCGCCTCCAGCGATTCGACAAGGCCGTGTGATGGAGTGTCCAGCCCGCAGACAGGGACCACCCAGGTGGAGGGCGTAAATGTGGCCAGGAGTCAGACATTGTCTGACGATTTTGAGCTCAGAACACATCGCAGAGCGGGTTGTCACCATCCTCCATGGCATCGAGCACACCCGCTTCCACAGGCAACCGTGTGAGCCCAGCCGTTGTGCCGCAGGTGGATGTGTAATGGAGGTGGTGTGGTGCATGCGGTCGTGTGGGAGCTAAGAGTGGTGGGTGGTGTGGGAGGTGCGCCTCATGGTGTTGTGAGAGGTGGGGTGCGGGGTGGTGAGGTGGTGCAGTACAGTGGGGTCAGTGCCCGTGCTCAGCGAGCCCCTACCCCCTAGTTGGTGAAACGTGCGGCGATCAACGCCTCCCGTGCTCGCTGGCCAAGCCGCTGGCATCGTGCAGCCTCCCGTCCATATCCAGTCCCCATGTCCCGTCGATTCCCCCTCCCCCCCGCTCTCCATCCTCCTCATCTGGAGAGCCGTGCCCTTCCCCGGGCTCCCCCTCTGCCTCCTCCTCTTCCTCCAGCACATCGCCCCTCTGCTGGGCTATATTATGCACGATGCAGCAGACCACAACTGAGGTACCCTCAATAATGACGCTTAGAGATTAAACTGTAAAGAAGGCTTTATTAGACTAATAACTATGCTACAGCTAGAGATGAGAGCTGACTGCTGCACAGACCATGAGGCAGCCCTTTATATATGGCTCCCAGATGGGCGGAGCCAGAGGCGGAGTCCCCAGGGTTCCAAGCCCGGTCTTAAAGGGGACATCACCTTACATGATGATAAGGCAGCAACCGTTCATCACATTCACCCCCTGTTTAAAAAGGAGTCCGGCGGGGGTGAAGTGCCATCATAGGTCCATCCGTCTCGGTGGCCGGATCGTCCTCCTTGATCTCCTCAATTCGGGCGGTGGTGCGGCGGGCACGGACGTCCCGGTTGAGGGCACATCCGGGAGCACAGCGGTCGGAGCTTCGGTCCGGGTCGGGGCAGAGGAACTAGGCAGGGCCGGGGGTAGCGGAGCCGGCGCCGGCGGGGTGTGTAAAGGGGGGCGCACGGTAGGAGCTCACCAACGGGTGGTAGCGCCGGAAGGGGGTGTGTTGTAGGGGGCGACGGTTCCTGCAGGGGAGCGGCGCGGGAAGGGGCATGTGCGATGGAGGATCCAGCGGGTGCCAGATCCTGGAGGGAAACCGTATCTTGCCTGCCGTCGGAGTACTCCACGTAGGCGTAACTGGGGTTGGCGTGGAGCAGTCGGACCTTTTCAACTAGGGGGTCCGTTTTATGGCTCCTCGCGTGCCTCCGGAGAAGAACAGGTCCCGGAGCTATCAGCCAAGGTGGAAGCGAGAACCCGGAGGTAGACTTCCTGGGGAAGAGAAACAATCGGTCGTGAGGGGTCTCATTCGTGGCCGTGCAGAGGATTGACCTAATGGAGTGTAGGGCATCGGGTAGGACCTCCTGCCAGCGGGTGGTTGGGAGCTTTCTCGACCGCAGGGCCAGAAGGACAGCCTTCCACACGGTCGCGTTCTCCCTCTCCACCTACCCGTTTCCCCGCGGGTTATAACTGGTCGTTCTGCTCGAGGCGATGCCTTTGCTGAGCAGATACTGACGCAGTTCATCGCTCATGAACGATGTACCCCGGTCGCTGTGCATATAAGCAGGGAAACCGAACAGGGTGAAGATGCTGTGCAGTGCCTTAATCACCGTGGCTGAGGTCATGTCGGTGCAGGGAATGGCGAATGGGAAACGGGCGAACTCATCGATCACGGTGAGGAAATAGGCATAACGGTTGGTGGACGGGAGGGGCCCCTTGAAGTCCACGCTCAGTCGCTCAAAGGGGCCCGAGGCCTTCACGAGCCAAACCTTGTCTGGCCGATAGAAGTGCGGTTTGCACTCCGCACAGACCTGGCAGGCCCTGACCATGGCCTTGACCTCCTTGGTTGAGTAAGGTAGGTTGCGGGACTTGATGAAATGGACGAGCTGGGTAACCCCCGGGTGGCAGAGGTCATTGTGGATGGCTTGCAGGCGGTCCTCCTGCGCGTTGGCGCATGTGCCGCGGGACAGGGCATCTGGGGGCTCGTTGAGCTCCCCTGGACGATACTTGATATCGTACGAGTAGGTGGAGAGTTCGATCCTCCACCTCAAAATTCTATCGTTTATTATTTTGCCCCGTTGCGTGTTATCGAACATATAGGCGACCGACCGTTGGTCGGTGGCGAGGGTAAACCTCCTACCGGCTAGGTAGTGTCTCCAGCGCTGCACAGCCTCCACAATGGCTTGTGCCTCCTTTTCGACTGCAGAGTGTCAAACCTCGGAGGCGGTGAGGGTTCGGGAGAAGAACGCTACTGGTCTGCCTCCTTGATTGAGGGTAGCAGCCAGGGCGATGTCTGATGCATCGCTCTCTACCTGGAAAGGGATGGTTTCGTCCACCGCGTGCACGGCGGCGTTGATAATGTCGGACTTGATGCGGTTGAAGGCCAATTGAGCCTCAGCCGAGAGGGGAAAAGTGGTGGTCTTTAGGAGTGGGCGGGCTTTGGCCGCATACTTGGGGACCCACTGGGTGTAATAGGAGAAAAGCACCAAGCACCATTTGAGGGCCTTGAGGCTGCGGGGGAGAGGGAGTTCCTTAAGGGGGCGCATGCGGTCGGGGTCGGGACCTAGGACCCCGTCTTCCACGACATAGCCGAGGATGGCCAGCCGGGTGGTGTGGAAAACGCATTTGCCCTCGTTATAGGTCAGGTTAAGGGCTCGGGCGGTCTGGAGGAACATTTTGAGGTTAGCGTCATGGTCCTGTTGATCATGGCCGCAGATGGTGACATTGTCCAAGTACGGTTATGTAGCCCGCAAACCGTACTGGTCCACCATTTGGTCCATCACCCTTTGAAAGACGGAGGCCCCATTTGTGACACCAAAGGGGACCCTGAGGAAGTGGAAGAGCCGGCCGGCTGCTTCGAAGGCAGTATAGGGGCGGTCTTTTGGTCGGATGGGGAGCTGATGGTAGGCAGATTTGAGGTCGACCGTGGAAAAGACTCGGTATTGGGCGATCCGATTTACCATTTCCGCGATGCGAGGAAGGGGGTACGCATCAAGCTGCGTGAATCAGTTTATGGTCTGGCTATAATCCACGACCATCCGTTTCTTCTCCCCGGACCGGACTACGACCACTTGCGCTCTCCAAGGGCTGTTGCTAGCCTCGATGACCCCCCTCTCCCAGTAAACGCTGGATCTCTGACTTGATAAAAGCCATATCTTGGACACTGTAGCGCCGGCTCCTGGTCAGGAGTGAGGTTAGCGAATAGCGAGGGGGGTGCGACTTTCAGTGTCGCAAGGCAGCACACCGTGAGGGGGGGCAAGGGTCCGCCGAACTTCAGTGTCAGGCTTCGGTGGCTGCACTGGAAATCCAGTCTGAGCAGCAGGGGGGCACAGAGGTGAGGGATGATATAAAATTTGAAACGGGTGTATTTGGCACCCTGGATCGAGAGATCCACACGAGTGGGACCCAGATGCGAGGGCTATGGTTTGGGATGCGGGATGGGTGCGTAGGGAGCAGCGCCTTACCGTTTCAGGGTGGATAAAGCTCTCCATGCTCCCGGAGTCGAAGAGGCATGCAGTGTCGTGCCCGTTGACCTGGACCTGCATCATGGAGTTCTGCAGGTGTTTTGGCCGAGTTTGATCGAGGGTGATCGCACCCAGTCGCAGGTAGTCGGAGGCGTCAGCCGAATCGGACTCGTAAAATGGCCGCCGCCGCTGGCTGCGCGTGTCAGGTCAAGAAGATGGCCGCCGACAAGATGGCCGCTCCCATGATTCGCACGAGGCTGATGACGCGTCCGAAGAGGGCGTGTCGGGTCGGTGCGCAGCAGCATTGTGAGGCCTGCGGGCCTGAGAGCCTGATTTTCGGGCCGGCTGTTCTTTGTTTTTCTGGCCCCTGGGTCTGGCCAGGCAGACCCTCGCAAAGTGCCCTTTCTTCCCGCAGTCGCTGCAGATCGCGGAGCGGGCTGGGCAGCGTGGGCATGGGTGCTGGACCTGCCCGCAGAAGTAGCATGGTGTGCCCCCATGGTGAGCGGGTCGCCGCGTGGCGCAGGCCTGAAATACGGTTGAGTCTTAGGAAGTCCGGGGGGGGCTGGCAGAGTCCGCGGGGTACGTACCCAAGTTATGTCGGGCCACCTCCAGCGAGGAGGCGAGCATTAGCGTCTCCTTGAGGTCTTTTGCCCCATTTTCGAGCAGCCGCTGCCGGATGTAGGTCGAGTGGATGCTGGACACGAAAGCATCCCTGATGTGCAGGTTCATATGGACTTCCCCTGTCACATCCTGATGGTCACAGTCCCTGGCAAGCGCGGTGAGTTTTTCAACAAACTCGTCGAGCGATTCCCCCGAGCGCTGCCGGCAGGTAGAGAGCAGATGCCGGGTGTGCACCTCATTGACGGGTTTGACAAACTGCTTGCGGAGCAACTCAATCGCCGCATCATAAGTCGTCGCCTTTTCGAGCGTGGCGGAGATTCTGTGACTCACCCGGGCGTGGAGTAGACGCAGCTTGCGTGGCCCCAGGATGGGAGTTTCTGCGGAGTCCAGGTAGGTCTCGAAGCACCGCAGCCAGTATTTTAAAATTTCCTTTGCCTCCGGCGTTCGTGCTTCCAGATTGAGCTTCTATGGTTTTAGGCCTGCGTCCATCCTGAATCTAGTATAGTCTAATAAATTGAGGTACCCTCAATAATGACGCTTAGAGATTAAACTGTAAAGAAGGCTTTATTAGACTAATAACTATGCTACAGCTAGTGACGAGAGCTGATTGCTACACAGACCATGAGGCAGGCCTTTATGTATGGCTCCCAGATGGGCGGAGCCAGAGGTGGAGTCCCCAGGGTTCCAAGCCTGGTCTTAAAGGGGACATCACCTTACATGATGATAAGGCAGTAACCAACGATGCGGCCGACCCGCTCCGACGGGTACTGGAGGGCCCCTCCAGAGCAGTCCAGGCACCTGAAGCGGATCGTCAGCTGCCCAAAGCACCTCTCAATCACGCCCCTGGTTGCTGCATGGGCCTCATTGTAGCGAGTCTCCGCGTCGATCCGTGACCTCCGTATATGTGTCATCAGCCATTTGTTTTTTAAAAACGCATTTTATTCAAACTTGTATCAAAGTAGGTTACAGCAAATAAACACCCCGGGAAACATTCTTCCCAACAATCAACTATACAGTTTGTATAGATTTTTCTCCTTTTTAACCCCCCCCCCCCCATCACCCACACCACCCCCCCTGCGGCGATCAACGCCTCCCGTGCTCGCTGGCCAAGCCGCTGGCATCGTGCAGCCTTCCTTCCATATCGAGCCCCCATGTCCCGTCGATCCTCCCCCCCCCGCCCTCTCCATCCTCCTCACCTGGAGAGCCGTGCCCTTCCCCGGGCTCCTCAAACACGGTCACAAACATCCCCCGCCTTCTCTCAAACTCCCCTGCTGAGCCCCTTAACTCGTATTTTATCTTCTCTAACTGCAGGAAGTCATACAGGTCACCCAACCATGCTTCTACCCCCGGTGGCGATGCCGACCGCCACTCCAGCAAAATTCGTCGCCGTGCAACCAGAGAGGCGAAGGCCAAGACATCGGCCTTCCTCCTCTCCATGAGCTCCGGCTTCTCTGAAACCCCAAATATCGGCACCAAAGGGTCTGGGTCCATCAGATGTCACCCTTGCCGCCACCCTCAATCAGGCAGGCAGGCCCGTTTCATTCTTTTCATGAACCCTTCATGCCTCCGAAATTCGGCATTCCTCTGTCGAAAAAGAGGCCCAAGCCATTGTTGAAGCTGTGCGGCATTGGAGGCATTACCTGGCCGGCAGGAGATTCACTCTCCTCACTGACCAATGGTCGGTAGCCTTCATGTTTAACAACACACAGCGGGGCAAGATCAAGAACGATAAAATCTTGAGGTGGAGAATCGAGCTCTCCACCTACAACTACGAGATTTTGTATCGCCTCGGTAAGCTCAACGAGCCCCCCATGCCCTATCCCGAGGTACATGTGCCAGCGCACAGGTGGACCGACTGCGGACTCTGCACGACATCCTTTGTCACCCGGGAGTCACACGTTTGTACCACTTCATCAAGGCCCGCAATCTGCCCTACTCCGTCGAGGAAGTCGGCAATCACCAGAGACTGCCAGGTCTGCGAGGAGTGCAAACCGCACTTCTACCAGCCAAACCGTGCGCGCCTGGTGAAGGCTTCCTGCGCCTTTGAACGCCTCAGTGTGGACTTCAAAGGGCCCGTCCCCTCCACCGACCGTAACACGTACTTCCTCAGTGTCGATGAATATTCCAGATTCCCCTTCGCCATCCCATACCCCGACATGAGGTCTGCCACCGTCATCAAAGCCCTCAACACCATCTTCGCTCTGTTCGGTTTCCCTGCCTACGTCCACAGCGACAGGATTCATGAGCGATGAGCTGTGTCAGTTCCTGCTTAACAAGGGTGTCACCTCAAGCAGGACGACCAGCTATAACCCCCGGGGAAACGGGCAGGTGGAGAGGGAGAATGGGACGGTCTGGAGGGCCGTCCAGCTCGCCCTACGGTCCAGAAATCTCCCGGCCTCCCGCTGGCAGGAGGTTCTCCCCGACGCACTGCACTCCATTCGGTCGCTCCTATGCACTGCGACTAATGACACACCCCATGAGCGTCTCTTTACCTTCCCGAGGAAGTCCATCTCCGGGGTGTCGCTCCCGACTTCGCTCGCAGCTCCAGGACCCGTACTCCTCCGTAAGCACGTACGACTCCACAAGGCGGACCCGTTGGTTGAGAGGGTACAGCTACTCCAAGCCAACCCCTAGTACGCCTACGTAGTGTACCCCGACGGCCGCCAAGATACTGCCTCCCTCAGGGACCTGGCACCAGCTGGTTCCACACACACACACCCCTCCGGCCCGGTGCCACCCTCCCCTCCCCCGGCGCACCCAGCCGCAACCCCCGCCCCAGGAAAATTCGAACTCCCCCTGCCCACGTTCGAGGATGAAGAGGATTTTTTTTTTTTTAAATATATTTATTCAAACTTTTCAACAAATTTTCAACAAAACCTCCTCCCCCAACAAAAAGAAAGAATCAGGAACACAACAATCAGAAATTATACATTGGATTTTCCCCCATATACAATAACCCCCATATAACATTTAAAAACACAAAGAGGGAAAACCCCCCCACCTTCACCCAAACGCCAACCCAAACCCTCCCCCCCACCCCGCCCTTGGGCTGCTGACCTCTTCCTAATGCTCCGCGAGATAGTCGAGGAACGGTTGCCACCACCTGAGGAACCCCTGTACAGACCCTCGCAAGGCAAACTTTATCCTCTCCAGCTTGATGAACCCTGCCATGTCATTGATCCAAGCTGCCACACTAGGGGGCTTCGCATCTTTCCATAGGAGCAAAATCCTCCGCCGTGCTACCAGGGACGCGAATACCAGCCTCTTTCGCCTCCTGCACTCCCGGCTCGTCCGTTACCCCAAATAATGCCAATCCCCAGCTCGGCTTGAACCGGGTGTTCACCACCTTGGACATAGTCCTAGCGAAACCCCTCCAAAACCCATCCAGCGCCGGGCACGACCAAAACATATGGACGTGATTTGCCGGGCTCCCCAAGCACCTCCCACATCTGTCCACCCCAAAGAACCTACTCAACCTCACCCCTGTCATATGCGCTCTGTGAGTAACTTTGAACTGTATTAAGCTGAGCCTGGCACAAAAGGAGGAAGAATTAACCGTACTCAGGGCATCAGCCCACAGACCCTCATCTATTTCCTCCCCAAGCTCCTCCTCCCACTTGCCCTTTAACTCCTCCACCGAGGTCTCCCCCTCTTCCTTCAGTACCTGGTAAATCGCCAAAACCTTGCCTTCTCCGACCCATACACCCGGAATCACCCTGTCCTGAATCCCACGTGCCAGAAGCAGCGGGAATTCCCTCACCTGCCACCTCACAAATGCCCTCACTTGCATGTACCTGAAAGCGTTTCCCGGCGGTAGCCCAAACTTCTCCTCCAGCGCCCCTAGGCTCGCAAACGTCCCATCGATGAACAGGTCCCCCATTCTTCTAATCCCTGCCCGATGCCAGCTCCGAAACCCCCCATCCATCCTTCCCGGGACAAACCGATGATTCTCCCGAATTGGGGACCAAACCGAGGCTCCCACCTCGCCCCTGTGTCGCCTCCAGTGGCCCCAAAACTTCAGCGTCGCCGCCACCACCGGACGCGTGGTGTACCTTGTCGGCGAGAGCAGCAGCGGTGCCGTCGCCAGTGCCCTCAGGCACGTGCCCACACATGACGCCATCTCTAGCCTCTTCCTCGCCGCCCCCTCTCCCTTCATTACCCACTTACGGATCATCGCCACATTGGCTGCCCAATACTAGCCACACAAATTCGGCAGCGCCAGCCCCACCCTGTCCCGGCTACGCTCCAGAAACACTCTCTCCACCCTCAGGGTCTTATTCGCCCACACAAATCCCATGATGCTCCTGCTTACCTGTTCGAAAAAGGCCTTGGGGATCAAAATGGGAAGGCACTGGAACACAAAGAGAAACCTCGGGAGGACCGTCATTTTGACCGACTGCACCCTACCCGCTAGTGAGAGTGGCAGCATATCCCATCTTTTAAAATCCTCCTCCATCTGCTCCACCAACCATGTTAAATTGAGCTTGTGCAGGGCCCCCCAGCTCCTAGCTACTTGGATCCCTAAGTACCGAAAGCTCCTTTCCGCCCTCTTCAGCGGTAGCTCGTCTATCCCCCTTCCCTGGTCCCCTGAATGCACCACAAAGAGCTCACTCTTTCCTACGTTGAGTTTATACCCCGAAAAGTCCCCAGACTCCCTCAGGATCCGCATGACCTCCGCCATCCCCTCCACTGGATCCGCAACATACAACAACAGGTCATTGGCATACAACGACACCCGGTGTTCCTCTCCCCCCACCGGACCAATCCCCTCCATTTCCTGGACTCCCTCAGTGCCATGGCCAGAGGCTCAATTGCCAGTACAAACAACAAGGGGGATAAGGGGCACCCCTGCCTCGTCCCCCGGTACAGCCGAAAGTACTCCGACCTCCGCCGGTTCGTAGCCACACTTGCCACTGGGGTTCTATTTAGCAGCCTGACCCAACTGATGAACCCCTCCCCGAACCCAAACCTCCGCAACACTTCCCAAAGATACTCCCACTCCACCCGATCAAAGGCCTTCTCCGCGTCCATAGCTGCCACTACCTCCGCTTCGCCCTCCACCGAGGGCATCATAATCACATTGAGGAGCCTCCGCACATTTGTGTTTCGCTGCCTACCCTTCACAAATCCTGTCTGGTCCTCATGAATCACCCCCGGGACGCAGTCCCCAATTCTCGTAGCCAGCACCTTCGCCAGCAACTTAGCGTCAACATTGAGGAGCGAGATCGGTCTATATGACCCACATTGCAATGGATCCTTGTCCCGCTTCTAGATCAATGAAATCAGCGCCCTGTACATTGTCGGGGGCAATGTCCCTCCCTCCCTCGTCTTATTAAAAGTCCGCACTAGCAACGGGCCCAGCAGGTCCACGTATTTCCTGTAGTATTCAACTGGGAACCCATCCGGCCCCGGGGCCTTCCCCACCTGCATGCTCCCCAATCCTTTAACCAGCTCCTCCAGCCCACTCGGCACCCCCAAACGAGCCACCTCCTCCTCCTCCACCCTCGGGAACCTCAGCTGATCCAGGAATCGTCGCATCCCCTCCTCCCCTCCTGTACAGTTCCCCATAAAAGTCCCTAAATATCTTGTTTACTCTCACCGCACTCCGCACCGTAATCCCCCCGCTATCCTTAACTCCACCAATCTCCCTCTCTGCCTCCCTCTTATGAAGCTGATGTGCCAGCATCCGACACGCCTTCTCCCCATACTCATACGTCACCCCCTGTGCCTTCCTCCACTGTGCCTCTGCTTTCCCCGTGGTCAACAGGTCGAATTCTGTCTGGAGGTTCCGTCGCTCCCTAAGTAGCCCCTCCTCGGGGGCTCTGCATAACTCCTGTCTACCCTTAGAATCTCCCCCACCAACCTCTCCATCTCCCTCCCCTCTCTCTTCTCCCTGTGGGCCCTGATGGAGATTAGATCTCCGCTGACCACCGCCTTCAACGTCTCCCAAACTACCCCCACCTGCACCTCCCCGTTGTCGTTGGCCTCCAAATATCTTTCAATACACCCCCACACCCGCCCGCACACCTCCTCATCCGCCAACAGTCCCACATCGAGGCGCCACAGCGGGCGCTGGTCCCTCTCCTCCCCCAACTCCAGCTCCACCCAATGCGGGGCGTGGTCCGAGATGGCTATGGCCGAATATTCCGTTCCCTCCACTTTCGGGATTAGCGCCCTACTCAAAATGAAAAAATCTATCCGGGAGTAGGCTCTATGGACGTGGGAAAAGAAGGAAAATTCCCTGGCCAGCGGCCTGGCAAACCTCCATGGATCCACTCCCCCCATCTGGTCCATAAACCCCCTGAGCACCTTGGCCGCAGCCGGTCTCTTACCCGTCCTGGACCTAGAATGGTCCAGTGCAGGGTCCAGCACCGTGTTGAAGTCCCCCCCCCCCCCCATTATCAAGCTTCCTACCTTCAGATCCGGAATCCAACTCCCCATCCCCAGGCCTCCTCCCCCCCTCTTCCTCCATGGGGCCCTGCCCCTCCAACACCGACGCCCACACTCTCCCACAGCCCCCACATCAAATCCATTCACCCATCCCCACCCAGCACTCAAACAAAAAGAACATTCCCCAAACGCGGTAAACACAGTAAACATCCCCCCACGACAAACCCTCAATTTGAGTCCAACTTTTCAGTCTGTATAAAGTTCCATCAGACATTTCAAAATAGTGGTGCCGATCTTGGAACCTGACCTGCGCTGGCTGCAGCATCCCGAACTTCACCCCCTTCCGATGGAGCACCGCCTTAGCCCGGTTGAAACCGGCCCTCTTCTTAGCCACCTCCGCACTCCACGCCTGATAAATTCGGATCTCCGTGTTCTCCCACCTGCTGCTCCGCTCTTTTTTGGCCCATCTCAGGACACACTCTCTGTCCATAAAGCGGTGGAACCTCACCACTACAGCCCTTGGCAGTTCTTTGGCTTTGGGTCTCCTTGCCAGGACCCGATGAGCCCCATCCAGCTCCTGGGGCCTCGGGAAGGCTCCCGCGCCCATCAGCGAATTGAACATTGTGCTCAAATATGCCCCGGCATCGGGCCCCTCCACTCCTTCAGGGAGACCCAGACTCCAAAGATTCTTCCTCCTCGACCTATTCTTCAGGTCCTCGAATTTTTCCGCTCACCTCTTGTGCAGCGCCTCGTGTGCCTCCACCTTCACCGCCAGGCCCAAGGTCTCGTCCTCGTTCTCCGAACCTTTTTGCCGCACCTCCCGGATCGCCGCCCCTTGGGCCTTCTGGGTCTCCACAAGCTTCTCAATCGCCGCCTTCATTGGCGCCAGCATTTTTGTCCTCAGCTCCTCAAAGCAGCGTTTAAGAAACTGCTGCTGCTCCTGTGGCCACTGCGCCCACGATGCTTGGTCTCCACCCGCCGCCATCTTGCTTTTCTTCCCTTGCACTTTTTGCTGCTCCAAGATCACTTTTTTAACCGCTCCACTCCTGGTCCAATCCATATAATGTCGGGGGGACCTTGCTGTCACCTTCCCACACTGGAAGCTGTCGAACAATTGTCATTGGGGTCCCTCTGAAGAGCCCAAAAGCCTGTTCCCGGCGGGAGTTGCCAAACGTGCGACCTACCTAGGCATAGCCACAACCGGAAGTCCAATGAAGAGGATTTTGGCATGCTCCCAGAGTCACCGAAGACCAGACCGACACCGGAATAACCGCCATCACTGCGGAACTCCCAACGGCAGATCAAGGCTACGGACTGACTGAACCTGTAACTTGATCGGAACTCTTTAAAAAAAAAAATCATCCTTCTGTATAACTCTCCTCCTCTCCCGCCGGATTCAATTTTAACAGGAGGTGAATGTGGTAGTCACCACTGATGTATATATTAGGTGCTTTGTGGTAAGGCCCTGTACTACAGGTATGGGGGTAGTTCCCTGCCTGCTGGGCTCCACCCAGTAGGCAGAGTATAAATATGTGTGCTCCTCGTACAGCAGCCATTTCGCCAGCTGCTGTAGGAGGCCACACATCTTAGTGTAATAAAGCCTCGACTGCATCCATCTCTCGTCTTTGTGTAATTGATCGTGCATCACAGATGTTAAACACAAACAGTCCCATAAAACAAGAGGGGGGGGATGGGAACATCCATCCCCACATAAACCTTTCACCCCTACAACTCCTTACGATCTCAACATTGAACAGAACCCCCCGCCCCACAAAAAAAGGCGAAAATCCCCCAATCCCTACACCCACTTCAAACATGCTCCCCACCATTGCATAGTGCCAGCACCCCGGTTCCCAAGCATTGTCCACTCAGCTCTCCCCCAGTTTATGCTCCTTAATGAAGTCTTCGGCCACTTCTGGGGTCTCAAAATAATGAACTCCGAACGCCACCCATAATTTTGCCGGGTAGAGCACCCCAAAGCCGATCTGCCGCCGGTACAGCACCGCCTTAGCCTTGTTGAAACCTGCCCGCCGTTTTGCCAACTCGGCTCCGATGTCCTGATAAATCCGGATGTTATTTCCCACCCAGTCGCAGCTACGCTTCTCCCTTGCCCACCATAGAATTTTCTCTTTCTCCACAAATTTAAGGAGTCTCACGATCACCGCCCACGGCGGCTCCCCAGCTCCAGGCTTTTGCCTCAGAGACCTATGCTCTCGTTCCACTTCAGGTGCCTTATCTAGCACCCCTTCTGCCACCAGTCCCACCAGCATCCTCGAGACGTACCTTGTGGCACTCACACCTTCCACTCCTTCAGGCAGGCCCACTATTCGCAGGTTCTGCCTTCTCGAGGTATTCTCCTGCTCCTCCACCTTTGCCCTCAGCGTTTTACAAAAGGTCTCCTAGGAGCCCCACCTCCGCCTCCAGAGTTATCACACGATCGCTGTGGTCCGAGATCACTCCTTCAATCTCCCGAATCTGTGACCCCTGCACTTCCAAACACCTCTCCATCCACTCCAAAGTACTCTTCAGGGTGCCACAGCTTCTGCAATGGCCTTTGCATGATCCTCATGCATTTCTTTCCTCTGCTTATGGAATTCCTCCTTGATAAAAGTCATCAGTTCCTGTATCTGGGGCCTTACAACTTGCCCCTTCCCCCGCCTGCATGCTGGAAGAGACAGTCTGTGAAGCACAAGACTGTTTCAACTTTCCAGCCAAACCTCTCACTGCTTTCTGCCGGGTCCGGTGATCAGAAGACATACCATTCCAGGGGTAAACTACTCCTCTAACATTCACCTACGCCTTTTCATCAAAATTCCACTGGATCTGGGTAAAAAGAGCCCTTTTCTGTAACTTTGAACAGGAACAGCCCTTTATGTGAACAATCACTCCATGGTCACAAGCGGAAGTCCTGCGTCAATAGCCATGACCGCAACGGGTAACCCTTGTTGCCCAGCAACCAGCCACGCAGTCGGGGGGTATCCCTTGAACATGGCGGGGATGAACGATGGTGCCAGGATAAACGCATCATGTACACTGCCCGGGTCACGGGCGCAGACGTGCAGGATCTTCATCTGGTGGTCACATGTTCACGGAGTAGGTCCCCTTCCTGTTCATGAACACGTCCCTGTTCTCCGCTGGTGGCCGCAGGCCGACGTGTACCCCATCAATCGCCCCCTGGACCATGGGTATCCTGGCCATGGCTGCGAATCCCACTGCCCGGGCATTCTGGTGGGCGTGGTCCACAGGGAACTGGATGTAGCGTTCTGCGATGTCAGTCACTGCGCGGATGCACCGGTGTACCGATGTCTGGGAGATGCCGGACAGGTCCCCACTCAGCGACTGGAACAACCCCGTCGCATAAAAGTTCAGGGCCACCGTAACCTTGACGGTCAACGGGATAGCACATGTTCCACGCGGTGCCAGGTATGCCATCAGGTGGCAGATATGGGCGACTGTGTCCCGGCTCATCCGGAGTCTCCTCCTGCATGCCCTGTCCGGCAGGTCCTTGAAGGCCATGAGACGCAGGTAGACATGAGGCCTCATCGGCCGCCTCCGGTGCCGTGGCACCTCCTCCTCCTCCTCCTCCGCCTTGGTATCCTCATCCTGTGCCTCGCCCTCATAATTATCCTCCTCCTCCTCCTGCTGCGCCTGTCGGGCGGGCGGCCCTGCAGCCTGGGCGGGTGCCACCTGGCTCTCTGTAGCTCTCTGTAGCCCTTCCCTCTGCTGCAGCCACCGCCGCCTCTCTGAGCCACCTGCGCGGACGCTGCCACAGGGCTGCTTGCAGGGCAGCGGCCCCTGCCACAGCGGCCAACACAGCTGGCTGGTGCCCAAGCATTATGATCTGCAGGGGATGGGGGGGTAGACAACAGATTTAACCATGGCACATGGCCCCCTCACAACCATATGCCATCACTGCATGGCTGCCCTGGTTGGCCGGTTGGGCCACACTTGCGCCACACACACACATGCACACCCACCCCTGGCCGCACCCTCTGTGCCCTGAGTCCTGTTGCACGTCCCTCATGATGGCGCCACCAATGGATGGCAGTGCCATGGGGGATGCCATGCGTGCAGCCCTGCACCTACGCGCCAGTGGGTGCCGCCGGCTGGCTGCCCCCCCCCCCCCCCCCCGGGGTGGTCTGGCACCCATCCGCAGGGTCGAGGGTCGTGCTCAGACAGCCCAGGGTCGGTGCCCATCAGCTTGGCTGCCGTAATGGCGGCCATGGCTTAGGCACCGCCCTGCCATGGCGGGCCGGTTCAGGCCGGCGGGGCTGTCCTCCCCACCCCCCCTACCCGAACCAACAGGCCTTCCCCCCGTCACCCCCTCGCCCCCCCAGCGACGCCCGTGCCCGTCCCACCACCCGGAGGTCCTCCCACACGCCGACCCCCTCACCTCGTGCTTCCGGATCGTGAGCCAGCACAATTCTTAAAAGCAGGTTAGAACGGCCCCGGTGATCTGGGGTCATGCCGTCAGGAACTCGGCCCATCCGGGCCGCAGAATCGCCGGGGCCCCGCAGAATCGCTAAACGGAGCCCCTCTGGTGATTCTCTGGGCCCCTTAGTGCCGATCACGACCATTTTGGCCTGTTGGGAGAATAGCGAAACGGCATCGGATCGGCATCGCGCAAAAAAATGCGGGAACGGGGATTCTCCCAACCGGTGAGTGCTCAGAGAATCCCGCCCCTATATCAAATCTACAAGTATCATATCTACTGGTAATGTGACCACTGCAGCCTTGTTGAATTAAGGCTCATCATGTCATCCATTTGCCTGTGAACTGCTGCAGCAGATGGCCTTCTTGGCACCAACTCTTCACATCTCACTGGAGGCCTGTTGTAGGCCTCGAGTTCAGAATGGTTTGGCAGATGTCTGTTTCATGTTTCCACCTCCCAAGACAGATTTGCTGCTTTGTCTCGCTGCTTGGGGGCACTCACCAGGCCCTTTCTTATTCCTGTGCTTTGTTACTTTACTTTATTTCCCCTCGACACAAATATAAGCATTTTATTTTTTTATTATTGTGCTATCATTTTCTACATTTTCTAATACAATGGGAAAGAGAGGTAGAAAATTTGGGATTCACCCGAGAAAACAAAAGCAACCTGTCAAACAGATCGACTGGTTATCAATGCACTCGCTAACCTTTGCTTCATGACTGTCTTTATGGCTCATCTCAATCCTTTGGCAAGTCAGACCGATATCTCAGCACACTCACTACCCATTGCACTGTCTGACAAACTTTCCACTTGAGATTACCTGAAATGAAATGAAATAAAAATGAAATGAAAATCGCTTGTTGTCACAAGTAGGCTTCAAATGAAGTTACTGTGAAAAGCCCCTAGTCGCCACATTCCGGCACCTGCTCGGGGAGGCTAGTACGGGAATTGAACCGTGCTGCTGGCCTGCCTTCGTCTGCTTTAAAAGCCAGCGATTTAGCCCTGTGCTAAACCAGCCCCTGTCCTATTTCTCAAACATGTTCAGAATCAGACACACTTCAGCGTTGACAAACGTACGTAGTTGCAGCAATCAGAGGGATCGTGAGGAACTCCTTCTTGATTCTGCTTTGAGAAAAGGGTGACATGCCAATTTGAAGGTACGCCTAGCTCATCCCAGAGTACAGGCACAGGCAATACAGGACTGTTGTCAGATCTTGGGCCTGAAATTGTGAGGTTGTACTGGAGATAGTCCTCCTGTTTCTCCAGGGGAAATCCATTGCCTCTCTCCCTGCTGTCCCTAATTGCCGGTCACAAAAGGGGCAATTCCCTACCATTGGTCCTCTTTAACCAAACTTGGCTTTGTCTTCTAGAACGGGTCACAGTAGGAAGCCTCCTCGACCCCACACCCTGGAATTCCATCCAGAAACCCATTTGCTTCTCCACTTCTCTTTCCTCTTAAAGTCTTTTTGAGAGCATCAGCAGCAACAATAACCTCAAGCATTCATCCCTAACAGATAATGTCCCAGACACCAGCATCACCATTCCTGGGCATACCCTGTCCCACCGACAGGACAGACCTACAACTGGTGACGGGCAGCACAATGGTATACAGTCAGGAGGGAATTTCCCTTAGAGTCCTCAACATTCACTTTGGACCCAATGAAGTCTCATGGCATCAGGTCAAACATGGGTAAAGAAACCCCTGTTATCAACAATGGCCACCCTTCAGTTGATAAATCAGTACTTCATGTTGAACACCACTTGGAGGAAACACTGAAGGTGACAAGGGGACAAAATGTGCTCTGGATGGGGGACTTCAATGTTCATCACCAGGAGTGTCTCGGTAGCACTGCCACAGACCGAGCTGGTCAAGTCCTAAAGGACATGGCTGCTCGACTGGGACAATGGCAGGTGGTGAGCGAACCAACAAGAGGTAAAAATCTACTTGAACTCATCCTCTTCAATCTGTTTGTTGCAGATGCACCTATCCATAACTGTATTGGTTGAAGTGACTACCGCACAGTCCTTGTGTAGACAAAGCCCTGTCTTCACATTGAGGATGCCGTCCATCATTTTGTGTGGCACTACCACCATGCTAAATGGGATAGACTTCAAACAGATTTAGCAACTCAAGACTGGGCATCCATGAGGCACTGTGGCCACCATCAGCAGCAGAATTGTACTCAACTAGATTCTGCAACCTCATGGCCCGCACTCTACCATTACCACCAACCATGGATCAACCCTGGTTCAGTGAAGTGTGTAGGAGAGCATGTCTGGAGCAACACCAGTCATACCGATAAATGAGGTGTCAACCTGATGAAGCTATAACACAAGATTACTTCCATGCAAAACAACATAAGCAGCAAGTGATAGGCAGAGATAAGGAATTCCACAATCCGATCAGATCAAACCTCTGACGTCCTGCCACATACAGCCGTGAATGGTGGTGGACAATTAAACAACTCACTGGACGAGGAGGTGCCACAAATATTCCCATCCTCATTGATGAAGGAGCCCAGCACATCAGTGCAACAGACAAGGCTGACGTATTTGCAACAATCTTCAGCCAGAAGTGACGAATGGATGATCCATCTCGCTCTCCTACGGAGATCCCCAGCATTACAGATGTCAGTCTTCAGCCAATACGAATCACTCCACTTGATATCAAGAAACGGCTGAAGGCACTGGATACTGTAATAGCATTGGACCCTGACAATATTCCAGCAATAGTACTGAAGACTTGTGCTCCAGAACTTGCTGTACCCCTAGCCAAGCTGTTCCAGGACAGCTACAACACTGGCATCTACCCAGCAATGTGAAAAATTGCCCTGGTGTGTCCTGTACACAGGAAACAGGACAAATCCAACCAAGCTAATTACCACCCTATTAGTCTACTCTCCATCATCAGCAAGGTGATGGAAGGAGTCATCAACAGTGATATCAAGTGGCACTTACTCAGCAATAACCTGCTACCAGATGTTCAGTTTAGATTCCACCAGGGTCACTCAGCTTCTGGCCTCATTCCAGCCTTGGTTCAAACATGGACAAAAGTGCTGAACTCCAGAGGTGAGGTGAGAGTGACCGCCCTTAACATCAAGGCAGCATTTTATCGAGTATGGCATCAAGGAGCCCTAGCTAAACTGGAGTCAATGGGAATCAGGGGGAAAACTCTCCGCTGGTTGGAGTCATACCTGGTACAAAGGAAGATGGGTGTGGTGGTTGGAGGTCAATCATCTCAGCTCTGGGACATCATTGTAGGAGTTCCTCAGGGTAGTGTCCAAGGCACAACCATCTTCAGCTGCTCCATCAATGGCCTTTCTGTTAAGTGGGGATGTTCACTGATGTTTGCACAATGTTTAGAACCATCTGCAGCTCCTCAGATACTGAAGCAGTCCGTGACCATATGCAGCAAGACCTGGATGACACTTAGGCTTGCGCAGATAAGTGACAAGTAACATTCCTACCAACCACACAAGTGCAAAACAATGACTATCTCCAACAATATAGAATCCAACCATCTTCCCTTCATGGCATTACCAATGCTGAACCCCTACCATCAACATCCTGGGGGTTAATCTTGATCAGAAACTGAACTGAACGAGTCATATAAATACTCTGGCTGTAAGAACAGGTCAGGGACAGGAAATCTAGTGAAGAGTAACTCACCTCCTGACTCCCCAAAGCCCGTCCACCATCTACAAAGCACAAATCAGGAGTGTGATGGATTTCTTTCCACTTGCCTGGATGAGTGCAGCTCCAAAAACACTCAAGGAGTTCGACACCCTCCAAGACAAATCAGCCCACTTGATTTGCACCACTTCCACCACCTTCAACATTCACTCCCTCCAGCATTGATGTACAATTGCAGCAGTGTGTACCATCTATAGGGTGCACTGCAGGAACTCACCAAGGCTCCTTCGATAGCACCTTCTGAACCTCTACCACCTAGAAGGACTTGGGCAGCAGATACCTTGGAACACAACCGCCTGCTAGTTCCCCTCCAAGCCACTCACCATCCTGACTTGAAATGTATCACGTTTCCTTCACTGCCGCTGGGTCACAGTCCGGGAACACCCGCCCTAGCAGCACTGTGGGTGTACCTACACTAAATTGACTGCAGCGGTTTAAGAAGGCAGCTCACCCATCAACTTCTCAAGGGCAATTAAGAATGGGCAGTAAACATTGGTCTAGTCAACGTCACCCAAATCTCATCATGAATTTTTGAAAAAGCTCCACCTTATGATATGCGTTCTGAGCCATTAGATGCATTTCCAAATTGGCAAAAGTGGCGGTGGTTTTTTGAAGATAGAATGTTTGGTTTTGCAATCACATGTTACAAAAGGGAAAAGGCCTCACTTCCCCACTATGGAGGTGAATATTGGAAGATATTTTTTCGACAGATACGCCCGAGCAAAATGACTATGGACAGTCTTCCTTTCTCATTGGCAGTCTTTGCTCACTGCCCGACAATGTGGTGAGACCCCCGTGCTGGCCCTGAGGAGGATCTTCTGCCCATCAGGCAGTAGCCATTCCTCCAGGCTGAGGACACCGGACGATGTATCACAGAATAATACAGTGCAGAAGAGGCAACAAGCTTCTACCACCCTCCCAGGCAGTACATTCCAGACAGTCACCACCCTTTGGGTAAAAATCTCAAATCCCCCCTAAACCGCCTGTCCCTCACCTTGAACTTGTGTCCCCTCATAACCGACCCTTCAAAGGGTATCTCCTTCCAAGAACAGCCGCCAATCAGAGGCCAGAACAAGTCTCCCTCCCCTCCCCCTTCCCCACCGTGTACCACGGTCGCTGAGTGACCCAGGACAAAACTAATTGCTCTTGGGCCAGAGTTCAAGGGGTGGAGATCACAGGGAGAGATGGACAACTCAGCAGAAAGTGCAGTGACTTGATTTTTAGCTGCCACACCCCACCCCATGTCCATGTCTGTTATCGTGCACAGGTTAGGGCACATCAAAGAAACAACCAGCATCCCCCCACCCCCTTACAACCACCATGTATGTGCAGGCCGTGTGTCAGCAGGCCACGGAGCTGGGAAGATCGCAAATTCACATGCCCAGCATAATCATTTGTGGGGAAGTGGCTTCAGTTGCAACAGCTTGAACTCAGAGTTCTGGAATTTGAGTAGCAACTGGGTTCACTGCAGAGCATCCATAAAGTTGAGAATTATGTGGATATAGAGAGTCCATGGGTTGGATTCTCCGCCGGCGGGATGCTCTGTTTTGCCGTCGCCCGGGGTTTCCCGACAGCGTAGGGTTGTCCCACAATGGGAAACCCCATTGACCAGCCGGCGTAACGGAGCATCCCGCCGTTGGGGTAAAAGAGAAATGTGGTGCGGCGGAGAATCCAGCCCACTAGGCCCGGTCTACCCGCAGTTTAAGAATATACAGGGAGAGAGGGAAGGGGTGACCACCGGACACTCAAAAATAAACAGGCAGTTTAAGTGGTAATTGTCCATTTGAGGGTCTCAATTGTTGGTGGGTGGGAAGGTCAGCATTGGAGCAAACAAATCAGGCGGATTAACACGTGGATAAAAGGCTTTTGTGGAAGAAGGACTTCCTTTTCATAGAATCATAAAAACCCCACAGTGTAGAAGGAGACCATACGGCCATCAGGTCTGCATCAAACCTCCTAAAGAGCACCCTACCTAGGCCCACACCTCCACCTTACCCCTGTAAACCCACCTGGCCTTATGGGCACACAGGACAATTTAGCATGTCCAATTCACCTAACCTGCACATCTTATGGGCGGGATTCTCTGTCCCTGGGATGCCCAGAATGCGAATCCCCAATGGGACGGAGAATCGGGCATTGTGGCAAAATCAGGATCAGCATCAGGTGCCGACACGAATGCTGTGCTCTGACCCCTCGCTGGTGGGATGAACGAGTTCTATACCGCACGCCAGCAGGAACATGTCAATAAATGCAAATGGGCCGTAATGACCTACTTGCATTTATTTCGTGGGCCCAGCACCCTATACTCTGCCCTCCCGTGATTCTCTGGTCCCCATGGCTGGGAATCACATGGGTGACGTTTACTTGTGCTCGCTACCATTGAGGCCCTGGCATTGCCACGTTGGCCTTTTGATCCACCACGAGATGCACAACCCCAGGGCCATGATGGCAGAGACCATTCGAGGCCATCCCTCCCGCACACCGCAAATCAGCCCTTCCCCCCCCCTCCTCCCCCCCCTCCCCAAGCACCGTACAGCAGCCCCCAACCTCTGGATTGTCTTGGCGCCACCCCACCCCCAGGTATGCGGGTGACCTGACCCATTCCCCCCTGGGACCCCTGTAATAGGGCCCCCCAGGATCCCTGTAATAGAGGGACTCCCCCCCAGGGAACCCTGTAATAGGCAGACCCTCCACTGGGACCCACTGCCTAAAGGAAACCCTCTCCACTGATGCCCCCACACACAGACCCCCTCCACAAAAGAGACCCCTGTCTGGAAAATAGAGAGCAGTCCAGACAGGGGCTGAGGGAAGCAATATAGCTGTAATATTTACCGTGCAGCTCCACATGTCCATTAACCGAAGGTGAGCATCTGTGCCTACATCTAGTTTCCACAGATTCGCTGTCTGCAATCCATGGTTTTCAGTCATGGTTTGTGATTGACAGCTCATAAAAACCATCTGCTGCTTTGACCCATTCATACCCCTTCACGCTTCAGTGGCCTAAGTGGTGAAACCCTGATGTTTGGAAATATTGTCCACATCAAAGAGATGTCAGTTGCACTAAGTGCATTCCAATCACTCAAGCATGTGATTTCACTGCACATACCGGACGGGGGTACCCATATCACAGATTTTCCTGTGGGGGGTCCCCCTATTATAGGGGTTCTTGGAGGCCAGGGCGGGTCATACTTGTGTTATGGGCCAGGGCTTAGAAACTCCAAAGTATATTATGAAGTCCACCTGACCTCCGACAACTTTTATGTTGAATTTGGCTATGATGAGCACAAAAGCCTTCCCTTCAAGTGTGATTCAACAGTCTTCTTAGATACTTGAATCAAAATAAGCTTTATTCTCAGAACTTAGTTAACATAACACACAGGAAGAATTCTTATCAATTACAAACATAAAGACACCACAGCTACAGTAATCTATGTTTAACACTTAATGAATTCCCCCTTAACTGTTCCAATTCAAAAACTAAATCCCATAAACCAAAACCTCTTTTCAAGGGTGTGGCCCAGCACTCTGCATTCTCACGTGAATAAGACTGGCTTTTCCGGAGATTCTGCCCCATCTCACCAGCAGGTTTAAACCCTTCCGGTAAGCAAACTATGGGCTGGATTTTCCTAAAATGGGGCTATGTCCCCACGCCGGCGTAAAAGCGTGGCGTTGCACTCCCGGGTTTCCTGGAAAAAAAACCCCAATTCACTTACCTTCAGGGGGCTAGCAGGGACCCAGGGAGCTTCACGCAGCTTTGGCTGTGGATACGGGCCACCGCACATCTGGTTCCGAGTTTGCACATGCGCACGATGGCGACGTCCAGCGGCAGCACTGAGCGTCACGGCGGACTTAGACTGCGGACCAACACAAACAAACTAGGCCCCCCCCGATCGGCAATTCACACCTGCATCGGACCGGCCCGATTGCTGCCCCAGCCGCCCATAAGGCCCGCCCCGGTGCTCAATCCCCCCCCCCCCCCCCAACACCCCGACCAGGGCGGCCACGGACTGAGTCCACATCCGCCGCGCGAGAGTCCCGACTGACCAGACCATATTAATTCCACACCATCAGGAACTCGGCCGGCCGGGAGTGGAGTATCGCTGGGTGGGCCTCTGGCAATGGTCCCCCAGCTGCGCGGAATAATTCGCGGACGTGTTGATATTCGGGGCCCGGAGAATCGCCTGAGCGGCGGCGGGCCCGATTTAGTCGGGAACATCGATTCTCCGCCCCGGCGTCAAACGTGATTTCAGCGCGGGCCTGCGGAGAATCCAGCTCTATATCTTTTAAGTTACCAAAGTAGGTAGCTATAATCAATGTTTTTTTATTTAAAATGAAAATAGAGAGAGACAGACCAAAACACTTATTGTCTCTGTCTGTCTGTAGTCCACAGCAGTCAAAACTGAAAGCGAAAGCATAAATCTCACACAGCTACATCCCAGCTCTACCCACACAATGACATCACTGAAGCCATGTGATAAGACATAATCCTTTCTTAAAGGGACACTCCCATGACAATTGAGGGGAGGGGGAAACCTAAGCAAACCTTTGGTGGGGCTGCCGTGGGGTGGGGATTGTAGCCACTTTTCGGTGTGGGGGGCGGGGCTGATTTTTAGTGTGGAGGGGGAGTGGGACTTCACGATTGGGCCACCGGCTCAAGATGGCGGCCCAGTATCGGGATTCCTCCAAGAATTCTCTTGTGGAACACGAGAGAATTCCATGCATAAATTTGCATGGCATGGAACACTGAATTGCACTCAGCTTTACGACCGCAAGGGGCTTTATTAACTATTGCAATTCAGCTCTAGCGGGGATAATCTCCCAAATGGAGAATCCTGGCCTTGGACTGTGGGAGGAAACCCATGCAGGCACAAGAAGAATGTGCAAATTCCACACAGGCAGTCACCCAAGGTTGGAATTGAACTCAGGTCCCTGGTGCTGCGAGGTAGCAGTGCTAACTACTGTGTCACTGTGCCACCCCATTTAACCAACAGAGGAATCTGCAGAGAATCCTAAGCAGCCTAAATGTAAGCAGAACAGGGCTGGAGAACATAGGATAGAATAAAGCAGAAATATTGATGGAAAGGAAATAGGTTGAGTTACAGAATGGGACTCTCAAAGTATGGTTAAATATATAAAGTGAGGCGAAATTGCATTACAAATGAGTCAATACAGCAATGCACAGAGCGGCCAGAATACAACAGGGGAGCTGGAGGCAATCATGTCCAAGACTTAGTAGGGTTTACTGAAACATGACCACAGAGAATCACGACTGGGAATTAAACATTGCAGGGTATGATGTATTTAGAAAAGATAGAGAGGGAAAAACGGGGAGATGGAGTAATTGTATTTATTAGGCATAACATAATAGCTGTAGAAAAACAGGGCATAGCTATCAGCAGGGCAAAAATAGAATCCATATGGGCAGAGATAGGAGGTAATAAAGGATCAATCACTCTAATAGGTGTTGTCAACAGGGGACGGTAGTGTAGTGGTAATGTGTTGGACAAGTAATCCAGAATGTTGGGTTAATGAGCTGGAGGCATGGGTCCAAATCCCACCACAGGAGTTCATGGAATTCAAATTCAATCACCACATACAAATTTGGAATTCAATTATAATGGTAACCATGAAACTAGTAATGATTTGCATTTGAAAAAGGGGCATGGAGAATGGTAGACTTTCAGTTGCAAAAGTGTGTGGAGAACTAGGCAGTCTGAGGACTGACCAGCTTCAAGAAAAGTTGAAGTTTGGTGGCACAGGTAATGGTTGGTGAGTATTATCCTTGTTTATCTTTCAAAACTCAGGTAATTGATCATTATTTTTTTTTAAATTCATTTATGAGATGTGGGCATCGCTGGTTAGGCCGGCATTTATTGCCCATTCCTTGTTGCCCTTTAGAAGGTGGTGGTGAGTTGCCTTCTTGAACCGCTGCAGTCCTTGAGGTATAGGTACACCCACTGCGCTGAAAGGGAGAGAGTTCCAGGATGTTCCCACAGCAACAGTGAAGGAACGGCGATATATTTCCAAGTCAGGGTGGTGAGTGGCTTGGAGGGGAACCTCCAGGTGGTGGGGTTCCCAGGTATCTGCTGCTGTTGTAGTGGTCGTGGGTTTGAAAGGTGTTGTCTAAGGAACCTTAGTGAGTTACTGCAGTGCATCTTGTAGATGGTGCACAGAGCTGTTACTGTTTGTTGCTAGAGGAGGGAGGGAATATTTTTTGTGGCGGGGGAGCCATCCAGAGGGTTGCTTTGTCCTAGATGGAGTCGAGCTTCTTGAGTGTTGTGGGAGCTGCACTCATACAGACAAGTGGAGAGTATTCCGTTACACTCCTGACTTATGCCTTGTAGATGGTGAACAAGCTTTGGGGGGTCAGGAGGTGAGTTACTCGCCTTTGGATTCCTAGTCTTTGACCTGCCCTGGTAGCCACAGTATTAATATGGCTAGTGCAGTTCAGATTTTGATCAATGGTAACTCTCAGGATGTTGATTGTCGGGAATTCAGCGATGGTAATGTCATTGAATGTCAAGGGGTGGTGATTAGATCCTCTCTTGTAGGAGATGGTCATTGCCTGGTATTTGTGTGGTGCGAATGTAACTTGCCACTTGTCAGCCCAAGCCTGGATATTGTCCAGGTCTTGCTGCATTTGGACATGGACTGCTTCCTTATCTGAGGAATCACAGATGATGTTGAACATTGTGCAGTCATCCGTAAACATCCCCACTTCTGACCTTATGATGGAACCGTGGGTGGCACGGTAGCTTCACAGCTCCAGGGTCCCAGGTTCGATTCCCAGCTTGGGTCACTGTCTGTGAGGAGTCTGCACGTTCTCCCTCTGTCCGCGTGCGTTTCTTCCGGGCGCTCCAGTTTCCTCCCACAAGTCCTGAAAGATGTGCTGTTAGGTAATTTGGACATTCTGAATTCTCCCTCCGTGTGTCCGAACAGGCGCCGGAATGTGGCAACTAGGGGCTTGTCACAGTAACTTCATTGCAGTGTTAATGTAAGCATAGTTGTGACAATAAAGATTATTTTTAAAAAGGGAGATGATTGATGTAGCAGTTGAAGATGATTGGGCCTCGGACACTACTCTGAGGAACTCCTGCAGTGATGTCCTGGAGTTCTGATGCTTGACGTCCAACCATCACAACCATTTTCCTTTGTGTCAGGTATGACTCCAACCAGCGAAGATTTTTCTCCCTGATTCCCATGGATTCCAGGTTAGCTAGGGTTCCTTTATGACATACTCGGTCAAATGCTGCCTTGATGTCAAGGACAGTCACTCTCACCTCACCATTGGCATTCAGCTCTTTTCTCCATGTTTGAACATTGTGGCGATTACCTCAGCCTTGTTGTCTTTTGCACATACGTGCTGGGCTCTTCCATCATTGAGGATGGGAATATTTGTAGAGCCTCCTCATCCAGTGAGTTGTTTAATTCTCACCACCATTCACGGCTAGATGTGGCAAGACTGCAGAGCTTAGATCTGATGCATTTGTTGTGGAATCGCTTAGGTCTGCCTATTACTTGCTGCTTATGCTGTTTCGCACACCAGTAGTCTGGTGTTGTAGCTTCACCAGGTCGACCCCTCATTTTTTGGTATAACTGATATTTCTCCTGGCACTTCTTCTTCTTTTGCCTGTTTCAGTAACTAGTAATTCCTGGGAAAGTTCCCTAGTCTGAAGCCAGAGGCTTACAGCTTGAGGGAGAGCCACTCCACATCAAGCATTGGCTGACCAGAAGTCTCTCCTGCTCCTCCGCCAGCCATTGGCGTGTTTGGAAAGGTTTTGCAAGTTGACACTCAATCTGTTTGATCGCATTATGAAAGCACCTTTCTTGGCCATCAAGTCCTGGGGTGGGACTCGAATCCAGAGCTTCTGGCTCAGAGGCTGAGACAGGTTTTATCAATATTGCTAACGTTAATTAATAGTAGCAAGATTTATTGCCATTGCTAAAGCTATATTAATATTGTTAACGTTTATTAACAGGAGAAAGATTTAACACAATCACAAGGTAATCAATTAATAGGGAAATGGCAGGGCTGCTCCAATCTCGAGAGTGTCCTTTCTGTGCTATGTGGGATCTCCTTAATGCTTCCCATGCCCTGGATAATCATTTGTGGGGGAAGTGTTTTCATCTGCAGCAGCATGAGCTCTGGGTTTCGGAATTTGAGCGGCATCTGGGTTCATTGCGGAGTGCCATATGGTTGGGAATTACGTGGATATAGAGACTTTATGTTTATTGATGTGGTCACTCTGCAGCTGAAGAATATGCAGGGAGAGAGGAAAGGGGTGACCACCAAACATTCAAAAAGGAACAGGCAGATAGATCAGGTATTCCCTGAGTGCATCCCTCTCTCCAAACAGTTCTGAATATTGATACGACTGATGGTTCATCCGGGGAGTACTGCCAGTGCCAAGTGAATGGCACCACGGACGACTCAGGAAACACAATAGACCATAGAACATTACAGCGCAGTGCAGGCCCTTCGGCCCTCGATGTTGCACCGACCTGTGAAACCACTCTAAAGCCCATCTACACTATTCCCTTATCGTCCATATGTCTATCCAATGACCATTTGAATGCGCTTAGTGTTGGCGAGTCCATTACTGTTGCAGGCAGGGCATTCCACACCCTTACTACTCTCTGAGTAAAGAACCTTCCTCTGACATCTGTCTTATATCTATCTCCCCTCAATTTAAAGCTATGTTCCCTCGTGCTAGACATCACCATCCGAGGAAAAAGGCTCTCACTGTCCACCCTATCCAATCCTCTGATCATCTTGTATGCCTCAATTAAGTCACCTCTTAACCTTCTTCTCTCTAACGAAAACAGTCTCAAGTCCCTCAGCCTTTCCTCATAAGATCTTCCCTCCATACCAGGCAACATTATGGTAAATTTCCTCTGCACCCTTTCCATTGCTTCCACATCCTTCCTATAATGCGGCGACCAGAATTGCACGCAATACTCCAAATGCGGCCGCACCAGAGTTTTGTACAGCTGCAACATAACCTCATGGCTCCGAAACCCAATCCCTCTACCAATAAAAGCTAACACACCGTACGCCTTCTTAACAACCCTCTCAACCTGAGTGGCAACTTTCAGGGATCTATGTACATGTACACCGAGATCTCTCTGCTCATCCACACTGCCAAGAATCTTACAATTAGCCCAGTACTCTGTCTTCCTGTTATTCCTTCCAAAATGAATCACCTCACACTTTTCTGCATTAAACTCCATTTGCCACCTCTCAGCCCAGCGCTGCAGCTTATCTATGTCCCTCTGTAACTTGTAACATCCTTCCGCACTGTCCACAACTCCACCGACTTTAGTGTCATCTGCAAATTTACTCACCCATCCTTCTACGCCCTCCTCCAGGTCATTTATAAAAATGACAAACAGCAGTGACCCCAAAACAGATCCTTGTGGTACACCACTAGTAATTGGACTCCAGTCTGAACACTTCCCATCAACCACCAGCCTTTGTCTTCTTCCAGCTAGCCAATTTCTGATCCCAACTGCTAAATCTCCCTGAATCCCATGCTTCTGTATTTTCTGCAGTAGCCTACCGTGGGGAACCTTATCAAACTCTTTACTGAAATCCATATACACCACGTCAACTGCTTTACCCTCATCCACCTGTTTGGTCACCTTCTCAAAGAACTCAATAAGGTTTGTGAGGCACGACCTACCCTTCACGAAACCATGTTGACTATGATTAATCAAATTATTCCTTTCCAGATGATTATACACCCTATCTCTTATAAACCTTTCCAAGATTTTGCCCACAACAGAAGTAAGGCTCACTGGTCTATAGTTACCGGGGTTGTCTCTAATCCCCTTCTTGAACAAGGGGACAACATTTGCTATCCTCCAGTCTTCTGGCACTATTCCTGTTGACAAAGTTGACTGAAAGATCAAAGCCAAAGGCTCAGCAATCTCCTCCCTAGCTTCCCAGAGAACCCTAGGATAAATCCCATCCGGCCCAGGGGACTTATCTATTTTCACCCTTTCCAGAATTGTTAACACCTCCTCCTTATGAACCTCAAGCCCTTCTAGTCTAGTAGCCTGAATCTCAGTAATCTCCTTGACAACATTGTCTTTTTCCTGTGTGAATACTGACGAAAAATATTCATTTAGCACCTCTCCCATCTCCTCGGACTCCAAGCACAACTTCCCACTACTGCCCTTGACTGGCCCTACTCTTACCCTAGTTATTCTTTTATTCCTGACATATCTATAGAAAGCTTCAGGGTTATCCTTGATCCTGCCTGCCAAAGATTTCTCATGTCCCCTCCTGGCTCTTCTTAGCTCTCTCTTTAGGTCCTTCCTAGCTAACTTGTAACTCTCGAGTGCCCTTACTGAACCTTCATGTCTCATCTTTACATAAGCCTCCTTCTTCCTCTTGACAAGTGTTTCGACTGCCTTAGTAAACCACGGTTCCCTTGCTCGACCACTTCCTCCCTGCCTGACAGGTACATACTTATCAAGGACGTGCAGTAGCTGTTCCTTGAACAAGCACCACATTTCCATTGTGCCCATCCCCTGCAGGTTTCCTCTCCATCTGATGCATACTAAGTCTTGCCTCATCGCATCATAATTGCCTTTCCCCCAGATATAACTCTTGCCCTGCGGTATATACCTATCCCTTTCCATCACTAAAGTAAATGTAATCAAATTGTGGTCACTATCACCAAAGTGCTCACCTACCTCCAAATCTAACACCTGTCCTGGTTCATTACCCAGTACCAAATCCAATACGGCCTCGCCTCTCGTAGTACAAGGAGGTCTGTAAGAGGAACAATGATAGGTGCTTCGATCGTGAGGGGAATAGATGGGCGTTTCTGTGGCCCCAGACATGAATCCAGGATGGTGTGTTGATTTCCTGGTGCCAGAATATCACGAAGCAGCTACAGGGCAACCTGAGGGGGGAAGGTGGACAGCCAGCAGTCTTGGTCCACACCTGTGCCAATGACTCAGGCAGGAAGAGAGATGTGGTCCTGCAGTCAGAATGTAGGAAGCAAGATGTAAAATTAGCAAGCCGGACCTGAAAAGCTCCGGATTACTCCCAATGTCCTAGTGGCAACGGGCTTACAGTCCGGGGTGAGGTTAGCGAAGCGCGGGGGTGGGGCAACCTTAAGGGTCGAGAGGCTACAGACGGTGAGAGGGGGCAAGGGTCCATCGAACTCCAAGGTAAGACTTTTGAGGTGGCATTGGAAATGTAGACCTAGTAGTAGGGCAGCGTAGGGTTGGGAGAGGACATACAGCTTGAAATTTTTATACTCGACGTCCCGTACTGTAAGGGTTGCGACGCAGAATCCATGGACTTCCACGGAATGTGATTCTGAAGCCAGGGAGATTTTCTGGGTCGTGGGTAAAATTGGGAGGGAACAGCGCTGTACCGTATCTGGGTGAATGAAACTCTCCGTGCTCCCGGAGTCGAAGAGGCAGGTCATCTCGTGGCCGTTGATCTGGATGGCCATCATGGATCTAGTGAGGTGATGAGGTCGAGGCTGGTCGAGGGTGATGGATGCGAGCTTCGGAAGGTGGGTGGGCTGATCGAGGGTAGCGGAGACCAGCGTACGACTGGTAAGCAGGGGTTCCGGTAAGATGGTGGCCCCCACGGGTCGCACGTGGCGGGTGGCGTCAAAGATGCCGGCCAAGACGGCGGCCTGCACGAGTCGCACGCGGCGGGTGGCGTCGAAGATGGTGTGCCCCACGGATTGCACGTGGCGGGTGGCGTCGAAGATGGCGGCCAAGACGACGGCCTGCACTGGTCGCACGTGGCGGGTGGCATTGAAGATGGCGGCTCCCACGGGTCGCACGTGGTGGATGACGTGGAAGATGTGGGCGGTCCCCACGGCCTACACGCAGCGCTGCTGGGTTTAGAAACAGGTCGGGCCTGGCAGACTTTAGAAAAGTGGCCCTTCTTTCCGCGCCCGTTGCAGATCACGCTCCTCGCTGGGCAGCGTTGTCTGGGGTGCTTACCCTGGCCACAAAAGTAACATTCCGTTGGCGGGTCGCTGCATGGCACAGGCTTGCGGCGCCCCTGGGTCGGGTGATGGCGGCACCCATGATGTCCATGAGGGTGCCATGTGGTCGGAGGTGTAGGCATCCATATTATGGAAGGCCACTTCCAACGAGTCCGTGAGTTGTACTGTGTCTTGGAGGTCGAGTGCACCCCCTTCTAGTAGGCGCTGGCAGATGTAATTAGATTTTATGCCTGCGACATAGGCGTCCCGGAACAGCAATTCGGTGAGCTTGACAGCCGATACCGCCTTACAACTGCAGTTCCGGCCGACTACCCGCAAGGAGCGCAGAAATTCAGCTTGCGATTTTCCGGGCGCTGTCGTCTCGTGGCAAGGAGATGCCTTGCGTACACCTCGTTGACTTTCTTAACATACTGCCCCTTCAACAGCGCTATCGCACCCTCGAATAAGCTAGCGTCTCTGATAAGAAGGAAAACCTGCGGGCTCACCGGGGAGTTGAGCACTCTCAGCTTGTGGTCTCAGCGGCGGTGGCAGCGGAGGAATCAATGTAAGATTTGAAGCAGCTTAGCCAGTGTTCAAACATGGCAGTGGCGTCAGCTGCTTGGGGGTCCAGCTCCAGGCGATCAGGCTTGAGTGATGGATCCATCTTAGAATTTTAGCTGATTAAATTGATGTACCATCACTGACAACAGACGAGAGTCGGAAGAGTAAACTGTGGCTTTAATCAACTAAAAGACACCTGCTGGCAGCCGGTCCCAGAATGAGGGCAGGGCTGGAGGTTAGCTACCTTTATACTTGAGCCCGAGGGGCGAAGCCAGCTGGGACAAACCCAGACATGTAACAAACAGTAAGAGCAGTAAGTACCAGTAAGCTCCCTATCCGCCTGGAGGACCGCCAATACACTTCCTTCGAGGCAGATGGCCGCCTCTATCACTTCCTCAGGGTCTCCCTCGGTGTCACCAATGGAGTCTCGGTCTTCCAACAGGAGATGGACCAAATGGTTGACCAGTACGGGCTGCGGGCCACGTTCCCGTATCTGGATAATGTCACCATCTGCGGCCATGACCAGCAGGACCATGACGCTAACCTCCAACATTTCCTCCACACCGCCAAGCTCCTTAACCTCACGTACAATAAGGAGAAATGCGTTTTCCGCACAACCCGCCTAACCATCCTTGGCTACGTTGTGGAAAACGGAGTCCTCGGGCCCAATCCCGACTGCATGCGCCCCCTCCTGAACTTCCACTCCCCCACTGCCCCAAGGCCCTGAAGAGATGCCTGGGGTTCTTTTCCTATTATGCCCAGTGGGTCCCCAATTATGCGGACAAGCCCCCCACTCATTAAATCCACCATTTTTCCCCTGACGGCTGAGGCCCGCCAGGCCTTCAACCGCATCAAAGCAGATATTGCCAAAGCCGCGATGCACGCAGTAGGCGAGTCCATCCCATTCCAGGTGGAGAGCGATGTGTCTGACTTTGCTCTGGCCGCTATCCTCAACCAGGCGGGCAGGCCCGTGGCTTTCTTCTCCCGTAACCTCCAGGGCTCCGAAATTCGACACTCCTCCATCGAAAAGGAAGCCCAGGCCATTGTGGAAGCTGTGCAACATTGGAGGCATTGCCTGGCCGGCAGGCGATTCACTCTCCTCACTGACCAACGGTCGGTTGCCTTCATGTTTAACAATACGCAGCGGGGCAAGATCAAGAATGACAAGATCCTAAGGTGGAGGATCGAGCTCTCCACCTATAATTATGATATCTTGTATCGACCTGGGAAGCTCAATGAGCCCCCAGATGCCCTATCCCGCGGTACATGTGCCAGCGCACAAGTAGACCGACTTCGGGCCCTCCACAATGACCTCTGTCACCCGTTTTTTCCATTTTATCAAGGCCCACAACCTGCCTTACTCCATAAAGGAGGTCAGGACCATGACCAGGGACTGCCAGGTCAGCGCGGAGTGCAAACCGCACTTCTATCGGCCGGATAGAGCACACCTGGTAAAGGCCTGCCGCCCCTTTGAGCGCCTCAGCATCGATTTCAAAGGGCCCCTCCCCATCCACTGACCGTAATGTGTACTTTCTCAACATCACTGATGAGTACTCAAGCTTCCCTCCCGCCATCCCGTGCCCTGACATGACCTCGGCCAATGTCATCAAGGCCCTGCACGGCCTCTTCACTTTGTTCAGTTTCCCCACTTACATCCACAGTGATCGGTGTTCCTCCTTCATGAGTGATGAGCTGCGTCAGTTCCTGCTTAGCAAGGGCATCGCCTCAAGCAGGACTACCAGCTACAACCCCCGGGGAAATGTACAGGTGGAGAGGGAGAACGCGACGGTCTGGAAGGCTGTCCTTCTTGCCCTACGGTCTAGAAGTCTCCCTGTCTCCCGCTGGCAGGAGGTCCTTCCCGATGCGCTCCACTCCATCCAGTCACTCCTGTGTACCGCCACCAATGTGACCCCTCATGAGAGGATGTTTGTCTTCCCCAGGAAGTCCACCTCAGGGGTCTCGCTCCCATCCTGGCTGACGGTTCCAGGGCCCGTCCTCCTCCAGAAGCATGCGAGGAGTCACAAGTCGGATCCTCTGGTCGAACGGGTCCTTCTCCTCCATGCTAACCCCCAAATGCCTATGTGGCACACCATGACGGGCGGGAGGACACAGACTCCCTTCGGGACTTGGCATCCTCAGGTTCCCCAGTGACCATCACTACTACCCCCAACTCTACACTGTCTCCCTCCGTTGCTCCTCATGACTCTACACCGTCTCCCTCCGTTGCTATTTATCCGGAAGACGACACGCTCCTGGATACGCAAGCCTCAACACTTCATCCGACACCAGTGTCCTCACCACAGCCGGGACTGAGGCGATCACAGCGGAAGGTCAGAGCCCCCGACAGACGCAATCTCTAATTCAACCCGTCCACTTCACCCCCGCCGAGATCTTTTTTAACAGGGGGTGAATGTGGTGATCCACTGTATTATATTGTCCATACTGTTCTTACTTATGGTACTTACTGTTCGTTACATGTCTGGGTTTGGCCCAGCTGGCTCCGCCCCTTGGGCTCAAGTATAAAGGTAGCTAACCTCCAGCCCTACCCTCATTCTGGGACCGGCTGCCAGCAGGTGTCTTTTAGCTGATTAAAGCCACTCTTGTCTGTCGTCATTGATGGTACATCAGGGAGTATGATGTGGTGGCAGTGACGGAGATCTGGCTGAGAGAAAGGCAGGGCAGGCGATTAAATATCAGAGAACAAAGAACGAAGAAAAATACAGCACAGGAACGGGCCCTTCGGCCGTCTAAGCCTGCACCGACCATGCTGCCCATCAAATCCCTTGATACAAGGTGTTCAGGAAAAGTAGGAAAGGAAGAAAAATGAATGGTGGCATTAACAAAGGACAGCATTGCAGTGCTGGAGAAGAGGATGTCCCAGAGGGGTCAAAGACAGAACCTATTTGACTAGAGATAAGGACCGAAAAAGGTGCTGTTACATTGCTTGGCGTAGTTTATAAGTCACTAACTAGTGGAAAGGAGGTAGAGGAACAAATTTGCAAAGAAATTACAGAAAGGTAATTTACAGAGTACTGATAATGAGGGACTTTAATTATCCAAATATAGACTGAGATAGCAGTAGTATAAAGGACAGAGACCAACAAGAGTTCCTAGGGTATGTTTAGGAAACCTTTCTTCAGAAGTATGTCTTCAGTTCAATGAGAAAGAAAGTCCTGCTGTACCAGGTTCTTGGGAATGATGTAGGCCAAATGGATCAAGTGTGCCAGCAGGAGAACATTTAGGGACAGTGATCGTTGTATCATATGTTTTAGACTGACTATGGAAAAGGACAAAGAACAATCCCAAGTAAGAATAATTAACGGGGGAAAGCCATATTCGATGGGGCAAGAATGAACCTGGGCCAGAAAATTGGAATCGAAGGTTGGCAGGAAAAACAGTCGCTGATCAATGGGCTACCTTCAAAGAAGAGATGATTCAGGCACAGTCAAGGTATATTCCCTCCAAAGAGAAAGGTAGGTGAACATATCCCCTGGATAACTACAGAGATAGAAATTAAGAAAAAGAAGAAAAAGTGCACATTTGACAGGTTTGAAGTAGAAAATACAATTGAGAAGCAGATTGAATACAGAGGGTTCAGAGGGAAGGTGAAGATGAAGCAAATAAGAAGAAAAGCAGGAATATGAATTGGCAGCTAACATAAAAGAGAATCCCTATAGGCTTCAAAATAGAAAAGAACATGGTAAGAGATAGAGTTGAGCCTATTGGGGACTAAAATGGGGATTTACACATGGAAGCTGAGGGCATGGCTAATGTCTTAAATGGATACTTTGCACCTGTCTTTACAATGAGAGAAGGTGCTACCCGGGCTATGATAAACATGAGCTGCGGGATGCTCCATTCCTGAGACTAAGTGCTGACGCCAGGGCACGATTCGTGGAGTTCCACGACAGCAAAACTGGTGCTGCACAGGGACCGTTGAAGGGCTGTTGAAGGGGCCGTTGAAGGGCTAGCACCGGCCCCACGTGGAACACAATCGATTCCAATGGGAAACGGTATCGGATTCACCAGGATCGGGATTGACACTTGAGTGGTTGACAAGCTGCAGCTGCGTATTAGCACTCCACTCCACTCCCCACACACACTCAACCCAGCCAACAAGATGGCACTGGTTGCGCTGGGTCAGCTGGGACCAGAGGTACCTAGGAGGGGTGGCCTGGGGGGGGGGGACCCATATGACCCATGGTGCTAGGTTCACAGTGGGCAGTCAGTAGCATGCGAAGCCGGATGACTGCCTAGCAGACTGCAGACTGTTCCGTGCCTGTCCACCCCAACCCCATGGCCCACCTCCATATCAGAGATCCCCATATCAGAGCCCTCCCCCTCCGATCAGTCACCCCTACCTGGAAGCTAAATGTTTATAAACATCTAGCTATGATTAACAGGTCCTCACCACATTAAAAGAAGTTAAGTGCTGGGCAGCACGGTGGCGCAGTGGTTGGCACTGCTGTCTCACGGCACCGAGGTCCCAGGTTTTATCCGGCTCTGGGTCACTGTCCCTGTGGAGTTTGCACATTCTCTTCGCGTTTGCGTGGGTTTCGCCCCACAACTCAAAGATGTGCAGGCTAGGTGAATTGGCCATGCTAAATTACCCCTTAATTGGAAAAAATAAACTTAAGTGCTTTCTGCTGAGAAAAAGAGGAAGTGAAAGTACCTATCTCCTAGATGTCTATCAACATCTGGTTAGCTTTGCAGCAGGGTACTTGAGATGCATTCAAGGGTGAAAAAGAAATTAAAATATCAATCCAGACACTTAGTTGGCTAGATTCTATTAGCCTATCAATTACAGCCTACTAAAAGCTATTTCTCTTTGAAAGTGAATAGAATCCTCCAAATTGAAGGATCTGAGGGAGTTTTAAAGCCTTGTGCTGCGCTTTGGCTTTCTATGAAGCAATAGCTGCGTGTTGTGCGGAGAGGAGGAGAGGGGTAACCCGTAATTCCCTTTGCGCAGGTGAAGGAGACACATCCTGAGTGAGTGAGACACATCCAGAGTGGGAACTGGAACTTGGTAATTTGGTGCAGTGAGGTAATTCGGTGAAGAGTGGGAGAAGGTGCTTTTTCCCTACTGTTTTGTTCTCTTTCTTCTGGCCTGGAACTGTTAATCTGGAACGGGGGAACCAGAGAGCATCCTGGGAAGGTAAGTGATTTTTAGTACCTTTTCAAATTGTGTGGGGGGGGGGGAACTGTAAGTGACATCACAGTAAAGCTGTGACCTGATTGGCTGGTTGGGAATCTGTTAATTTTGGGGAAAATATTAATAATATGGCATAACAAATCTAATTGATTGACTAGATAGTGGAATAACTAAACCTGAGGGCAGAGATCAGTATTTAGCAATTAAATTTACAGTAAAAATCATCTAGCTTCAGGGCCATATATTTAATTGTAACTCAATCGAACAATAATTCAAGTGTTTGTTTTAAATTAATTAACTAGTGCTTAAATGTCACTCAGCGGGGTGCAGTGTTCCAACTGTGAGGTGTGGCAGATCTGTGACGCTTCCAGCGTTCCGGTCGACTACATCTGCAGTAAGTGTAACCAATGGCAGCTCCTCACAGACCGCGTGGTTCGGTTGGAGCAGCAGTTGGATGCACTTAGGAGTATGCAGGTGGGGTAAAGCGTCATAGGTAGGAGTTATAGAGATGTGGTCACACCCAAGGTGCAGGCAGGGAGATGGGTGACCACCAGAAGGGACAGGCAGTCAGTGCAGGAATCCATTGTGGTTGTCCCCCTCTCGAACAGGTATACCCCTTTGGATACTGTCGGAGGGGATAGCCTATCAGGGGAAAACAGCAGCAGCCTGTGGTACCACGGCTGGCTCTGATGTTCAGCAGGGAGGGTCAAAGCGCAGAAGAGCAATAGTCATAGGGGACTCTATTGTCAGGGGCACAGATAGGCGCTTCCGTAGACATGAAAGAGTCTCCAGGATGGTATATTGTCTCCCTGGTACGAGGGTCCAGGATGTCTCTGAACGGGTAGCGGGCATCCTGAAGGGGGAGGGCAAACAGGCAGAGGTCGTTGTACATATTGGTACTAACGACATAGGCAGGAAGGGGCATGAGGTCCTGCAGCAGGGGTTCAGGGAGCTGGGCAGAAAGTTAAAAGGCGGGACCTCTAGGGTTGTAATCTCGGGTTTACTCCCTGTGCCACGTGCCAGTGAGGCTAGAAATAGGAAGATAGAGCAGCTAAACAGATGGCTAAACAGCTGGTGTAGGAGGGAGGGTTTCCGTTATCTGGACCACTGGGAGCTCTTTCGGGGCAGGTGTGACCTGTATACGAAGGGCGGATTGCATCTAAACTGCATAAATATCCTGGCCGCGAGGTTTGCTAGTGTCACACAGGAGGGTTTAAACTAGTATGGCAGCGGGCTGGGTACCGGAGCAATAGGTCAGAAGGTGAAAAAACTGAGGGAGAACTAGGGAATAGGGCCAGTATGGCTCTGAGGAAGAGCAGACAGGGAGGTGTTGCTGAAAACAGCAGGACTGGTGGCCTGAAGTGGGCTAAATCGCTGGCTTTGAAAGCAGACCAAAGCAGGCCAGCAGCACGGTTCAATTCCTGTTACAGCCTCCCCGAACAGGCGTCGGAATGTGGCGATTAGGGGCGTTTCACAGTAACTTCATTGAAGCCTACTTGTGACAATAAGCGATTTTAATTTCATATGTTTTAATGCAAGAAGTATAACAGGTAAGGCAGATGAACTTAGAGCTTAGATTAGTACTTGGAACTATGATGTTGTTGCCATTACAAAGACCTGGTTGAGGGAAGGACAGGATTGGCAGCTAAACGTTCCAGGATTTAGATGTTTCAGGCGGGATAGAGGGGGATGTAAAAGGGGTGGAGGAGTTGCGCGACTGGTTAGGGAGAATATCACAGCTGTACTGCGGGAGGACACTTCAGAGGGCAGCAAGGCTATATGGGTAGAGATCAGGAATAAGAAGGGTGCAGTCACAATGTTGGGGGTTTACTACAGGCCTCCCAACAGCCAGCGGTAGATAAAGGAGCAGATAGGTAGACAGATTTTGGAAAGGAGTAAAAGCAAGAGGGTTGTTGTGATGGGAGACTTTAACTTCCCCAATATTGACTGGGACTCACTTAGTGCTAGGAGCTTGGACGGGGCAGAGTTTGTAAGGAGCATCCAGGAGGGCTTCTTAAAACAATATGTTGATAGTCCAACTAGGGAAGGGGCTATACTGGACCTGATATTGGGGAATGAGCCAGCTAGGTGGTAGAGGTTTCAGTAGGGGAGCATTTCGGGAACAGTGACCACAATTCAGTAAGCTTTAAAATGCTGGTGGACAAGGATAAGAGTGGTCCTAGAGTGAATGTGCTAAATTGGGGGAAGGCTAATTATAACAATATTAGGCAAGAACTGAAGAACCTAGATTGGGGGCGGATGTTTGAGGGTAAATCAATATCTGACATGTGGTAGCCTTTCAAATGTCAGTTGAAAGGAATTCAGGATCGGCATGTTCCTGTGCGGAAGAAGGATAAATACGGCAAATTTCGGGAACCTTGGATAACAAGAGAACTTAAGCAAGGGGTTAGGAGGGCTGAAAGGGGTCACGAAAAGTCATTGGCAAATAGGGTTAAGGAAAATCCCAAGGCTTTTTACACGTACATAAAAAGCAAGAGGGTAGCCAGGGAAAGGGTGGGCCCACTGAAGGATAAGCAAGGGAATCTATGTGTGGAGCCAGAGGAAATGGGCGAGGTACTAAATGAATACTTTGCATCAGTATTCACCAAAGAGAAGGGATTGGTGGATGTTGAGTCTGGAGAAGGGTGTGTAGATAGCCTGGGTCACATTGAGATCCAAAAATAAGAGGTGTTGGGCGTCTTGAAAAATATTAAGGTAGATAGGTCCCCAGGGCCTGATGGGATCTACCCCAGAATACTGAAGGAGGCAAGAGAGGAAATTGCTGAGGCCTTGACAGAAATCTTTGGATCCTCACTGTCTTCAGGTGATGTCCCGGAGGACTGGAGAATAGCCAGTGTTGTTCCTTTGTTTAAGAAGGGTAGCAAGGATACTCCATGGAACTACAGGCCGGTGAGGCTTACGTCAGTGGTAGGGAAATTACTGGAGAGAATTCTTCGAGACAGGATCTACTCCCATTTGGAAGCAAATGCACGTATTAGCGAGAGGCAGCACGATTTTGTGAAGGGGAGGTTGTGTCTCACTAACTTGATAGAGTTTTTCGAGTAGGTCACAAAGATGATTGATGCAGGTAGGGCAGTGTATGTTGTCTATATAGACTTCAGTAAGGCCTTTGACAAGGTCCCTCATGGCAGATTGGTACAAAAGGTGAAGTCACACGGGATCAGGGGTGAGCTGGCTAAATGGATACAAAACTGGCTAGGTCATAGAAGACAGAGAGTAGCAATGGCAGGGTGCTTTTCTGATTGGAGGGCTGTGACGAGTGCTGTTCCACAGGGATCAATGCTGGGACCTTTGCTGTTCGCAGTATATATAAATGAATTGGAGGAAAACGTAACTGGTCTGATTTGTAAGTTTGCAGACGAGACAAAGGTTGGTGGAATTGCGGATAGTGATGAGGACTATGTGCCAGGGTTTAGAGAATCCCAAAAAGTGTATCATGGAGTTCACCTGACCCACAACTTTTAATAGATTGTGATATGGGGAGCACACAGCTCACTCTACAGGTATGGTACAGCAGAAATGGAAACTTATTTTTTTAAACAAAACAATGTTTATTCTATGAACTCAAGTTAACCTTTCTAAAACAAACAGTGAATACCTTAGCAACCAGTAAATCAAATACACCCCCCAAAGAATACAACACTAAGTAATCTGTATGCTGTCATTTTCACACAGAAGACCTAACAAACCTTTAAACAGAAGCACATCAGGGTTTACATTCAATACTGAAAACATTTATAATTCTGAATTCACCATATGATTAAGAGATAGTCCTTCATGGCAGAGAGCTCAACAATACAGCTGCTTTGGCTGACTTCAGCTGCAACACACTGAAAAACAAAACCAAAAAGACAGAGACACACCCAAGCTTGTCTCAAAGTGAAACTAAAAAGCAGAACCAGAGCTCAGCTCCACCCACAGTCTGACATCACTGCAGTAACATCAGCAGCCAAACATTCCTTAAAGCGACATTCTCATGATGACTGTCAGAGGATACAGCAGGATTTAGATTGTTTGGCGACTTGGGCCGAGAGATGGCAGATGGAGTTTAATCCGGACAAATCTGTGAGGTAATACATTTTGGAAGGTCTAATACTGGTAGGGAATATACAGTGAATGATAGAATCCTCGAGACTATTGTCAGAGAGATCTAGGTGTACAGGTCCACAGGTCACTGAAAGGGGCAACACAGGTGGAGAAGGTAGTCAAGAAGGCATACGGCATGCTTCCTTCATTGGCCGGGGCATTGAGTATAAGAATTGGCAAGTCATGTTGCAGCTGTATAGAACCTTAGTTAGGCCACGCTTGGAGTATAGTGTTCAATTCTGGTCGCCACACTACCAGAAGGATGTGGAGGCTTTAGAGAGGGTGCAGAAGAAGAGATTTACCAGGATGTTGCCTGGTATGGAGAGCATTAGCTATGAGGAGAGGTTGAATAAACTCGGTTTGTTCTCACTGGAACGACGGAGGTTGAGGGGCGACCTGATAGAAGTCTACAAAACTACGAGGGGCATAGACAGAGTGGATAGTCAGAGGCTTTTTCCCAGGGTAGAGGGGTCAATTACTAGGGGGCATAGGTTTAAGGTGTGAGGGGCAAGGTTTAGAGGTGATGTACGAGGCAAGTTTTTTTTACACAGAGGGTAGTGGGTGCCTGGAACTCGGTGCCGGAGGAGGTGGTGGAAGCAGGGACGATAGCGACGTTCAAGGGACATTTTGACAAATACATGAATAGGAATGTAATAGAGGGATACGGACCCCGGAAGTGCAGAAGATTTTAGTTTAGACAGGCAGCATGGTTGGTGCAGACTTGGAAGGCCGAAGGGCCTGTTCCTGTGCTGTAATTTTCTTTGTTCTTTGTGATGGGGAATTGGGTGCTTCTATTTTCAGCATGGGAGGGAGGCATAGGATTTGCATTGTGTGAAGGGAGGGAGACCCGTCGCTGGACCTCGGTATCAGGCTGCCTGCTCAAAATTGCAAGGGAGAGAGAATTGCCCCTTGGCACCGTTCCTCGTGCCAGCGCAGACCAGGAGCAATTCTAGTCCAGCAGCAGAACTAGTCTCCCAAATGGAGAATCCAGCCCACAGTGCAGTACACAGACTTGTGAGCAAAGTTATAGTTCATGGAATAAAAGGGACAGTAGCAATATGGATACAGAATTGAAATGCAATGAAAATCGCTTGTCATAAGTAGGCTTCAAATGAAGTTACTGTGAAAAGCCCCTAGTCGCCACATTCCGGCGCCTGTTCGGGGAGGTTGTACGGGAATTGAACCGTGCTGCTGGCCTTCCTTGGACTGCTTTAAAAGCCAGCTATTTAGCCCTGTGCTAACCACTAATCGGTTAATAGAGAGGAAATAAAGTGTAATCGTTAATGGATGCTTTCTTCGTGCTAGAGGAAGGTTGGTAGTGGAGTTCCTCAGGAGTCAGTATTGGGACCCTTGCTTTTCATGATAGATATTAATGATCCAGATCTTGGTGTGCTGGGGACAATTTCAAAGTTTCTCGGTGATACAAAACTTGGAAGTACTGTGAATCATGAGGATGATGTAGAACTTTAAAGAGATCTCGATAGGTTGGGGGAATGGGAAGACAGGTGGCAGATGAAGTTCAATACAATGAAGTGTGGGTTGATTTATTTTGATAGGAGGAACATGGAGAGACAGTATAAAATAAGGGGTGCAACTTTAAAGGGGGTGCAGTAGCAGAGGGCCTGGGTGTTATCTGTGTATAAAGGTGGCAGAACAGATGGAGAGAGCAGTACATAAAGCAGGTAGTATTCTGGGCTTTATTAATAGGAGGATAGAGTACAAGAGTAAAGAGGTTATGTTAAATTTGTACAAAACACTGCGGTTCAGTCTCAGTTGGTTGAGTCTCTGTTGGAGTATTGCGACCAGTTCTGGGCACCACACTTTAGGAAAGATGTGAAGGAATTGGAGAGAGGGCAGAAAAAATTCAGGATAATGGTCCCAGGGATGAAGATAGATTAGAGAAGTTGAGGTTGAGGTTGTCTTCCTTCGGGAAAGGAAGGTTGAGAGGAGATTGGATAGAGGTAGTCAGAATCATGAGGGGTCTGGACAGAATGGACAAGGAGAAACTGTTCCTGCTCGTGAAACCAAAGTGCACAGATTTAAAATAGTTAGTAAAAGAAGCAAAAGTGATATAAGGACAAATTATTTTATGTAGCGTGTGATTAGGATTTTGGAATGCACTGCCTAAGAGTGTGGCGGAGATAGGTTCAATCGAAGCATTCAAAAGGAAATTAGACAGTGACCTGAAAAGGAAGGATGTGCAGGGTTACGGCGAGGAGGTAAGGAGAATGGCACCAGATGAGTTGCTCATTTGGAAAGCCGGTGTAGACACAATGGGTGGGCCAAAGGGCTTCCTGCTGCATGGTAACAATTCTGTGATTCACCTAATAGCGAATGGGAGATGGAGGAATAAATATGCCAACAAGTTAGGAAATTGAGTAAAAAACAGAATAATTATCATTGAGGATTTCAACTACCCTGATCTTAATCGGACAGAAGAGGTAGGTAAATGGGATAAGGGAATGAAGTATCTACAATGTGTACAGAACTCTTTTCTAGCCCAATCTGTAAAACACCCAACAAGGGAAGATTCACTCTTGGATCTAGTAATGGGGAATGAACCACAGCAGATAAGAGAAGTCAAAGTAGGGGATCATTTAGGCAATAGTGACCATAATATAATATGTTTTTAAAATGAAAGTACAAAAGAGGATAAATGAGACAAAATCTTAGTTAATAGGCTGGAGAAAAGCTGATTTTGAGGGGCTTTTGAGGGATAATGGCATTCGGAAAAATAAAATGGGCAGGTATGTTGACAAAAAACATTATAGATCAACAACGGGAAACCTTTAAAACTGTGTTCAACAGTGTGCAGGAAAATATATTCTGCGAAAAATAAAGAGCACATTAAACACTAGTGAGGCTTCATAGATGAATAAAGACATGGAAAACAATTGAGGGATTTAAAAGAGGCAGACATTAAGCGCACAAAGAGCAGAAGAACACAGAATAAGAGAGAATGTGAAGCAATAAGGAGAGCAGTCAAAAAACAATTCAGCGGACAAAGAGGACACATTATCAAGCAACAAAAGAGTCAAATATTTTACAGGCACATTAATAAAAAAGGCTGTGATGGAAATAGAACCATTAAATGATAATCAGGGTGAATTAATGCTGGCCTTGGGGAGCAGGTTGTGAGGCAGGAGAGTTATATAATGGAGAAGAGAAGTTCAGGTTAGAAAGCCTGTCACCTTCCCCACACATCCCAATTAAGAATGCAGCAGTAGGACTTCCGGTGGCATTTGCGAGCGGGTCGGCCGCATCGTGAGGAGCTCCCTCCGGTGGCCACTATTTGCGGCGCTTTCGGGGGTTTCCCCGATCCTTCGCTCTCCGCCCCCGATTATTGTTGGCCTTTGGGGCTGTCCCGGGCGTCAAGCGGGTCCGGTTTGAAAACCGGCGAGGAACCACGCGTGGGTGTTGGGCAGCTGGTGCTGAGGTGTCGAGCCCAGCACGTGCGGAGGTCAGAGCAGCGGGGGCGGAGCTAAACGGAGGTCGTGGTGGCAGGCATGAAGCCAGGGCGCGATGTAGGTGAGATATTCCACATCGGGTGTCTCCCGCCTAGAATGTTGTAAGAAGACTGAAGTCCGGTCCCAGGGGAGGTCTGGAGGAATACAAATAAGAAGAGAAAGAAGTTTGAAAGAAACTTGGTGAAAGTTGTTTTTTTCTTTTTTCGAAGGAAGAATTTTTTGTTTTTCTATAAAAAAAAAGATTGAAGATGGAAAGAAGGGTGGAAAAAAAAAAGGAAAAATAATAAGTCCTTAAAGGATGCGAAAAGCAGCATCGAGGAAGGGAGGAAACGCGGGCTCGCCGTTGAATGAGAAGACCAGCAAAAGCGCTGACAAGATGGCGGATGCTGGACTGCATGGTGGGGCCGCACTACTTACGGTGGAGAAGATGACCGAGGTGATGGCGGTGGAGCTGGAAAAGCAGTTTGCGAGGCACATGGAGGCTTTGAGGAAGGAGATGGCAGTCGCATTGAAGTCACTGGAGGAGGAGGCAATCGCCCCGGTGAGAGTAGCTGTGGCAAAGACATCGGCCGAGGTAAGAGAGCTGGGTGAGAAGATGAAGGAAGTGGAGGAGGCCGTGTCGGAGCACAGCGACCAGCTCACCTCGATGGGGTACGAGCTGCGGAGGGTGGTGGAGGTCAACAGAGGATTCCGAGCAAAGCTCGAGGACTTGGAGAACCGCTCGAGGCGGCACAATCTGAGAATTGTGGGCTTGCTCAAAGGGCCAGAGAGCCCAAGGCCACCAGAGTACTTCGCTAAGAAGTTGGCGGAGTTGATGGGGGAGGGTGAGAACCCCTCCCGGTACAAGCTGGACCGAGCTAATCGATCATTAAGGCCGAAGCCCAAAGTGAATGAGCCGCCAAGAGCAGTAATCACCTGCTTCCATAAGTACTGCATGAAGGAGAAAGTGTTAAACTGGGTGAAGCAGAAGCGCGAGGTGCAGTGGGATGGTGCCGGAGTTCGGATCTACCAGGACTTGACAGTGGAGTTGGCAAAAAGACGAGCGGCGTTCGGGCGAGTGAAGGCAGCACTGTACAAAAAGGGAGTGCGATTTGGTATGGTGTACCCGGCGAAGCTGAGGGTGACGTATGATGCCAAAGACTTTTATTTCGAGACAGCGGAGGTGGCTGAGGTGTTCATGAGGGCAGAAGGCTTGGGACAGACGTGAGGAGCGGAACTGGAAGAGAGACTGTGGACTGTGATTGGGGAGCTGGAAAATGTATAAATGCTATAACTTTCTTTTTACTGCCGTGTATTGTAATTTATTTCACTTCACATTGTTACAGAGTTCAAGTTATTGGTTGGGTTGATTGGCATTCTGTGTTGCGATGGTTATATCTTATTTTAGTGAATTGTATGGGTTGGATTGTTGTTTTTGTTTTTTCTTTCTCTGGGACTGGGTGGGAGGGGACGGTATACCTTGGCGGGGGGAGCCATCCGCGCTAGCTAACTAAAGTTGGCTAGTGAACGAAGGTGAGGTGAGAGGAGGGCTGCGGACATTGGAGCCTGGTTAGCAGGTTTCGATGGGCCTACGAGGCGAGCAAGGGGGGAAGGGATTGATGCTGGGAGATGCTTTTTCGAGAGGAAATGTAGGGGGGGGTTTTGGGAGGGGGGAAGGGGTTCGATGGTAATAATGGATAGGGGTGGGTCAGGTTCATGGGGCAGGGCCCGGTGGTATGATGATGGTGGATAAGAAGGCTGGGGGGGTGAGAGACCCCCAGTTAGGATAGTCACGTGGAATGTGAGGGGGTTAGGAGGTCCGGTCAAGAGGTCAAGGGTGCTTGCGCATCTTAAAAGTTTGACAGCCGATGTAGCAATGCTGCAGGAGACTCACTTGAGGGTGAAGGACCAGGTGAGACTTAAAAAGGGCTGGGTTAGCCAGGTGTTTCATTTTGGATTTGATGGAAGGGCTTTGATGGAACTAGTATGGCAGGGGGGTGGGCACGGGAGCAATAGGTCAGAAGGTGAGAGCATTGAGGGAGAACTAGGGAATAGGGACAGTGTGGCTCTGAGGCAGAGCAGACGGGGAGAAGTTGCTGAACACAGCGGGTCTGGTGGCCTGAAGTGCATATGTTTTAATGCAAGGAGCATTACGGGTAAGGCAGATGAACTTAGAGCTTGGATTACTACTTGGAACTATGATGTTGTTGCCATTACAGAGACCTGGTTGAGGGAAGGGCAGGATTGGCAGCTAAACGTTCCAGGATTTAGATGTTTCAGGCGGGATAGAGGGGGATGTAAAAGGGGAGGCGGAGTTGCGCTACTTGTTCGGGAGAATATCACAGCTATACTGCGAGAGGACACCTCAGAGGGCAGTGAGGCTATATGGGTAGAGATCAGGAATAAGAAGGGTGCAGTCACAATGTTGGGGGTATACTACAGGCCTCCCAACAGCCAGCGGGAGATAGAGGAGCAGATAGGTAGACAGATTTTGGAAAAGAGTAAAAACAACAGGGTTGTGGTGATGGGAGACTTCAACTTCCCCAATATTGACTGGGACTCACTTAGTGCCAGGGGCTTAGACGGGGCGGAGTTTGTAAGGAGCATCCAGGAGGGCTTCTTAAAACAACATGTAAACAGTCCAACTAGGGAAGGGGCGGTACTGGACCTGGTATTGGGGAATGAGCCCGGCCAGGTGGTAGATGTTTCAGTAGGGGAGCATTTCGGTAACAGTGACCACAATTCAGTAAGTTTTAAAGTACTGGTGGACAAGGATAAGAGTGGTCCGAGGATGAATGTGCTAAATTGGGGGAAGGCTAATTATAACAATATTAGGCGGGAACTGAAGAACATAGATTGGGGGCGGATGTTTGAGGGCAAATCAACATCTGACATGTGGGAGGCTTTCAAGTGTCAGTTGAAAGGAATACAGGACAGGCATGTTCCTGTGAGGAAGAAAGATAAATACGGCAATTTTCGGGAACCTTGGATGACGAGTGATATTGTAGGCCTCGTCAAAAAGAAAAAGGAGGCATTTGTCAGGGCTAAAAGGCTGGGAACAGACGAAGCCTGTGTGGCATATAAGGAAAGTAGGAAGGAACTTAAGCAAGGAGTCAGGAGGGCTAGAAGGGGTCATGAAAAGTCATTGGCAAATAGGGTTAAGGAAAATCCCAAGGCTTTTTACACGTACATAAAAAGCAAGAGGGTAGCCAGGGAAAGGGTTGGCCCACTGAAGGATAGGCAAGGGAATCTATGTGTGGAGCCAGAGGAAATGGGCGAGGTACTAAATGAATACTTTGCATCAGTATTCACCAAAGAGAAGGAATTGGTAGATGTTGAGTCTGGAGAAGGGGGTGTAGATAGCCTGGGTCACATTGTGATCCAAAAAGACGAGGTGTTGGGTGTCTTAAAAAATATTAAGGTAGATAAGTCCCCAGGGCCTGATGGGATCTACCCCAGAATACTGAAGGAGGCTGGAGAGGAAATTGCTGAGGCCTTGACAGAAATCTTTGGATCCTCGCTGTCTTCAGGGGATGTCCCGGAGGACTGGAGAATAGCCAATGTTGTTCCTCTGTTTAAGAAGGGTAGCAAGGATAATCCCGGGAACTACAGGCCGGTGAGCCTTACTTCAGTGGTAGGGAAATTACTGGAGAGAATTTTTCGAGACAGGATATACTCCCATTTGGAAGCAAATGGACGTATTAGTGAGAGGCAGCACGGTTTTGTGAAGGGGAGGTCGTGTCTCACTAACTTGATAGAGTTTTTCGAGGAGGTCACTAAGATGATTGATGCAGGTAGGGCAATAGATGTTGTCTATATGGACTTCAGTAAGGTCTTTGACAAGGTCCCTCATGGTAGACTAGTACAAAAGGTGAAGTCACACGGGATCAGGGGTGAACTGGCAAGGTGGATACAGAACTGGCTAGGCCATAGAAGGCAGAGGGTAGCAATGGAGGGATGCTTTTCTAATTGGAGGGCTGTGACCAGTGGTGTTCCACAGGGATCAGTGTTGGGACCTTTGCTGTTTGTAGTATATATAAATGATTTGGAGGAAAATGTAACTGGTCTGATTAGTAAGTTTGCAGACGACACAAAGGTTGGTGGAATTGCGGATAGCGATGAGGACTGTCTGAGGATACAGCAGGATTTAGATTGTCTGAAGACTTGGGCGGAGAGATGGCAGATGGAGTTTAATCCGGACAAATGTGAGGTAATGCATTTTGGAAGGGCTAATGCAGGTAGGGAATATACAGTGAATGGTAGAACCCTCAAGAGTATTGAAAGTCAAAGAGATCTAGGAGTACAGGTCCACAGGTCATTGAAAGGGGCAACACAGGTGGAGAAGGTAGTCAAGAAGGCATACGGCATGCTTGCCTTCATTGGCCGGGGCATTGAGTATAAGAATTGGCAAGTCATGTTGCAGCTGTATAGAACCTTAGTTAGGCCACACTTGGAGTATAGTGTTCAATTCTGGTCGCCACACTACCAGAAGGATGTGGAGGCTTTAGAGAGGGTGCAGAAGAGATTTACCAGAATGTTGCCTGGTATGGAGGGCATAAGCTATGAGGAGCGATTGAATAAACTCGGTTTGTTCTCACTGGAACGAAGGAGGTTGAGGGGCGACCTGATAGAGGTATACAAAATTATGAGGGGCATAGACAGAGTGGATAGTCAGAGGCTTTTCCCCAGGGTAGAGGGGTCAATTACTAGGGGGCATAGGTTTAAGGTGAGAGGGGCAAGGTTTAGAGTAGATGTACGAGGCAAGTTTTTTACGCAGAGGGTAGTGGGTGCCTGGAACTCACTACCGGAGGAGGTAGTGGAAGCAGGGACAATAGGGACATTTAAGGGGCATCTTGACAAATATATGAATAGGATGGGAATAGAAGGATACGGACCCAGGAAGTGTAGAAGATTGTAGTTTAGTCGGGCAGTATGGTCGGCACGGGCTTGGAGGGCCGAAGGGCCTGTTCCTGTGCTGTATATTTCTTTGTTCTTTGTTCTTTGTTCTTTGAGGGGTAGCGGTAATGGTCAGCAAAAGAGTACGCTTCCAGATGGCGAAGGTGGTGGCAGATCGGGGGGTAGATATGTAATTGTGACAGGGGCACTGGAGGAGAGGTTGGTGGCGCTGTTAAGTGTATGCGATCCCAATTGGGACGATGTGGGATTCGCAAAGAAGGTGTTTGGGGCCATCCCCGACTTGGACACACAAACTGACAGTGGGGGGGGACTGGACCTTGGAGCAGGAGCCAAGGTTGGACAGGTCACGGCCGCGCTCGCTGGTCCCATCAAGGGAGGCGAAGGCGTTGGCTGGGCTAATGGTGGAAATGGGAAGGGTGATCCCTTGGAGGTTTCTGCACCCGAGGGAACGGGAATACTCGTTTTTCTCAGCAGTCCATAAGGTATACTCGCGGATCAACATTTTCGTGGTGGGGAAGGCTTTGCTGGCTGGGGTTAAGGGGTCGGAATACTCGGCAACTGCAGTGTCAGATCATGCTCCGCATTTGGTGGATATGATACTGGAGAAGGGGGCAGCGCAGAGGCCGGGTGGAAATTAGATGTGGGACTTTTGGGCGACCAAGGTTTCTGTGACAAAATTGAAAAGATAATTGAGGAATATGTAGGTTTCAACTGTACTGGTGAGGTTTCAAAGGCAGTTGTCTGGGAGGCTCTAAAGGTGGTGGTGAGGGGTGAGGTGATTTCGCTTAAGGCCAGGATGGACAAAGAGGAGAGGTTGGAGCGGCAGAGGGTAATAGATGAGATGTTGGAGGTAGATAGGAGGTATGCAGAGGATGGGGACCCGGCGAAGCTGGAAAAGAGGAAGGAACAACAGGCGAGCTTTGACCGACTATTTACCAGGAAGGCAGTGCGTGCGCCAACTGAGACGAGCAAGGGGTGCAGTTTACGAACATGGAGATAAGGTATGTTAGCAGGTCAGCTCCGGAGGGAAGCAGTGGCAAGGAAAATTCTTCAGGTGAGGGATAGGGCAGGGAAGTTGGTGGTGGCTCCGGATCTAATTAACAAGGTTTTTGAGGAATTTTACGAGAGTTTGTACAGGTCAGAGCCACCCGGGGGAGACCAGAAGATGCAGGAATTTCTAGATGGGTTGGAGTACCCGAGGTTAGGGGAGGGGGACAGGGCTACATTAGAAGGAGCGATAGTGGAGCAGGAGATAAAAGATGCGATTGGGAGGATGCAGTCGGGGAAGGTGGCAGGGCCAGATGGGTTTCCGGTGGAATATTATAAACAATTCAAGGATAACCTGGCACCCTAATGGTGAGGATGTTTGAAGAGGCGATAGGGAGGGGGTGTTGCCATAAATTTTGGGGCAGGCATCGATTTCCCTGTTACTAAAAAAAGATAAGGACCCGACAGAGTGTGGGTCGTATAGGCCCAGATCACTTCTGAATGTGGACACAAAGGTATTGGTGAAGGTACTGGCGGGTAGGCTAGAGTGCCGCCTCCCGAAGGTGATAGGTGAAGATCAGACGGGGTTCGTGAGAGGGAGGCAGCTGTTTTCAAACATTAGAAGGGTTTTGAACGTCGTTATGGCACCGGCAGAGGGGAAGGAAACAGAGGTGGTTGTGGCATTGGACGCTGAGAAGGCGTTCGACCGGGTAGAATGGGGGTACTTGATGGCAGCTCTGGAGCGTTTTGGGATTGGACCAAGATTTGTGAACTGGGTAAAGCTACTATATAAGGAGCCGAAGGTGAGTGTCCGCACAAACAACATCAGCTCGAGATACTTTTCTCTCCACCGTGGGACGAGACTGGGGTGTCCTATGCCCCCCTGTTGTTTGCACTCGCGATTGAGCCGTTGGCCTTCGCATTAAGAAGTTCAGGGGTATGGAAAGGAATAGTGCGGGGGGGGGGAGGATAGAGCATAGGGTATCCTTATATGCCGATGACTTGCTGTTATACGTGTCGGAACCGAGTGTGTCGATAGGGGGAATATTGGAGCTGCTTCGGGTGTTTGGGTCTTTCTCAGGGTACAAACTAAATCTAGACAAGAGTGAGTAATTTGTGGTGCCTCGGCCGGGGGTGGGGGCAGGGGTGGGGGGCTGCCATTCCGCAGGGCAGGGACTCACTTTAGGTACCTGGGGTGCAGGTTGCCCGGGAGTGGGGGGGGCTCCGCAGGTAAAACATTTCTAGTTTGGTGGGGAGAGTGAAAGCTGATCTGGCAAGGTGGGATGGTCTCCCTCTGTCACTGGCGGGTCGGGTACAGGGTTAAAATGAACATGTTGCCGTGATTTCTGTTTATTTTCCAATGCCTGACGATTTTCCTGCCAAAGGCTTTTTTAGAGAGACTGATGGAAGGATTACTTCGTCCATATGGGGAGGGAAGGTGGCCAGAGTTAGAAAGGTGCTGCTACAGAGGGGAAGGCAGGCAGGGGGTTTGGGACTTCCAAACCTGATGTATTACTACTGGGCGGCGAATGGGGAGAAGGTGCAGAGCTGGGTAAGGGGTTGATTCCCAGTGGGTCAGAATGGAGCAGAGGGTCGGGATTGAAAGCACTAGCAACAGCGCCGCTCCCGATGGCCCTGGGGAAATACTCACGGAGTCCGGTAAGAATAGCTTCATTGAGAATTTGGAGGCAGTTTCGCCAACACTTCGGGTTGGGGGCAGGGTCAAGGGAAATGCCGATTCGGGGGAACCACAGATTTGAGCCAGGGAAATGGGATGTAAATTTTCAGAAATGGGAGGAGAAGGGGATTGAGACACAAAAAGATTTGTCTCTTCGGGGTTGGTTTGCAGGATTGAAGGAGATGGAAGCGAAGTATGGGCTGGAGCAGTGTAGCCACCCAAATTGGCAAACGCCCGATTTAAAATGGCGAACGGCAAAGGCTGATGGGAAAGTCAGCCAACAAGACAGAACCCAGCAGCTGCAGGTTTGCTGTGTATTTACCTCTGCAAAAGCCAGACAACATCGATACCAGCGGCCATCAGCATAACAAAGTAGCAGCCATCTGCATACTAATGAGCAATCCCCGGGAACAATAAGTAACATTTTGGACACACAAAGCAAAGCCAGACTCCTCGGCGCCAGCAGGAGCCAACACAAAGGAGGTGAACGAGCACCTCAAGACCACCCATCGATCAGAGAACCGCTCCAGTATTGGAGAAAATCGAACCAAGCGATTGGGACAAAGTCCAATCACTTGGGACCAGGTACAGGGTCCGCCCCGAAAGGCGGGAAGCCCCTGGGGACTATAAGAGTTGAGCCCCAAGTTCAAATCGCTCTCTTTTTCATCTCTGCGTTCTGCCCGGGTCACCCAGCAAAAGGAACCAACATTGACCGTGACCAGGTGCAGTGACGACCGACAGAAGTAAGTCTTAATTCAACGCTCGCTACGAGATAGGCGCTCCTAGCTACCAATCCGTACCAACTTCGAATCCCACAGACTCAGAACCCGAACGAAAGGCCATTTGTTCCCCTGACCTGGTGGGCCAGTCCGAAGTTAAGTATAGGCCTGTTAGTTATAGAAGTAGCTTAGACGTAGAATTTGTGCATGAGTAGCGATTACTGTGTATAATAAATGTGCTTTGATTTAAATCTTACTAATCGGTGTATCGGCGTATTGGGTTAATGATCATTACTCGGACTTGAACCTCGTGGCGGTATCATAAAGATACCTGGCGACTCGAGAGCAAAGGTAATAAAACAGAGCAATTGAACCAAGGAGAAAATCAGCAACAGCAGTGGGAAATGTTTAGATACATGCAGGTTCGAGATTTTGCCAGAAAGGAGATACAGAGCTTCCCGGTGGAACTGGCCTCCACATTGCTGGAGGAGGTGCTGACGACAGGGGGACTGGAGAAGGGAGTAGTGTTGTCGGTTTACGGAGCTATTTTGGAAGAGAAAGGAATCAAAGCAAAGTGTGAGGAAGATTTGGGAACGGATATGGAGAAGGGGTTCTGGTGTGAGGTGCTCCAGAGAGTGAATGCCTCCACCTCGTGCGCGAGGTTGGGACTGATACAGCTGAAGGTGGTATATAGAGCACACCTCACGAGAGCGAGGATGAGCCGATTCTTTGAAGGAGTAGAAGATGTGTGTGAACTTTGCGGGAGGGGCCCCGCTCATCACGTTCATGTGTTTTGGTCCTGTCCAAAGCTAGAGGATTACTGGAAGGAGGCTTTTAGGGTAATTTATAAAGTGTTGCATGTGAAACTGGACCCGGGCCCCCGGGAAGCCATATTGGGGGTGTCGAACCAGCCAGGGTTGGAAACGAGTGCGGAGGCAGATGTTGTAGCCTTCGCCTCGTTGATCGCCTGAAGGTGGTTCCTGCTGGGATGGAGAGCAGCCTCTCCACCCTGTGCCCTGGCGTGGCGGGGGGACCTGTTGGAATTCTTGACTCTTGAGAAGGTTAAGTTTGAACTGAGGGGAAGGATGGAGGGGTTCTAAAATTCATGGGCTTTATTCATTATGTACTTTCAAGAACTGGATAACATCGAACATTAGTTGGGGCGTGTGGGTGGGAAGGTTGGGGGGGAGGGGGGCTGTGTGTGTTAATGGTGACTATGGGTGATCCCTAATTCCTTTTTGTCATTTATTTGTGTGAACATGCGGGCTAATGTTTGGAGTTTGGTGGGAGGATGGGATCGATGTTATTGATATGGGGATTGACATATTTGTTACTGATTATTGTTTATTGTTGGTGGGTGTAAATTTGGGAGAAAATGTGAAAAAGGAGGAGAATAAAAAATATTTTTTTTAAAAGAATGCAGCAGTAAGGATCAAGAACGGCCTTCCCAAGGGGTCATGATGGAGCAGTGGTTAGCACTTCTGCCGCACGCCACCAAGGACCCGCGTTCGATCCCGGCCCCGGTTACTGTCCATGTGGAGTTTGCACATTCTCCCCTTGTCTGCATGGGTCTCACCCCCCACATCCCAAAGATGTGCAGGGTAGGTGGATTGGCCACGCTAAATTGCCTAATACACTTAAGGGAAATGAGACAAACAAATGTGGGAGAATGGAATATCGGGTTACGAATGGTAGATTTCACTGAGGAAAGATGGGATGAGGATCGTGCGGAGCATATACACCAGCACAGACTGGTTGGGCCGAGTGATCTGTTTCTGTGGCATATATCTGGTGTAATCAATGATGGCTGTGCCTTTAGCTGTGCGGCCCTCAGCTCTGGTATCCCTATCTGGATCTCTCCACCCCTCTCACCTCCATAGGATCCATACAATGCAGAAAGAGGCCATTCGGCCCATTGAGTCTGCACCGATCCTCAGAAAGAGCACTCTACCTAGGCCCATTATCCCACCCTATTCCTGTAACCCCGCAGATTGATCACGGTCAATCCACCTAATTTACACATCTTTGGACTGTGGGAGGAAACCAGAGCATCCAGAGGAAACCCATGCAGACATAGGGAGACCAGATATACGCCACAAAGACAGTCACCCAAGGTCAGGTTCCAGGCGCTGTGAGGCAGCAGTGCTAACCATGCTGCCAAACACCTATTTTGGAGTTTACCTGTCCTAACCTCTCCTTAGGTGGCTTGGTATCAATTTTTGTCTGATTTGACTCCTATAAAGCATCTGGAGGGGTGGGGGCAGATGTCTCATTATGGTAAAGGCGTTATATAAATGCAAACGCCTGCTATCAAACCTCAAGCTTATTCATTTTACTCAGTAACATCAAAGTGTCTCTGAGGCAGCTTGTCGAATCAGACAACAAACAGCTTCAACCATCTCCAGCTCTATCTGGGGAGAGAGGCTTCACTGTGACAAACACAGCCCCTGCCCCCGCCCCCCCCCCCCCCCCCCACCCTCCCCAAGCACTGGATTTTTATAATCCTGATCTTCGTTAAACATTTTTCTCCCACAGCGACAATCATACTGCTCTCCTACTGCTCATTACACCCACTCTATTGTCATTCGTAAAGCAAAACAAGTCAGCCGCCGAAGACGAGGAATTAAATGGAACACGAGGCAGCTGTCCCTGAAAGTGCCTGTGGGTCTCTCATTGAGCTCATTTGCCAAGTGAGGGAAGGTGCTGTGGCTTTATAATGTGATCTCTCTGCGCAGTCTGAGAGAAAGGAATAACCTACATTTATATAGCATCTCTCACGGCCACAGGCTTTATACCCAATTAAGTACTTCATGAAGCCTAGCCACCGTTGGCCATGTCAGCAAATACAGCTGCCAAATTTGCGCCCAGCAAGATCCCACAAACAGCAATGTGAGGATGACCAGGTAATTTGTGTTTTTTTATTCATTCATGGGATGTGGGCATTCCTGTCTGGCCCAGAATTTCTTGCTCATCCCTGAGGGCACATAAGAGTCAACCACATTGCTGTGGATCAGGAGTCACATGTAGGCCAGACCAGGTAAGGACGACAGGTTGCCTTCTCTAAAGGACATTAGTGAACCAGATGGGTTTTTGCGACAATGGTTTCATGGTCGTCATTAGACTTTCAATTCCAGATTTTTATTGAATTCAAATTCCACCAGCGCCCGGATGGGATTCGAACCCAGGTCACCAGAGTATTACCCTGGATCTCTGGATTACTGGTCCAGTGACAATACCACTATGCCACTGTCTTCCCTTTGCTGATGCTGGCTGAAGTAGAAATGTTGGCCAGAGTGCTGGACAGACACCTCGCCGCCTCTTCCTCAGAATAGTGTCATGAGTTCCTTTTTGATCCACCTCAGTGATCTCATTGAAACCTACAAGATTCTGGGGGGGTTTGAAAGGGTGGGCGCTGAAAGATTGTTTCCGCTGGTCGGGGAATCTAAAACACAGGGGCACAGTCTCGGGAGAAGGGGCCGATCATTTAGCACTGACTGGAGGAGAAATTTCTTAATTCATAACGTTGTGAATCTTTGGAATTTTCTACCCCAGAGGTTTGTAGATGCTCCATCATTGAATACGCTAAAGGTTGCGAGAGACAGATTTTTGGTATCTCAGGGAATTAAGGGATTTGGTGAGTGTGTGGCATATGGAGTTGAACCCCAAATCAGTCATGATCGTATTGAATGGCGGAGCAGGCTGGATAGGCCATGTGGTCTACTCCTGCACCTATTTCTTATGTCCTTTTGTTCATTTCATTGTATGTGTAATAGAATATTAGGTACATCTGCAGCTTAGGTGTTCCAACCTAATCACGGTGCAATCATATTCAAAGTTTTTGTTGACAGTTTGTTTTTTACGTGGGGTGGGGGGCGGGGGCGTCAGGGAGGGGAGTAATGTCATTCTTAAATCAAGGGTTATGGGGAGAGGGCAGGAAAGTAGAGTTGGAGATGATCATTAGCCATGGTTATATTTAACAGGCCATCTGGTCTATTCCTGCTCCAGTTCCTTATGCTTTGATGTGCAAATACGGGAATGGAAGTCTTGTGGTGCAGTGGGTTCTGTCCCTCCCTCTGAACCAGAAGCTCAGGTTCAAATTCCACCCCAGGATTTGATTGCGAAGGAAAGTGCGTTCATAATGGAGACAAACAAGTCGAGTATCAACCTGCAAACCCTTCCAACATAAGGCAGTGGGAGAGATGCATAGTCAACCAAATGATGAAAAGAATATTGGAGCCTCTACCATCTCTATCCATAGCTCCAGACTATAATTGCATGGAAAGGTGCATGTTGCCTCAGCAACTTGGACTTCCGGAGTGATCTGTAACACACCACCACTATACAAATAGATTAAGGAAGCAGGCAGAAAGGACAAGAGAGAAATAGGAAAAGTACATTGCAATCAACTCCTGTGCCTTGGCAGCTACCTATCACATTCTGAAGGCTAACAGTCATGCATTTGACCATTCACCTCTTAGACCTATTTAAATTTGCTCAGTCAGGTTGAGTGAATCTCTCCTCTCTTTAGCAGAGAAACAGCGTTAACAATGCTCCTTTGCACAACTCAAGAGACCGTACAGACGACATGGTAGTACAGTGGTCAGCACTGCTGCCTCACAACACCAGGGACCTAGGTTCAATTTCTTGGGTGACTGACTGCGTGGAGTTTGCATGTTCTCCCCGTGTCTGCATGGGCTTCCTCTGGATGTTCCGGTTTCCTCCCACAGTCCAAAGATGTGCAGGGTAGGTATATTGGCCATGCTAAATTTCCCCTTATTGTCCAAAGATGTGCAGGCTAGGTGGGGCTACAGGGTTAGGGCGGAGGAATGGGCCTAAGTCTGTAAGGATTCTATGATTCCATCTGCCCTTTGGGAGTGCGTGACGTGGTAACACAGCAGGAAGTAGTACCTCATGTTAGAATTCTGTCCCTTCACCCTCTGCCCAAATCCACACACGCCCCCCCCCCCCCCCCACCCCTCCCCCACCTCTGGGACCTGTGTTGCTAAATGTTGCTCTCTTTCGTTGGCTCTGAATATGGCGGTCAATATGGTCGCCTTCCTTAATTCTAATTACGTTTGCTCTAAAATCGGCAGGTATCTTTCGATACCGCCACAAGGTTCAAACCGAATACTGATCAAAGACTCGATACACCGGTTAGTTAGTTCAAAGTCAAATGCTTATTTATTTACACACACAGTTAAATATACTCATGCACAAATACTACAGACTAAACTATCACTACTGCTAAAGCCTATACTTAGCTTCGGGCGCCCATTCAGTCAGAGGAACAATGGCCGTTGTTCAGTTCTGAGGCTGCGGGGGTGGAACTGGTAAAGGGGGAAAGCTAAGGTCATCTGTCTGGTAGCGTGCGTTGACCTGGGACTTACTTGTTTCTGGTGCAGCTGGTGGACAGGTCTCTCCTCGGTGAGAGCCGGGTCCAAGAGAGCGATTCTCTCTTGGGGGATCCTTTTTGTACCCAAAGGGGCTTTGTGCTCTTTTGGGCAGGCCTTGAACTTGGCCCCAATCAATTGGGCCATTTCTCGATCATTCCTATCGATTTCATCCAATAAAGGGGTGGGTGCCCTGATGGCTGGGCGTGTCCTAGGTGGCCGTTGGCCTGCTTTGTTCCGGTCTCCTCTGGCACCGGGGTGTCTTCCTTAGTATCGGTTACTCAAATGTTACTCTTTTGTTCCCGGAGATGGGCCATTAGTATGCTAATGGGCCTACAGTTTTGGTCTTGTCTGGGAGCTGCGGCTCCAATCAACAGACAAACCCTGAACCTGCTTGTTTTCTCAGTATTGTCCATTTCCATGCAACCTTTGCAAAGTGTCCATTTTGTAATCGGGAAGTGACCATCCCAGATGGCTACACCTGCCTTACAAACAAGGCCTCTTTTCTCTGCTGGAGAGATGGTGCAGTGCAATGAACTAAACAATTGTCCCTGGGACACGTCCATGAACAAACCTGGGTGAACAGGATAGATTCATTCTTTAGGTTTCTACCCTCAATAAAACAAAGTTTCAAATTCTTTCACTGTCCAGAATTCCTGTCAACTCAAAATAAAAAAAACAGACACTGGTGAAGTTCGGAGCCCTGAGGAAAGTTCTGGAAGGTTTCTAGAATATTCCCATTGTTGATTCTCTGTAGGCGGTTTGATATTGCATTCTAATTAGTTGAATCATCTGAAAGTTTGGAGGATGTTGATGTTCCACAATATGCTGATAAGGTGAAGAACTCAGACTTAGAAAAATGATAGTTGCAGAATATGTTAATTACATCAATAATTCAGTTGTCTGGAGATGGATTAAAAGCGAAATGTGCTAATGAAGCAAATGCTGTGTATTTAGACAGCTCATTAAAACTATTCGAGTGAAAGCAGCAGACGTTTATAAATCAGCTCTGCTACTTTATTAACTGAATGTATTTAATGGTAGACAGCATATCTGCTTATCTGTTACCCTTACTTTACCAGTAGCACACCCTCAGATTTATGTCTATACCCTCATCTCATTTAAAGGGAAGGGGTCGTTCATATGCGAATGAATCATTTCAAAATGGTGGGTGTATGGAGCTTTCATCATGAAATAACACAATGAAAAAGCAGCAACCAATCATGAACCTGCGATGAATGTAGGAATTTCAGATATATTGTATTGTCAGTATTTGATACAGTAAGAGTTAAAAGCCTGGGTTAATAGTATTTGTAAAGAATGCTGCGTTGAAAGGTTTTAGGAGCCAGGGTGCAATTAAAGCATCGTAAAAGCTTGGGCTAATGGAATGCTGTTTGGATTAAGAGGGTTCCCTGTGGGATTAATCAGATTTCAGCTTGGTAAAGTGATGTAATTATTGGGAGGAGTCAAGGTATCAGGCATTTTGCAGGAAATCAATTTTAGTTGAATGTCACCTGGAGACGTGAGCAGAAGTCAAGCATCTCAGTTCATTTAAAAAATGTCTGTAGCTAGGCTAAGCAGTTACTTTCCAAGCAGTTCAGAAGAGTGTGTGTAGACAGTGAGCAGAAACAAGCTGAGAAGCAGCTTCTGAAGAAATAAAGCCAGATTTTCTGCACCGTTCTGACAGGATTCAGGTATTTTCTTTAAAACAGTGTGAAAAAATCTCTTTTCTCTCAAAGTGCAGTATCCAGACAGGGCTGCAAAGCAGGTATTTCTGAGTGCTAACTGTACTTTAACAGCGAATTGAGAGCTGAGATGTTTTGTTTTGTTGTTTGAGTGGGAATAAAGTTAGCAGTTAAGGGTTACTCTATTGACTGTATTGATTAACATTGTATAAGGGGTAATTGTATTATGTGATGTCGAAGATGTTTTAATCATCTGTTAGAAATAACTTGTTTTAATACACCATATCCCCTTTTCTTAATTAAATCAATCCTGGAGTGAGGTATCCTTTCCTCACAGTCTAACAGAATTAAAATAAAATATCGGGATTCCTGTCCAGTATCTTAGCCACTGTTAGGGTCTTGTCTGGGATCGTAATAAACCTATTGTAGAAACACCTTACTGGATATTGTCATGAGAATGTCACTTTAAGAAATGTTTGGCTGCTCATATTGCTGCAGTAATGTCAGAGTGTGGGTGGAGCTGGGCATCTGTCAGCTTTTTACTTTTGTTTTAGGCTGTTTGCTGCAGGGTGTGTTTTAGTTTAGTTTTCCGTCTTGGAGCTGAAGCCAGGCAGAGCAAGTGTACTGTTGATCTCTCTGCCATGAAAATACTTTCTCTTTAACATTTGGTTAATTCAGAATTATAAATGTTCTCAGTAGTGAATGTAAACCTAATGTGCTTCTGTCAAAAGGTGTATATTCTGTCTTCTGGATGTTGTTTGGGAAGTTATTAAGGATTACTTACTGTTGTATTCTTTGGGGGTTGTGTTTGAATTGATGGTTGCTAAGATGTTCACTGTATGTTTTAAAAAGGTTAACTTGAGTTCATAGAATAAACATTGTTTTGTTTTTTAAAATACTTTTCCATTTCTGCTCTACCACACCTGTAGAGTGGGCCGTGTGCTCCCCATACCACAATCTATTAAAAGTTGTGGGTCAGGTGAACTCCATGATACACTTTGGGGTTCTCTAAACCCTGGCCCATAACAAATTGGGGGCTCGTCCAGGATAAAAGTGTATCTATTGGATTGGCTTAGTGAACTTAAAGACAGTGAGGGGTGAGCATATTGTGGTTGATATTCAGGTGTGGTATTTCAGTTTAAGTGGGGAGTGTGTTGTGGACAATGGCTCTTTCAGAGGCTCTGAAGTTTTTGGGTGTGGAGACGGTCACACACAGTACCTTATGGACAAAGACTAAAAGCAGACTATTAGATTTGGCAAAAACATTGCAGTTAACATTACCTGACAAAATGCGATAATTATGGCGGTGGCTAAGCATTTAAAGTTACCTGAGATACAGTTTGGCTCATTGGAAATTGCAAAAATTCAGTTACAAATTAAACAAATGAATCATGAGAAAGAGTTAAAGCAGCTTGAATAAGAGAGAGGAAAAAGAATGTGAGAGCGAAAGATAGAGAGCGAAAGGAAAGAGAGAGAGAGGAAAAAGAAAGAGGGAGAAAGGAAAAAGAAAAGGAGAAAAGAAAGAATAGTCCTAGCAGAACAACAAGAAAGAGAAAGGGAGATACAGATCAGGGAAAAAGAGAAAGAGAGAGAGAGTTTGAACTTTAGAAAATGGCCATGAAACATGACAGTGAGTTAAAATGGCAGACATAAAGGAAAATGTACAGGTAGATGATAGTGTTGAGGATAGTGAAAAAGAGCATCAAAGTCAAAGGCTTGGTGGGAATCTATTTAAAAATGTCCAAGCATTGCCAAGGTTTGACGAGAAGGAGGTAGAAGCCTTTTTGTTAAAGTGGTAAAGGAAAGCCCAAGTGAAATGAAGGAAGTGCAAAAGATTGTACAGCCTAATCAAGAGGTGATTGAAAAGAAGGTGCCAGATCTCTTTAAAGAATTTACTTGTGTGGGTAAAGTTTACTCATGTGTATCAGGAGGAGCAGTTAAAGAAGTCACAATTTTAAGAGGTACGGGAGCTAGTCAATCTTTAATGGTAAGAGATGAGGAGTTATGTAGTTTGGGAAGAATGTTGCCAGAAAAGATGGTAATATGTGGAATTCAGGGTGAGAGGAGTAGTGTTCCATTTTATAAGGTAAGGTTGGAAAGTCCAGTGAAGAGTGGTGAAGTGGTAGTAGGAGTAATAGAGAAACTATCTTGTCCAGGAATATAGTATATCTTGGGTAATGATATAGCTGGATCACAGGTGGGAGTGATGCCTATTGTGGTTGATAAGCCAGTGGAAAATCAAACAACTGAAGTGTTGAAGGACGAATATCCTGGGATTTTTCTGGATTGTGTAGTACCAAGGTGGCAAAGTCACAGGTTAAGACGAGGAGAAATCAAAGAGTGAAGATGAAGTTGAAGTGCAATTATCAGAAACGATTTTTGATCTGATGGTCGAAAAAGAACAAGAACAGGTGGAGGATGAACAAAGAACAAAGAACAAAGAAATGTACAGCACAGGAACAGGCCCTTCGGCCCTCCAAGCCCGTGCCGACCATACTGCCCGACTAAACTACAATCTTCTACACTTCCTGGGTCCGTATCCTTCTATTCCATCCTATTCATATATTTGTCAAGATGCCCCTTAAATGTCCCTATCGTCCCTGCTTCCATTACCTCCTCCGGTAGCGAGTTCCAGGTACCCACTACCCTCTGCGTAAAAAACTTGCCTCGTACATCTACTCTAAACCTTGCCCCTCTCACCTTAAACCTATGCCCCCTAGTAATTGACCCCTCTACCCTGGGGAAAAGCCTCTGACTATCCACTCTGTCTATGCCCCTCATAATTTTGTATACCTCTATCAGGTCGCCCCTCAACCTCCTTCGTTCCAGTGAGAACAAACCGAGTTTATTCAATCGCTCCTCATAGCTTATGCCCTCCATACCAGGCAACATTCTGGTAAATCTCTTCTGCACCCTCTCTAAAGCCTCCACATCCTTCTGGTAGTGTGGCGACCAGAATTGAACACTATACTCCAAGTGTGGCCTAACTAAGGTTCTATACAGCTGCAACATGACTTGCCAATTCTTATACTCAATGCCCCGGCCAATGAAGGCAAGCATGCCGTATGCCTTCTTGACTACCTTCTCCACCTGTGTTGCCCCTTTCAATGACCTGTGGACCTGTACTCCTAGATCTCTTTGACTTTCAATACTCTTGAGGGTTCTACCATTCACTGTATATTCCCTACCTGCATTAGACCTTCCAAAATGCATTACCTCACATTTGTCCGGATTAAACTCCATCTGCCATCTCTCCGCCCAAGTCTCCAGACAATCTAAATCCTGCTGTATCCTCAGACAGTCCTCATCGCTATCCGCAATTCCACCAACCTTTGTGTCGTCTGCAAACTTACTAATCAGACCAGTTACATTTTCCTCCAAATCATTTATATATACTACAAAGAGCAAAGGTCCCAGCACTGATCCCTGTGGAACACCACTGGTCACAGCCCTGAGGCAGATATGAGGCAGATATTTTTAGTTCAGGAAAATTGGCGGAGTTACAACAGAATGATGTAGAAATAAAATGGATGTATCAGAAAGCATACACGGAAGAGGAATCTGAGTGTATACCAGAGTGTTATTACCGTAAAAGTGATGTCTTGATGAGAAAATGGAGATCTTTACATCTGCAGGCGGATGAAAAGTGGACAGAGGTTCATCAAGTCGCAGTGTCGGTAGGGTATAGAAAGGAGGTGTTGCGAGTTACACATGAGGTACCAGTGGGAGGTCATTTGGGAATAAGGAAAACTCAAGCTAAAATCCAAAAACATTTTTATTGGCCTGGACTACATAAAGATGTAGTTAAATTTTGTCAATCATGTCACACATGTCAAGTGATAGGGAAACCTCAAGCAGTGATAAAACCAGCTCCCTTAATACCCATTCCAGCATTTGAGGAACCTTTTACAAGGGTCCTAATTGATAGCATCGGACCGCTTCCTAGAACAAAAAGTGGGAATCAATATCTTTTGACTATCATGGATGTCCACTAGGTTTCCAGAGGCCATTCCAGTACATAATATTACATCTAAAAAGATTGTGGAGGAATTACTTCAATTCTTTACTAGATATGGACTACCCACAAAAATACAATCAGATCAAGGATCAAATTTTACCTCAAGGTTATTCAAAAAAGTTATGGATAGCTCAGGAATAAAACAATTTAAATCAACTGCGTACCATCCAGAATTCCAGGGAGCGTTAGAAAGGTGGCATCAGACATTAAAGACAATGTTGAGGGCTTATTGCCAAGATTATCCAGAGGATTGGGATAAAGGAATTCCATTTGTACTGTTTGCAATTCGGGATGCACCTAATGAATCAACCAAATTTAGTTCGTTTGAACTAATTTTTGGTCATGAGGTAAGAGGACCACTTAAATTGATTAAGGAAAAATTGGTGAGTGAGAAATCAGAAATTACATTATTGGATTACGTGTCAAATTTTAGGGAACGATTAAATGGAGCAGGTGAGTTGGCTAGACAACATTTATCAGTTGCACAAAATGTGATGAAACGGGTAGCGGACAAGAAATCCAAAGTTTGTAGTTTTGCCAGTGGAGGTAAAGTTTCAGTATTGATACCAGTGGTAGGTGAACCTTTAAAAGCAAGGTTTTGTGGATTTTATCAGATTGAAAGGAAGTTAAGTGGGGTGAATTATGTGGTAAAAACACCAGAAGACTCACCTAAAGGTACTTTGATAGGGAAGGAGAGAAAAAGGTGGTTTAAATGATTCAAACTCAAAGTGACGAATCAAATCCAGATGACTTGGAATTTGACATACCTCAAATTAAATTGGAAATTGAGGATGTTCTTAAAAATTGGGATAAATTGCTGAGTTACCTTCCAGAGGAAAAATGGACTGACCTGAAAAAGTTATTGATATCACATGGGCAAGGTTGTGGAGATAAATTGGGAAGTGCTAAAATGGCTATACATGATGCAGATGTGGGAAAGGCTGTTCCAATCAAACAACATCCATACAGACCTTTAAAATTGGCACAGGTTAACAAAGAGATTGAGAGTATGCTTAAAAATGGCATCATTGTAGTGGGTTGCAGCCAATGCAGCTCACCCATAGTGATGGTACCTAAACCAGACGGTACCCAACAGTTGGGTGTGGACTATAGAAAGGTTAATGCAGTCACTAGAATGGATTCTTATCCTATCCCACGTTTGGAGGATTGCATTCAGAAAGTGGGACAATCAGCTTTTATTTCTAAACTGGATTTACTTAAAGGTTACTGGCAGGTACCTTTATCCAAAAGGGCGAAGGAGATTTCAGCTTTTATGACTCCAGATGGTATATACCAATTCAAAGTTATGCCATTTGGCATGAAAAACGCCCTAGCCACATTTCAACGGTTAACTAACAAAGTTGTTTCAGGATTACCCATTTGTGCGGTATACATCGACGATCTGGTAATTTTCAGCCAGACATGGAAAGAACATTTAAAACATCTGATGGAGTTATTCGATCGACTTCAAGAGGCGGGTCTGGTGATAAACCTAGCCAAAAGTGAATTTGGAAAAGTCCAAGTCACTTTCCTTGGCCATACAATCGGACAGGGTTGAATGGTCACATGGGATGCGAAGACAACAGTTATCGAGGAGTTTCCAATACCCTCATCACAAAGGGAAATAATGCGATTTCTTGGCATGAGTGGATTTGATCGAACATTTGTGCAAAGGTTTTGTAGCGTGATTGCTCCACTGATGGACTTGCTGAAGAGATGTTGAACATTTCAGTTTCAACGGAGTTGACAGCGGAGTTTCAACAGGCATTTGACTGCCTGAAAGCTGCGATAACCAATGCTCCTGAGTTGGAGAATTACAAGGGATTCTGTGATCAGATTGAACTAAAGTATCTGACTGTAAAGAGAAATGCCGAGGCGTAGTGAAATGGATGGATCGTGCAAGGGCCTTCTTGTTCAAAGAGACTGTCAATCGAGAAGGATTTCAGTTGGAGGAAGAAGAACAAAAATGGACTTAATTATTTTATCTGTTTGCGTGCGTTGTTTTTTTAAACGAAAAAGTATATTTACTGTGTGCATTTCTTAAAGGAAAGTGAAAAGGTGAAAAATGAAACCATCTTGAAGTTGATGGGGTTTTTTTCTTGGGGGGAGGTGTCATGTGAATGTCGCTTTAAGAAATGTTTGGCTGCTCATATTACTGCAGTGATGTCAGAGTGTGGGTGGAGCTGGGCTGTCTGTCAGCTTTTTACTTTTGTTTTAGGCTGTTTGCTGAAGGATGTGTTTTAATTTTGTTTTCAGTGTTGGAGCTGAAGCCAGACAGAGCAGGTGTACTGTTGATCTCTCTGCCATGAAAAGACTATCTCTTGATCATTTGGTGAATTCAGAATTATAAATGTTCTCAGTAGTGAATGTAAACCTGATGTGCTTCTGTTAAAAGGTGTTTCTTTTTTTTTCTGGATGTTGTTTGGGAAGTTAATAAGGATTACTTAGTGTTGTTTTCTTTGGCGGTTGTATTTGAATTGATGGTTGTTAAGATGTTCACTATGTTTTAAAAATGTTAACTTGAGTTCATAGAATAAACATAGAATTTTATAGAATTTACAGTGCAGAAGGAGGCCATTCGGTCCATCGAGTCTGCACCGGCTCTTGGAAAGAGCACCCTACCCAAGGATAACCCCTCCCCCTATCCCCATAACCCAGTAACCCCACCCAACACTAAGGGCAATTTTGGACACTAAGGGCAATTTATCATGGCCAATCCACCTAACCTGCACATCTTTGGACTGTGGGAGGAAACCGGAGCACCCGGAGGAAACCCACGCACACACGGGGAGGATGTGCAGACTCCGCACAGACAGTGACCCAAGCCGGAATCGAACCTGGGACCCTGGAGCTGTGAAGCAATTGTGCTATCCACAATGCTACCGTGCTGCCCCTAAACATTGTTTTGTTTTAAAAAATACTTTTCCATTTCTGCTCTACCACACCTGTAAAGTGGGCCGTATGCTCCCCATACCACAATCTATTAAAAGTTGTGGGTCAGGTGAACTCCATGATACACTTTGGGGTTCTCTAAACCCTGGCCCATAACAATACATTCACAGCTGCTGTGGTGTCTTTGAGGGTCCAAACCTCAAGATAAGAATAGGTGACATCTGTGAAACTTGCATTGCACTCCCTCCAAGGCCAAAATATCCTTCCTAAGGTGTCGTGTCCAGAGCTGCTTACAGTGACTCCAAGTGGGGTCTAACCGGAGTTTTGTAAAGCTGCAGATAACTTCTGCATCCTTACGCTGCTCTAGATATAAAAGTCAGCATTCCATTAGCCTTCTTGATTACTTTCTGCACTTGTTCGTGGCATTTTAAGATCTATGCACCTGAAACCACAGGTTTCTTTGGACATCCACTGAATTTAGCTTCATACCATCTATAAAGTATCCTGCTCTATCCTTTTTTGAACCAAAATGGATAACCTCACACTTGCTTACATTGAAATCAATCTGCCACAGTTTTGGCCATTCACCTAGTCTATCAATATACCTTTGTAATTTAATGCTGTCATCCACACTGTTTACAATGCCGCTCAACTTTGTGTCATCAACAAATTTCTTTAAATTACTTTCTATGCCATTATCCAAGCCATTTCTGAATGTAAACAATTGAGGTCCTAACGCAGATCTTTGTGGGACACGACTAGTCAATTTGAGTACCTACCCATTATTCTTACTTTCTGTCGCCTGCCACTCAACCAATTTCCCAGCCGTGTCAGTAATCTTCCTTCAATTCCGTGGGCTTCTACCTTCGTTAACAGTCCCTTATGTGGGACTTTATCAAATGCCTTCTGGAAGTCCATGTAAACAACATCCATAGGCATGTCCCTGTCCACTACCTTAGTCACCACTTCAAAACATTCAAAGAGGTTTGACCTACCTGTCATGAATCCATGAATAACTGAGAATTTTTGAGGTGTTCAGTTACCCTATCCTTGATTATAAACAATTCCCTCACCACAGATAATAGGCTAACTGGTATGTAATTCCCTGCTCTTTCGCCCTTCTTAAAAAGTGGAGTGACATGAAGAATGTTCCCATCCAAAAGGACGACTCCAATATCTAGGGAACACTGAAAGATTATAGAAAGGGCATCTACAATGCCCTATAATCTATTAGCCCAATCTTGTCCATTATCGTCCTGTGTCATCAGCAGGATAGATCCACCAAATATTAACGATTAATATCCCCATTAATGCCTCAATCATTGTAGACCCCAGTCTGTACATTCAAGAGAGAAGAGTGGAGATTTTGCTGGTGTCTTCAGTTCACAATGCCAAACAAAACATTCCCCTCTCTTGAGCGATGTGCAGCCAATTAAGTTCACTCGACATGACGTCAAGGAGAGGTTAAATGCATTGTCCACACAATAGACTAAATATTGTCATTTATCCAACACTATTGAAGATATTCCAGTCTCTAACTACAAAAATCAGGGTTAATCTGAGTTACCAGTCATCAACCTTGTCCCAGTCAATTGATGGAAGGAGTCATCGGCCACACCATCAAGCAACACCTACAAACCCGATAATGGGCAGAAACCAAATGGAGCATCGGCCAGGACTACTCAGCTCTGAATCTTAAATAACAGAATAAGGAAGCATTCTTGTTGCTATGCCAAAGGCCTCTTCGCTTTGCTTTGATGACTTCTAAGTATTTACCTACATTCACAGCCTATGCTGGCCAATAGCCGGGACCTGGCTAATCTCTAGGTGTAAGTGATCAGGAACAGTCAATAATCACATTGCATGGGCAGCAGGTGGCACAGTGGGTTAGCCCTGCTGCATCACGGCGCCGAGGTCCCAGGTTCAATCCCAGCTCTGGGTCACTGCATGTGTGGAGTTTGCACATTCTCCCCGTGTTTGCGTGGGTTTCGCCCCCCACAACCCAAAGATGTGCAGAGTAGGTGGATTGGCCAGGTAAATTGCCCCTTAATTGGAAAAAATGAATTGGGTACTCTAAATTTAAAATAAATAAATAAATAATCGCCTTACATAAGTATCAGATAAAGGTCATCCAGAGTAAGTTCAATTATAACCATGTAGATTTCAATGACACCTCCATTTCTGAAGTCATCCACCATGAGCATCCTGAGGGTCGGCACCGAATACAGGCTTACCAGTTACATCAACAAGAGCAACACAGAGCTGGACACTCGACAACAAGCGGCTTATTTCCTTATCCTGTAAAGCCTCACCATCATTTCTGAGGATCAAGTTGAGAGAATGTAGTGCTCACCATTCAATTGTTACTCAATACCATATAGGACAGATCAGATGGCTTGATTGATGTCCTTGCCACTGGCCTCATTGTCCACTCTCTCTAACACTGTTGGTGTTGTATGTACAATGTAGGGGCTGCACTCCAACAACTCACCAAGGTTACTTTGACACTAATCCCATTCTCTATAGCCCCTAATATCAAAAAGATCAAGAGCAGAAATGTTGTGGACACAATCACCCCGTCACACTCAATCCTAAAGTGGACATGTATCACTGTTCCTTCATTATCACTGGTTCGGTGTCTTGGAACATCTTACACAACAGAATAGTGTGAACCATACAGGCTGGAGCAATCCAAGGAATTCACCACTACCTTCTGAAGGGTCACTACCCTTGCAAGCATCATGCACCCCCTGATGATCAACATGTAGAAGTAGCCGTCGCACAACTGGCAAACACACCAGCAAAACTCATTATCACATACACAAAAGTTATTAAAACAAATCCATTTTTAATATTTTCAACAGTCTGTCGTTCGTTCCTGCTGCAGGAAGTCAGCTGTCAAAAAAGACAAATAAATGAGGCAGCAAAACTCAAACAGGGACCGCAGACAGCTGTTCCATGATTCGAAATATTTGTTGAAGAAAATCGAAGTGCCTCGATACAGAGCTGACTGGAGCTAACAGTCCATCTGCCTTGCTGCAATTATACAAGGCCTTGGTGAGGCCTTACCTGGAATATTGTCTGCAGTTTTGGTCTCCTTATCTGAGGATGGATGTTTTTTCTCTCAGAGACTGATTCCTGGGATGGCAGGACTGACGTATGAGGAGAGATTGAATCGGTTATGATTGTATTCACTGGAGTTCAGAAGAATGAGGGCGGTGGGGGGGGGAATCTCATAGTAACCTATAAAATTTTAACAGGACCAGACAGGGTAGAATCCGGAAGGATGTTCCCAATGGTGGGGATGTCCAGAACCAGGGGTCACAGTCTGAGGTTATGGGGTGTAGACCATTCAGGACAGAGTGGTGAACCTGTGGAATTTGCTTCGAGAGAAAGCAGTTCAGGCCAAAACATTGAATGTTTTCAAAAAGCCGTTAAATATAGCTCTTGGGCGAAGGGGATCAAAGGATATGCGGGGAAGGCGGGATCAGTCTATTGAGTTGGATAATCAACCATGATCATAATGAATGGTGGAGCAGGCGTGAAGGGCCGAATGGCCTATTCCTGCTCATAATTTCGATGTTTCATCGAGCTGTCCTATCCCATCCTTCTGCTTTACAGTGGAGTTGCTTCTTCCTCTCGGTGTTTGTAGAGGGTTGCATGGTGATTCATGGTACATTAATATAGTAACAAGTTGCAAGTGACTTACTTGGTGACTCACTGACTGACTCACTCAGCTACTTAACTATGTCCCCCATAGAAAACTAGCACAGGATAAGGGCGATGGTGACTTACAATCTCACTCCCAGTGTACCGGGGGAATGTCAACTGTACCACCAGCTCTTAATGGATCAGTGGCACCCTTTTGATTATGTGGTGAGCCATGGCCTCCTACTGCTTTGTTCCTACGTCATAGCCAGGTAACTGATTCCATTCCAATCTTCTGTGTCGGGTAGTAAAGACTGCACATTATGTGCCTGCTGCATAACAAATTCTTTCCTCCAGCTCTGCCACCAAAATATCTTTGCTCTTGGGCATGGAATGTCTGTCACTATTGTGATTACATTTTCCTCATTACACTTAACCTCACTGTTTTGCTCCTTGTGTGGTAGGTAACATGTGCTACTCAAACCTTGGTTAGTGATGAGGTCTTCTGAATCTTGATGAAGAAGACTCGAACTCGTCCAGTAGTAACAAATGGTTTATTGAGTAACTATAACAATAATTGCATGAGTTCTTTACTTTAACTTTGATACTAGTAATAAGGTTAACAAGATCTAACTACGGAAACTATACGTAACTCCACTAGCCATCTGAACTAGTCTGCTATTGCCCTGGTCACAGTGCACCCAAGAGAGAGCCAGAGACACAATGTGGCTGCCTTTTATACCCCTGTTGCTCCGGCCCTCTAGTGATCATGTGGTGCTACTGATTGCACATTAACCCCTTGTGTACATGCACATATAGAGATCACTACACTCACTGACAGAAGAATAATTCATTTGGTAATTGTGCAATGGCCTCTGAGGAACATAAAATTTACACTGCCACGGGGAGAGGGAGAAGGAAGCAGTTATCAATATATTTCATTCTGACATTATTAGAGTCCAAACGATCGGATTGCCGGCATCCATTCTGTGGAAACAGTTTTGGAGCTTGAAGGCTTAGTTCAAGTCCCAGGGCACACACAGTACGGGCAGTGGACACGCGTTATCTGCTATATGGAGGGTTTAATGAGTGAATCTCACCATCATAGTCAGCAGACTGAATAAATCTTGAAGGGGAGCAAATCACAGGGCTATGGGGAAATGGTGTTGATTGGGTAGTGCTTTCAAGGGGTTGGCACGAGCATAATGCCCAGAATGTACTCCTGTTGTGTTCTATAAAATTCGATGAAGAAAGACAAAGCTTCCCCAATGGGGAAAGGCGACTTACCATGAGGGCTCTTTTTAAAATCTTACTGTAACAAATCCATTTTAAAGAGGGAATCACACAGCTGAGTCTTCATGTATGTGATCACAGGATTGAGACTCCTTTGTTGAAAAATCAGGAGCCACTTATGAAAACATACATTTCCTTACCCACACCCGACATATATCAAGGATGAAATCGGTCTTCACGATTACATCTCGTGCTAGATTTCCATCTCCTGCGATGGTGGTTCATGCTGTGGTGCTCAGCTCAGTTCGGCATCGCCTGGTATAGCACAGGAGCCCCATTCTGGCCTGGCAACGTCTGCTACATTGGCTGCAGAGGAACACAGGGGGCTGAGAAGGCGCACGATTCACTGGTCTGTTTTCCCTGGGCCCTTTTCTCGGCTAGCTGAGTTTTTTGTTTCAAAGCCCTTCCAAATATTCAGCACTGCCCCCCCCCCCCCCCCCCCCCCCCCCCCCCCCGTAGTTTGGTATTCTCAGTCAGTAAGCTGTTGTTTCACACTCTCTTACTCAGGATGGATATAACAGCAGCAGTTTTTGCGTTGCATGTGTTGACAGATTGCTGCTGATTGTAGAGCCTGGATACGGGAAGTGATCAACAATCTTTAGAGTAACATTGTCAGTGCTGATCGCATGGTTAGTACAGTTGCTTCACAGCTCCGGGATCACAGGTTCGATTCCCGGCTGGGTCACTGTCTGTGTGGAGTCTGCACGTTCTCCCCGTGTCTGCGTGGATTTCCTCCGGGTGCTCCGGTTTCCTCCCACAGTCCAGTGTTGCTCTATTTATTTATCTTGGTGAACCACAAGCCTTTCCCTTATATCGATCGAATGACCACACAACCAGTTAGTTAGTTCAAAAGATGGTTTATTTACATACACAAGAATTATCTCAACATGCAAACACATCGGGCGGGATTCTCCGACCCCCCGCCAGGTCGGAGAATCGTTGGGTGGCAGCGTGAATCCCACCCCACCGGCTGCCGAATTCTCCGGCGGGGGCGGGAATTTTACCATCGGTGGCCTGGCCCACGATCGGGGCCCACCGATCCGCGGGCAGACCTGTGCCGTGGGGGCACTCTATTCTTCGGCACCGGTGACTGTAGCGGTCCGCCACGGCCGGTGCGGAGATGAAGCTCTCTGCGCATGCGCTGGGATGACGCCAGCACACGCTGGCGCTCCTGCGCATGCGCCAATTTGCGCCGGCTGGCAGAGGCCCTTCGGCGCCGGTTGGCGTGGCGCCAAGCCCCTTACCCGCTGGCCGGCGCAAACCACTCCGGGGCCGGCCTAGCCATTGAAGATGCGGAGGATTCCGCACCTTTGGGGCTGCCCGATGCCGGAGTGGTTCACGCCACTCCTTCCCGCCGGAGTTGCCCGCCCCGTCGATTATGGCAGAATCGTGCCCAATTTCTACTATGAGTTAAACTACACCTATCAGCTATAATAACCTACACTTAACCTCAGGGCGTCCGGCACTGTGCAAATGGATAAAGGCCTTTATCTGGATTTCACTTAGCTGGTTCGAAGAAAGGTTAATTGGGGCTACTGGGTTAAGGGGATGGGGTGGAGGAGGTGTGGGCTTGAGTGGGGTGCTCTTTCCAAGGGCCGGTGCAGACTCAATGGGCCAAATGACCGCCTTCTGCACTGTAAATTCTATGAAACTACATTAACATCACAGAAAATAGCTTACAATTAACAGTTAAGCAATTCTTAACAATGAAAGGAAACACTTTAACTTCTAACTTATACCTTCTCCATCTCCATTTAAGCAAAGCGATTACAAGAGCAACTTGTAAATAAAGGTAAATAAAGTAAGCAAACGCAGAGATACCTGTTGACCTCTGTGTATAGAGTTGCTTTCAGCAAAGGGGAGAGACTCTTTCAGACACAAGCTACAAGTCCTTCTGTCATTGGCAGACTAAAAGCTAAACTACTTGCTACAGACCTGGCTCCCCCAATTAACTGCATCATCTCTATCCCATTAACTATATTATGGCCATCTGACTGAGGCTAAACACAGCTGCTCAATTATCTAAACCTAAGGGAACCTTCTTTATATAAACAAAAGTCCATTAGCCCTATCTAGGTAAACAATTAAATGGTAATAATCAATGATCATCCCACTTTTATGACATCTTAATTGCATCTTTTGCAGACACACCATCTGGCTGTATGTTAAACAAGGATTTTTATAATTTTACTGTAACAAATACCTAATACAATATATAGAATAATTTCCTACATTCATCGCTGCAATGGTGCAGCGCTCCCTCAATATTGCACTGGACTGTCAACCTGGATTTTGTGCTTGAGATTCTAGAGGGGGACTGGAACTTGTGATCTTCTGACTGAGAGCTGAGAGTCCGACATCACTGAGTTATGGTTGACCCACATTGCCTCCCAGTGTGTGTACGGTCAGCCAAGCTACACAAAACATAAGCATGCTCCTCACCGAACATTCCACAGACAAAACACTGTTTTTTGCCTCATAATACATGTGTATGGATGTAAAATTCAGAAAAACACACTTGAAAAATTGCTCTAATTCCCATTTTCAAATGATACTCAGAATGTTTATGGAACTGTCAGCAATTAGACCTGTGGGAGTTCAACCAGACAGCAGACAGGAAAATTAAAGGGAAGTGGAAACAGAAAATGCTGGAAACCTTGAGCAGGTCAACAAAATACTTTTGAAGTGTAGTCACTGCAGCAGCCAATTTGCGGACAGCAAGTTCCTGCAAACAGCAACGAGAGATCAAGATTTTAAAAAATGATGTTGAGAGATATGTGGAGTGAGCTCCGGATGTAGCGACTCTCACCTGTTCTCTGGATTCAGTTAAGAAGGAGAATGCAGATGTTGGGAAAGTCTACATCTACAAATCCTGCCCAGGATATGCAGCCAAAATACAAACAGAGAGGACAATCCATCCTCTTATGAGGATATTAACAAAGGATCAGCACAGGTAATGAACATTTATGGCTTACAAACCCTGCTCGGTTGGTGTAAGGACAGGGTACTACAGGTTGTCTCTGAGGCTGAGTCGGATCATTGCCTTCTGTTGCTCAGTCACCGCCAGCCTAAACTGGGCAGCTCTCAGCCAGTAACGTGCTGACTCTCCGCTATGAGTGTGTGAGGATTACGGATCCATTCCTGGTAAATGGGTACCCAAGAAATAAAGGGGAACATTTTCCAGCTTGGAAGATGGAGCGTCAGGACTGGGTGCCCTGTCAACATCAGGACTTGCAGTCGATTGAAAATGTAGATAAGATGGCATGGATTGGCTGTGAGCTACATAAGGTCAACATTGACATTTCTGCTTTCCGAGGATGGCCAGGAGAGTGGTCTACCCCGGCTCCTAATTCATATGTTCATATGTTAGTGGAAGGTATAATTGGTCTCATGTTTTGATCCACTGTGAGGTGTGGTATGGTGGTTAGCATTGCTGCCTCACAGCGCTGAGGACCCGGGTTCGATCCCGGCCCCGGATCACTGTTCTTTTGGAACTTGACCATTCTCCCAGTTTCTGCGTGGGTCTCACCCAAAGATATGCAGGGTAGGTGGATTGGCCACGCTAAATTGCCCCTTTATTGGAAAAAAATAACTACATTTTAAAAATGTTTTGATCCACTGTTGGCCAATCTAAGCTCTAGGAGAGCAGAAATGTTGATGTTGAACTTGCGTAGCTCACAGCCAATCAATGTCACCTTATCGACATTTTCTGTTCACTGCAAGTCCCCGTGACCCAGGACACACAGTTCTGGGGCGAGATTCTCCGACCCCCTGCCGGGTTGGAGAATCGCTGGGGGCTGGCGTGAATCCTGCCCTCGCCGGTTGCCGAATTCTCCGGCACCGGAGATTCGGCGGGGGCGGGAATCGCGCCGCGCCGGTTGGCGGCCCCCCCCCCCCCCCCGGTGATTCTCCCGCTGCTAGGATGCCTGTCCCGCCGGCGTGAATTAAACCACCTCTCTTACCGGCGGAACAAGGAGGCGCGGGCGGGCTCCGGGTGATCTGGCCCCGGTGGGTGCCCCCACGGCCGTTTCCTTCCGCCTTCGCCACGGTCTCCACCATGGCGGAGGCGGAAGAGACTCCCTCCACAGCACATGCGCGGGGATGCCGTGAGCGGCCGCTAACCTTCATTTGGTGTCCTCTGGTTCTCCGTGTGGCAGGTGCTCCAGAATAGCGCCCCCCGGCAATGTCATTTCCGCGCCAGCTGGCGGGGCACTTCCGCCAGCTGGCGAGGCGGAAATCAGTCCGGCGCGGGCCTAGCCCCTCAAGGTTAGGGCTCGGCCGGTCAAGGGGCGGATGATTCCGCACCTTTGGGGCGGCGCGATACCCGACTGATTTGCGCCGTTTTTGGTGCCGGTCGGCGGACATCGCGCCGATACCGGAGAATTTCACCCCTGATGTTCCAGCTTCCAAACCGGAGAATTGGCCTCTTTTATTTCTTGGGTATCTGTCTGCTTGCCAGGAATGGATCCCTAACCTCACACACCCATAGAGGAAGGCAGAGCTGGAGAGTCAGTATCTTACTGGCTGAGGGCTGCCCAGCTTGAGGCAGGTGGTGACCCTCTTGTTAGCCCACAGCTCCAACAATCTTCCCAGTACCACTTCCCCAGTGATTGTAATTTCCCCCACTTCCTCCCTTCCTTCCATTTGCAAAATTATAGCAAAAGCCCACCGTGCACAAGGACTGGACTTTGCTGTCAACACCAGATTGACGTGGATAATTAAGATGCCTATCATGACCTCGGACCGCCTCAAATCTCTTCTTTGACCGTCAGAGGATAGTTTTGTCACAGTCACCTGCGCTCATGCAACAATGTTGTATCACAATGCCGCAGATACAGATTGCTTCTCCGACACTCGAAGATATTCTGGAGCACCTGCCACACGGAGAACCAGAGGACACAAAATGAAGGTAAACGGCAGAAGAACTGAAGGTGACACGAAGAAAAGATTCTTCATAGCAAGTGGTCATGGTCTGGAATGCCGCCTGAGTGTGTTGTTGGGGCAGATTCAATCGCAGCTTTAAAAAGGGGTATTGAGTAATTATCTGAAGAGAAAACAATTGCAGGGCTATGGGGAAAGAGTGGGAATGGGACTAGCTGAGTTGTGTGTGCATGAATAGCCTCCTTCAAAGAACAGTACAGCACAGGAACAGGCCCTTCGGCCCTCCAAGCCTGCGCCAATCATGATCCTCGTCTAAACTAACATTTTCTGCATTTCCGGGATCTGTATCCCTCTATTCCCATACTATTCATGTACTCGTGAAGGTGCCTCTTAAACGTCGTTATCGTGTCTGTTTCCACCACCTGCCCTGGCAGCACGATCCAGGCACTCACTCACCACCATCTGTGTAAAAAAACTTCCCTCGCACATGTCCTCTAAACTTTCTCCCTTGCACCTTAAACCTCCGTCCGCTAGTAATTTACACCCTGGGAAAAAGCATCTGACTATCCACTCTGTCCAAGCCACTCAATTTTGTTATCCTCTATCAGGTCACCTTCTCAACTTCCTTCGTTCCAGTGAAAACAATCTGAGTTTATCCAACTTCTCCTCATAGCTAATATCCTCCAGACCAGGCAGCACCCTGGTAAACATCTTCTGTGGCCTCTCCAAAGCCTCCACATCCTTCTGGTAGTGAGGCGACCAGAATTGTATGCCATATTCCAAATGTGGCCTAACTAAGGTTCTGTACAGCTGCAGCATAACTGGCCAATTTTTATACTCAATGTATCGGCTGGTGAAGGCAAGCGTGCCCTATGCTTTCTTGACTATCTCCTCCACCTGCTTTGCCACTTTCAGTGATCTGTGGACCTGTACGCCCAGATCTCTCTGCCTGTCAATACTCCTGAGGATTCTGCCATTTACTGTATAATTCCCACCTGTGTTAGACCTTCCAAAATGCATGATCTCGCATTTGTCCAGATTAAACTCCATCTGCCATTTATCTGCCCAAGTCTCCAACCGATCTATATCCTGCTGCATCCTCTGACAATCATTATCGCAACTCCACCAATCTTTGTGTCATCTGCAAACTTACTATTCAGACCAGCTACATTTTCTTCCTAATCATTTTCTATACTACAAACAACGAAAGTCCCAGCATGGATCCCTGCGGAACACCGCTAGTCACAGCCTTCCATTCAGAAAGGTGCCCTTCCAGCACTACCCTCTGTCTTCCAAGACTGAACCAGTTCGGTATCCATCTTGCCAGCTCACCTCTGGTCCCGTGTGACTTCACCTTTTGTATCAGTCTGCCATGAAGGTCCTTGTCAAAGACTTTACTGAACTCCATGTAGACAACATCCACTGTCTTTCCTTCATCAATCATCTACGTCACTTCCTCAAAAAACTCGGCCTCCCCTTCACAAAACACACTGCCTATCACTAAAAAGTCAACTTGTTTCCAAATGTGATTAAATCCTGTCCCTAAGAATCTTTTCCAATAATTTCCCTACCACTGACCTAAGGCTTATAGGCCTACAATTTCCTGGATTATCCCTGCTACCCTTCTTAAACAAAGGAGCAACATTAGCTATTCTGCAGTCCTCAGGGACGTCACCTGTAGCCAATGAGGATACAGTGATTTCTGTCAAGGCCTCAGCAATTTCCTCTCTTGCCTCCCTTAGTATTCTGGGATAGATCCCGTCAGGCCCTGGAGACGTATCTAGCTTAATGCTTTTTAAGACGCCCAACACCTCCTCCTTTTTGATATTGACCATGGCCCAGAATATCTACACACCCTTCCCTCGGCCCATCATCCACCAAGTCCTTCCATTTGGTGAATACTGATGCAAAGTACTCATTTAGTATCTCACCCATTTCCCTGGCTCCACACATAGATTCCCTCCTCTGTTCTTGAGCGGGCCAACCCTTTCCCATGCTACCCTCTTGTTCTTTCCATACGTATAAAATGCCTTTGGATTCTCCTTAACCGTGTTTGCCAAGGACTTTTCATGACCCCTTTTAGCCCTCCTAACTCCTTGCTTAAGTTCCTTTCTATTTCTGTGGGGTTCTTTGTGTTGCTTATTTCAGGTTGGTTGGCGTAGTGTTCACAAAGACCACAAAATAGCTTTAACTTTAACAAAGCTATGATTTTATTTACACTACTAAACTGGGATTCGACATGTAGTCCTGAAGAATCCATAATTGATCATTAATATCTAACTACACTAATCTACTGCAAATCTCACTACTGGTATAAACTATAATCTAACTTTGCTTACATTATCTGCTCTTCTGACCTTCACGAGCTAACTCCTGCATACACTCCTCCCCTAAGGTCTAGAATCACTGTCTTATATGGGCAGCACAATAGCACAGTGATTAGCACTGTTGCTTCACAGCACCAGGGTCCCAGGTTCGATTCCCGGCTTGGGTCACTGTCTGTGTGGAGTCTGCACATTTTCCGTGTCTGCGTGGGTTTCCTCCCACAAGTCCTGAAAGACTGTGGTAGGTAATTTGGGCATTCTGATTCTCCCTCCGTGTACCCGAACAGGCGCCAGAATGTGGCAACTAGGGGCTTTTCACAGTAACTTCATTGCAGTGTTAATGTAAGCCGACTTGTGACAATAAAGATTATATAGTTCCCTCAAGTGGCTACTCTCGACACTACATTAACCCTTGCAATGCTGATAGTTATGTCGATACCACACTTTCTTTATATTCTGCAAGGGCTTTGTCTGTTCTCAGCCTTCTAGACCTTACGACTGGTTCCTTTTTCTTTTGACTAGGCTCACAATATCCCTCGTTATCCAAGGTTTCAAAAACTTGCCATATGTATCCTTCATCTTCACAGGAACATGCTGGTCCTGAATTCAAATCAACTGACATTTGAAAGACTGCCAGATGTCAGATGTTGGTGCTGTAATCATTTTATCATTCTGTTAGAGCAGGAGAGTTAGCCTTGATGCCTTGGTCAAAATGTATCTGTCAACCAACATCACATAGTCAGACTATCTGCTCAGTGTCACGTTGCTGCATGTGGGATTTTGCTATGCATAAATTGGATGCCACATTTCCGACAACAGTGTCCAGTTGGCTCTAAAATAAGTCGGGATCTTCTACAATTACATTTTTAAAAAGGCACCATTATACATGAGGTACCCTCAATAACGACGCTTAGAGATTAAACTGTAAAGAATGCTATGGTTTGGGATGCGGGATGGGTGCGTAGGGAGCAGCGTCTTACCGATTCAGGGTGGATAAAGCTCTCCGTGCTCCCGGAGTCGAAGAGACATGCAGTGTCGCGCCCGTTGACCTGGACCTGCATCATGGAGTTCTGCAGGTGTTTTGGCCGAGTTTGGTCGAGGGTGATCGCACCCACTCGCGGGTAGTCGGAGTCCTCAGCCGAGTCGGACTCGTAAAATGGCCGCCGCCAGTCGCACGTGCCGGGTCGAGAAGATGGCCGCCGACAAGATGGCCACTCCCAAGATTCGCACGAGGCTGATAACGCGTCAGAAGGGGGCATGTCGGGTCGGTGCGCAGCAGCATTGTGAGGCCTGCGGGCCTGAGAGCCTGATTTTCGGGCCGGCTGTTCTTTGTTTTTCTGGCCCCTGGGTCTGGCCAGGCAGACCATCGCAAAGTGCCCTTCCCGCAGTCGCTGCAGATCGCGGAGCGGGCTGGGCAGCGTGGGCGTGGGTGCTGGACCTGCCCGCAGAGGTAGCATGGTGTGCCCCCATGGTGAGCGGGTCGCCGCGTGGCGCAGGCCTGAAATACGGTTGAGTCTTAGGAAGTCCGGGGGGGGGGGGCTGGCAGAGTCCGCGGGGTACGTACCCAAGTTATGTCGGGCCACCTCCAGCGAGGAGGCGAGCGTTAGCGTCTCCTGGAGGTCTTTTGCCCCGTTTTCGAGCAGCCGCTGCCGGATGTAGGTCGAGCGGATGCCGGACACGAAAGCATCCCTGATGTGCAGGTTCATATGGACTTCCCCTGTCACATCCTGATGGTCACAGTCCCTGGCAAGTGCAGTGAGTTTCTCAACAAACTCGTCTAGTGATTCCCCCGAGCGCTGCCGGCAGGTAGAGACCAGATGCCGGGCGTGCACCTCAGTGATGGGTTTGACAAACCACTTGCGGAGTAACTCGACCGTCTCATCATAAGTCCTCGCCTTTTCGAGCGTGGCAGAGATTCTGTGACTCACCCGGGCGTGAAGTAGGCGCAGCTTGCGTGGCCTCAGGATGGGAGTCTCTGCGGAGTCCAGGTAGGCCTCGAAGCACCGCAGCCAGTATTTAAAAATTTCCTTCGCCTCCGGAGTCCATGCTTCCAGGTTGAGCTTCTCTGGTTTTAGGCCTGTGTCCATCCTGATCTAGTTTAGTCTATTAAATTGAGGTACCCTCAATAACGACGCTTAGAGTGTAAACGGTAAAGAAGGCTTTAATAGACTAAGAACTATACTAGAGCCGAGACATGTGCTAACTGCTGCACAGCCCACAAGGCAGCCCCTTATATATGGCTCACAGATGGGCGGAGCCAGAGGCGGACTCCCCAGGGTTCCAAGCCCGGTCTTAAAGGGGACATCACCTTACATGATGATAAGGCAGTAACCGTTCATCACAATACAACAAAAAGCAGGATCTGTCTTTTGTTATGTGTGCGCGCATTGGGAGATTTATTTACCAAACAAACACAGTGGTTCCTAGACTAAAGATCCACCAATAATTATATGCTCACGAACATGTTTCATAATAAAGAAAAAATATACAAGACACGATTTTCCCAACAATCAGTAAATAGCCCCAAGAACAAGAGGGGATGAAGGAGGATCAGAGCCCTCATGCTTCAGTCCGATGGTACATTGCAGCAGCACTTCCTAGCTCACCATTGGGCTCTTTGGAAATGTTCCTGTGTGTTGTGATGTGACCATCAATTCACACGAGACGGAGAGTTGAAGTGAACAGTGGTTTTAATCAGCTGGAACTGAGCCTGCCTGCGACTACTCTGTACGGAGTGCCGCCTACAGGCTGGAGATCGATATACCTCCCCCGAGGGGGCGGAACCCACAAGGGCACCAACATAGTATAATGTAATGTAATGTAATACAATAGTGGGCCACATGCAGAGCCCAGAAGGGCATCAACATAATACAATGTAATGTAATGTAATACAATGGTGAATGGCAGCAGTAATACATTCATCACATGTTGGAAGGTTAGCACACGCACTGAGTTCAGCCTGTGGGTCATGGAAGAAGATCACAGAATCCTTGCCTACAGCTTGGTCTTTTTGGAGGAGTCTTTAATTAGCTCTTAGGAAAATCCTGTAGTTCAGGGTGGGAACTTCCAAGTGATGCATCCAGGTGCAATGATTAGTTACCAGAACTAGGAATCGCCTTCCTGTATTTGTCCTGAGATAATAACAAATGGAAAAGGTTAATTGGGAAGAAGTGCAACGTGGAATCTCTACATCTGCCCATGCTCAGGTTTCCCAACAGATGGAATCCATCAGCTGACAATTTCTCAGATTGTCTCAAAGATTCAATCGATGACGGGGCGCCAAAGGTGGCGGCAAAGATGGCGGCCCCCCATGGGTCACGCGTGGCAGGTGGAATCAAAGATGGCAGCGAAGATGGAGGCCCCCACAGGTCGCACATGGTGGGTGGCAGCAAAGATGGCAGCGCCCATGCGTCGCACATGGCGGATGGCGCGGCAGATGGGGACGGTCTCGACAGACAACAGGCAGCACTGCTGTGCCTATGAACTGTGGTATTATCAGGTATTACAGTACCCAAGAGGCCGAAGACCATTGGTTAAACCTAGGAGTTTACCATTGGCTGTTGGTATGTCGCTCCGCCTTGACAGGTGGGGTATAAGAACCGGTGCCGTCCCAGCAGCCTTCACTTTCTGTACCGAAGCTGCTGGGGAACAGTTCTAGTCGATTAAAGCCTTCAGTTATGTTACAACCTCGACTTTGAGTGTAATTGATTGTGCATCAATTTAATCGACTACACTTAAGCTGAAAGAATGGATCTCCGAATCAAGCCGGAGTGTCTACAACTCAGCCCCCACGCGGAGAACTCGGCGGAGATATTTAAGCACTGGCTGGCGTGCTTTAAAGGCTACCTCAAGACGGCCGGAGGCACCTCCTCAGGAGAACAGAAACTGCATCTCCTGCACTAGAGAGTAAGCCTGGGATTTTCACCCTCATCGAAGAGGCGGAGGACTACGATGCTACGATCGAACTGTTAAAAGGACATTATATCCGCCCTGTAAACCAGGTCTACGCACGTCACCTGCTCACAACTAGACGGCAGAGTCCCGGGGAAATCACTGGAGGACCTCTACCGTGCGCTACTGGTGCTGGGCCGAAACTGTGGCTGCCCGCAAGTTTCGGGGAGCTAGCACACGGAACTTCTAATCCAGGATGCCTTCGTAGCAGGTATGAGCTCCTCAGAGATCCGCCAAAGACTCTTAGAAAAGGACACCCTGGGACTGAGAGAGCCACGGGCCTTGGCAGGGTCCATGGATGTTGCCTCCAGAAACGCGCAGTCCTATGCGCCCGACCGCGCGGCAGCCCCCTGGGCTGCGTGGCATCCCGCAGCGGCAGCCCCACTGACCTTCCCCGTGTCCCCACAGGCCTGCGCTGTAAGATGGCCCGCTAACTCCGTCGGGCCCCGCTGTTTCTTCTGCGAGCAGGCGAAGCATCCCCGCACGCGCTGCCCGGCCCGCACCTCCACCTGCAAAGGGTGTGGCAAGAAAGGCCATTTTGTGGGGGTCTGCCAGGCACGAGCCGTGGCCGCGGTCTCCAGCAACTCCGGACCGCCGCGGCAATCTTCCCCTCAGTTCCCAGGTGGCCAGCAGTCACCACCGCCCCCCTATCCTAGGGCCACGTCTGTCCCACGGGCGCGGCCATCTTGCCCCTCGGACACCACACTGGACGGATGGGCGCCACCATTTTGTCCATCCCCGCCACCATTTTGTCTATCCCCAGGAAGTCCTCCTCCGGGACCTCGCTCCCAACCTGGCTAGCGACACCCGGACCCATCCTGCTGCGGAAGCACGTGCGGGCGCACAAGTGGGACCTGTTGGTCGAGAGGGTCCACCTACTGCACACTAACCCCCAGTACGCCTACGTGGCGTTGCCTAACGGCCGGCATGATACAGTCTCCCTCCGGGACCTGGCGCCCGCCGGAGCCCCATGCGCACCCGAACTATTAACCCCACCACCCCCCCCCCCACCCCCACAGCACCTCACTGGGTGGTCAGTCCGCCCGCCACTCCTACCTAGGCCATCCCACCCACCGACGCCCCCTAAAGGCGCCCCCCTCTCGGCCCAATCGTTGGCCCCACCAGCGCAGTCTAGGGGTGACGAAGCTGCCATGGAGATCGACGCCATGCTCCCGGAGTCGCAGACGTCCGGAACCCCATCAGAATCACCACCGAAGCCCAGACGATCCAGGAGGACGACCAGGCCACCCGACCGACTGATTGTTTCACTGTAACTATAACCGTAAACTTACACAATGTGTATATCTTCCATGCTTGTAAAATATTCTTGACAACTCTGTAAAGAGGTATCATGGTACCTCCATATCTGATCATACCATGTAGATGCAATTGTAACCACTGGCCACCCCCCCCCCCCCCCCCCCCCGCTGGACTCTTTTTTTTTTAAACAGGGGGCGAATGTGGTATTATCAGGTATTATAATACCCAAGAGGCCGAAGACCATTGGTTAAACCTAGGAGTTTACCATTGGCTGTTGGTATGTAGCTCCACCTTGACAGGCGGGGTATAAGAACCGGTGCTGTCCCAGCAGCCCTCACTTTCTGTACCAAAGCTGCTGGGGAACAGTTCCAGTCGATTAAAGCCTTCAGTTATATTACAACCTCGTCTTTGCGTGTAATTGATCGTGCATCAGGAACTTTAGGGACAGGTCGGGCCAGGCAGACTTTGGTGAAGTGGCCCTTCCACCCACACCGTTGCAAATCGCGTTCCGTGCAGGGCAGCGTTGTCTGGGGTGCTTACCCTGGCCTCAAAAGTAGCATTTCGGGCTTCCGGCGTTGGCGGGCTGCTGAGCGGCACAAGCCTGTGCCGCTCTCCAGTCGGGTGATGGCGGCGCCCATGATGTCCACGAGGATGCCGAGTGGTCGGAGGTCTAGGCATCCATGTTTTGAAGGCCACCTCCAGTGAGTTTGAGAGCTGCACTGTCTCTGGGAGGCCGAGTGTACCCCCCTTCTAGCAAGCGCTGGCGGATGTAATTGGATTTAATGCCCGCGACATTGGCATCCCTGATCAGCAGCTCCGTGTATTGGACAGCCGATACCACCTGGCAAGCACAGTTCTGGCCGAGTACCCGCAAGGCACGCAGGGATTCGGCTTTTGATTCTCCGGGGCGTTGTCGCCTCGTGGCAAGGAGGTGCCTGGCGTACACCTCGTTTACTGCCTTTACGTACTGTCCCTTCAGCAGCATTATCGCCTCCGTATACGAGGGGGCGTCTCTGATAAGAAGAAAAACTTGCGGGCTCACCCGTGCGTTGAGTATTTGAAGCTTTTGGAGGTCGGTGATGTCGTCGGTAGAAGATTTGAGGTAAGCTTCGAAGCAGCTTAGCCAGTGTTCGAATGTCGCAGTGGCGTCGGCAGCTTGTGGGTCCAACTCCAGGCGATCAGGCTTGAGTGATGAATTCATCTTAAAAGTTTAGCTTATTAAATTGATGTGCCATCAATTAACACAAGACGAGTAGTAAATGAAACTGTGGCTTTAATAAGCTAAACGGAAAGCCTCCTGGCCACTGATCCCGAACTGGGGCAGGGCCGGAGGTGAGCCACCTTTATACCAAGCCCGGGGGGAGGCGGAGCCATCAGGCAGTGATTTACCACAGTAACAGTTTACCACAATACATATAATACACTAACAGTGGTTTACCACTGAGGGGAAGAGGTGGATGCTTCTCTATAATTACAATCAGACTGGTCCTATTTTAATTGCGAATTCTGACAACTGAAAGAATTCCTCGCCTTTTTAAATCAAATAAATTCTGTGCATAGCTGCCAATTAAAGATTGTTTTCATTCACCTACTGCAGTCCAACTACTCCTTGTTAAAGAGAAGAAATCCTTCTCCCATCCAAAAAATGTTTCTCTCTCTCACTCTTTTGGGCATTGCTACCCAACTATCTCCACATATTCGGATTGATTTGATGAACTGGTTTGTTTTTAAGCTCATTCCTTGTACGTCTCACATGTGCCATCACTCATTGGGTGCCATTGTGCTTTCAAATGTCCTCTGCTCTTTTGACTGTGATGAATGCTTTTCTTAGTGAAGGCATCGCATAATCTCTCAGTGATGATGCAGCCCTGGTTCTGTGCCCATGTAAATCCTGAAAACTTCAGGTGGCTGGGGCTTAAGCCACAGTGTGGTAAATACACCAGTAAAGCAAAACCTCCTATCTTGCCAACTATTGTGTTATCTATTTGTTGGTTCTTGATACAATCAATGCAAATTTTCAAACAGCTTGTACCAAAATGCGAGGAAATTTCATTGCAAGACACTTACCTCGACCAAACTCAACTCCCAAAACTGGAAATTTGAAATGCATGATTGATTAAAGGTCTGAGCTCATTCGTCTTTTCATTGATTAGCACCTGCCCTAAGCAGTGTATAAGAGCCATGAGGGATAGTCTCAAACAAATGCAGTTGACGTAGTTTACTTGGACTTCAGCAAGGCTTTTGATAAGGTCCCACATGGAGACAGATAGCGAAGGTTAAGAGCCGATGGAATCCAAGGACATTTGACTAATTGGATCCAGAATTAGCTGAGTGGCAGGATGGTCGAGAGGTGTTTTTCTGACTGGAAACCGGTGTCCAGTGGGGTCCTGCAGGGATAGATGTCGGGGCCCTTGTTGTTTGTGATTTAAAAAAATTATTTAGGTTTCAATGCGGAAGGGTATATCAGTAAGTTACCAGATTATACAAAAATTGATGGGGTGGTAAATAGTGAGGATAGCTTTCAATTACAGGAGGATCTCGACAGGCTGATCAGTGGCAAATGGAATTCAATCCGGTTAAGTGTGAATTGATGCACTTGAGCAGGAAAAACAAGGCAAAGGAATACATGATAAACGGCAGAACCTGGGAAGCACCGAGGATCAGAGGGACCTTGGTGTGCACGTACGCCAAGAGTGGTCCCTTAAGAGTGGTTAATAAAGCTTATGGTATACTTGCCTTTATTAGCCAGATAGAGTTTACGAGCAGTGAGGTTATGCTGGCACTGTATAAAATGTTGGTTAGGGCACAGCTAGTGTATTGTGTCTGGAATCCATGTTATAGGAGGGATGTGATGGCACTGAAAAGGGTGCAGAGGAGATTTACCAAGATGTTGACTGGGCTGGAGAGTTTTAGCATTGAAGAGCGGTTGGTTAGACTGGGGTTGTTTTCCTTGGAGCAGAGGAGACTGAGGGGAGACATGATTGAGATGTATAAAATTATGAAGGGAACAGATAGAGGAGACAGGAAGAAACTTTTCCTCTTGATGGAGGGAACAATTACCAGGGATCGTAGATTTAAGGCATACAAGGCTATGGGCCAAGTGCTGGAAAATGGGATTAGAATAGTTCGGTGGTTTGACTGGGACAGACAGAGTGGGCCGAAGAGCCTCTTCTGTACTGTAGACCTCTGACTCTAACATGGATGGGTAAAATGGACAGGGTGGGATTGGCCACCCATTAAACAGATTGGCTGTTTTCCAGAATCCACAGTATTTTGCTTTTATACAAATTGGAGAATTGAGCAGCAGTGCTCATGGACGCATTCCATTCACTGTGCCTCTCAATGCATATACCCTGCAATTTCAGAAAGTATTCAATTCCTTCTTTCAGCCCTTTCCCCATTGGTTTTGGGATTTAACAGACAATGAGGGTGAGAGTTTAATAATAATAGCTTATTGTCGCAAGTAGGCTTCAATGAAGTTACTGTGAAAAGCCCCTAGTCGCCACATTCCGCCGCCTGTTCAGGGAGGCCGGTACAGGAATTGAACCCGCGCTGCTGGCATTGTTCTGCATTACAAGCCAGCTATTTAGCCCACTGTGCTAAACCAGCCCCCTCTGCTAAACCAGAGTTTAGTGAGGCAGGTTATAAAATGGTGCCGGGAGTTGGAATTGAAGCTGCATGGGTTGAACCAGGTCTGGAGGAGGTACGCGAGGTAAACCAGTCCTCCAGAGCTTACATGGAGCAAACCAGTTGCAGGAGAGTTACATAGAGCCGTATGCGTAGGGCTTTTACTTTATTCATTGAGGGGATTCGGGTATGACTGGAAGGGCTGGCGTATGTTGAGAAGACAGTGGTGAGCCCCTTTCTTCGATACAACGGAGTGGCTTCCTACTTCAGAGGGCAAATTAGGAGTGAACCACTTTGCTGTGGATCGAAGTCACATTGTCAGCCAGGCCAAACTATTGCACAACATTCCAGTAGTTTTGAGGCCACCATTACTGGTGTTAGCTTTTTAATTCCCAATCCATTCAGTGAATTTAAATTCTCAGCTGCTATGGTGGGACATCTCTGGATTACTAGTCCAGTAACATATATTACCGTACCCTTTCATCAGAGGAAGGTGGAAAAAATTGGCAAAAGAAAGTTGCCATTTTATAACATCTTACTTGAAACTGCTCTTGTTTAACTCCTGACATTGTCATGTAATGGTATCTAACTCAAAGCTGCAGCATTAAGAACCATGACAGCGGCGATTAAATAAACAGAAATAAAAGTAACCAGCAAAGAGGAATTATTCCTGAGTCATTCCTCATATGAATTCCCTGCAGCTACTGCAATAAAACTCATTGCTCCTTCATTGCAGTCCCGTGGTAATCACTTTCAGCTACACAGACACACCACAAACATCGACCATGAAATGGTCCCTCTCATCGAATTCCAGATTTAATATTAGATGCTGCCTTTCAATCTCCTGCTGTCACTTAAAGAATGTTCGGGAGCAGAGAAAGAAATTGCTTTTAAATGAGACAGCAGGAATCCTGCGTTCTCACCTTTGCTGCAGCTTTTCTCTCCCCCATGTGGACGAGCAGTGTGTCCCCGCTCGGGCCCTTTAGTACGATGCTCTGGTCATTAAAGCAACTGCTGAGCCCAGACACTGAATTGAAGCTCGGGGGCCTCTTGACTTTTTCCACTTCATGCCAGACTAGGGCTTTCCCACATAAAGAGGTCAACATCCCAATCCTACTTTAAACCTCGGGAGGTCTCGTTTAGTAAGGATCAACTAAAGGAATCCACACCAAGTTGTAGAGATAAATAAAAGTTACTTTATTTAACACATTAACTATATACACAGCTTCAGTAGTTTCCTACTGGGTCTTCTCTCATCGGTGCCTGACTGGCCGACTCTATTTATACAAAGGCACATGAACTGTGTTAAGGTTCCCCCTCTCCCTTATTGGGGGAGCTCATATTCTGCAAGCTCTATGGTGAGACCCATGCGGGTTACAATATCTTCTCTACTGTTTGGTAATTATTTTGTTGAGAAGACCAACAAACCAGACACAAACGTCCACTGAATTTTACGGAGTACGACAGAATATGAAGCCAGACTGCTAAATGCAGCATGCATTCACAGGCCAACCCTATGAATTACCCGCCAGTCCAGAGTGAGTGACTCGCAGTGAGTGAGTGGGGTGGCTTTCGACAGAAGCATTGGGTTGGCCAGGGCAAGCCAAGGATAGGAATTCCAGTCTCGATCTATTTGAGGTTGCAACCCCAACTGAGACAGAGAGGAACTTTTGAATTTATGTCTTACTTGCCCAAAGAAGCCTGCTGCATTATAATGTCTGGAGAGCAATCATTGACATTTTTGGGACTTGAGACCTGGGGATCTGTGGGGAGGGTGTAATGGAGGGAGGTGTGATTCCTGTTGTGTTCAGTCCAGTGTGATCCATAACAGTCTAAATGATGAAAGAAGTTCTAAAGTAATGTAGGAGACAATAGGACTCAGGAATAGGAGTCGCCCATTCAGCCTGTCCCACCATTCAGTTAGATAGTGACTGATCTGTATCGTAATTCCATTTACCTGCCTTAATGTTATACCCCTTAATATTCTGACCCAACAAAAACCCATCCATCTCAGCTACAAAGTTTTCAATTCACCATCAGCCTTAACAGGATGAGGTTTCTAGATTTTCATTACCCTTTGTGTAAAGGGATGCTTCCCGACATCACCTGTACGGTCGTGTGGGGAAGCAGAGAGATTTAGGGAGAGAATTCCGGAGTTCATCAACAACTGATGGTGAAATGAAGAAAGGGTGCAAGAAACCCATGTTGGGGGGGAGCATAGGGAGGGATTTTCCGGTCCCGAGATAGATGGGTTTTGTCGCAGGCCGGATGGGAAAATTTGGAGAACCGATAAAAATGTTCCGACGCCTGCTGGTGTCGGGGCCAGTAAATCCCATCTGTAGAGCTCTTTGAGAATTGTAGATTGACATTTTTAAATCAACCTGAACTTTTGAGTCCATGGAAGAGTCCATAGAATTCGTACAGTGCAGAAGGAAGCCATTCAACACATCTACTCTGCACTGGCCTTCCGAAGGAGCACCTTACCCAGGCCCACTCTCCCACCTTATCCCATTAACCCCACCTAACCTGCACTTCTTTGGACTGGGAGGAAACCGGAGCACCTGATGGAAACCCACGCAGACACGGGAAGAACGTGCAGACACCGCACAGTCACCCGAGGTCAAATTGAACCAGAGTCCCTGGAACTGTGAGGCAGCACTGCTCCAGCACCGCTAACCTCTGTGCCACGTGCCAGCTTTTCGTGGGAGTGTTCCACATTCCCTCTGAACATTATGTTGTCCCTGAGCAGCTTAGTTCTAACTTTAAAAGTTTTCCTCCCTTGTTCTGGATTTGCCCCTGAAATGTAACCTACACCACCTTAAGTGTGAGCTGCTGAAGGCAATGCAAACCGTTGCAGAAAGAACATCTAAGGTGGCACAAAGAAGCCAACTGAGCAATCAGTAAGCAGTGACCAATTATTTACCAACAATCTACCTTGAATGTTCCCAGCATATGTAAAGCAGCAAACATCATTATGTTCCATGTCAATCGAGGACATTCATTCTATGCAGGCGAGTTGGCAGAGGTAAGAATCTCCAGTAGGCTGAGTTGTGCAGATGTTTGATGCTGTGCTTTTGCTAATTAGGCTTCCGTAATTGAAAAGGGCAGAGGATTAATCTCCCAGAAGGGAAGCACACACAGGACTACATATCTTTTATGTCTGTTCTAGGGAGTGTAACAAGCTTGTGTACAATTCTCTGGTGAAATGCCAGGAGACTGTTTCATGTTTGTGATGATGGGTTGGGAATCTATTGTGATGAAGTGCCTGTGGCTTTTCCTCCACTGCAGCATTTTTGTACGCTTTCCAATCTTTATTTTGCATATGTTTATTTCATATTGAAATCAGATTGTGCTTCCGTCTTTCAAAGACTTTGTACGGGTGTTTCTTTTCACACCTGGGATTCACACTTCCTGTACTCAAGGGTCAGTGCAATTGAACCAACGCTATCTGTAAATAAATCTCCATTTACCAAACATTAAATGTCAAAATGGAATAAAAATGCATTTGCTGTCTGATGCACGATCAATTGCACCAAGACGAGAGTAGGATGTAATCGAGGCTTTATTACACAGTCCTACAGCAGCTGACGAAATGGCTGCTGTACTGGGAGCACACATTTATACTCCACCTGCTGGGCGGAGCCAGCAGGCAAGGATCTACCCCCATACCTGTAGTACAGGGGCCTTACCGTAAAGCACCTATATCAACATCCTATATATACACATCAGTGGTGACTACCACATTCACCCTCTGTTAAAAAAATGAGTCTGGTGGGGATGGTGGAGAACTATATACAGAAAGTTGTGTTTTAAACGTACAGATAATATTACAAATTCAGGCGGTCAGGTGCCTTGATCGGTCGTTGAGAGCGCCGCAGTGCTGGTGGCGACTTGGTCTTCGGTGACTCCGGGAGCGTGTCAAAATCCTCTCCATCCCCGGGTGTGAGCAAGGAGAGGATGGATTGTCCCAGAGTGGGGGCTGCGGTGGGGTGCGCCGGTGGGGGTGGAACCAGTTGGTGCCAGGTCCCTGAGGGAGGCTGTGTCTTGGCAGCCGTCGGGGTGCGCTACGTAGGCGTACTGTGGGTTAGCGTGAAGTAGCTGTACCCTCTCAACCAACGGATCCGCCTTGGAGTCGAACGTGTCTACGGAGGAGAACGGGTCCTGGAACTGCCAGCTATGTCGGGAGTGAAACCCTGGAGGTGGACTTCCTGGGGAAGGCAAAGAGACGTTCATGGGGGGGGGTTCATTAGTTGCGGTGCACAGGAGCGACCGAATGGAGTGAAGTGCGTCGGGGAGGACCTCCTGCCAGCGGGAGGCTGGGAGATTTACGGATCGTAGAGCCAGCTGGACAGCCTTCCAGACCGTCCCATTCTCCCTCTCCACCTGTCCTTTTCCCTTGGGGTTGTAGCTGGTCGTCCTGCTCGAGGCAATGCCCCTGTTGAGCAGGTACTGGCGCAGCTCAATCGCTCATGAATGAGGATCCCCGGTCGCTGTGGATGTAGGCGGGAAGCCGAACAGAGCGAAGATGGTGTTGAGGGCTTTGATGACGGTGGCAGACGTCATGCGACGGCAAAGGGGTATATTCATCGACCACACTGAGAAAGTACGTGTTGCAGTCAGTGGAGGGGAGGGCCCTTTGAAGTCCACGCTAAGGCGTTCAAAGGGGCGCGAGGCCTTCACCAGGCGCGCACGCTCTGGCCGGTAGAAGTGCGGTTTACACTCCGCGCAGACCTGGCAGTCTCTGGTGATCGCCCGGACTTCCTCGATGGAGTAGGGCAGGTTGCAGGCCTTGATGAAATGGTAAAAACATGTGGTCCCAGGGTGACAGAGGTTGTCGTGCAGGGTCCGGAGTCGGTCCACTTGTGTGCTGGCACATGTACCTCGGGATAGGGCATCGGGGGCTAGCTGAGCTTACCCGGGCGATACAAAATCTCGTAATTGTAGGTGGAGAGCTCGATCCTCCACCTCAAGATCTTATCGTTTTTAATCTTGCCCCGCTGTGTGTTATTAAACATGAAGACTACCGACCATTGGTCAGTGAGGAGAGTGAATCTCCTGCCGGCCAGGTAATGCCTCCAATGCCGTACAGCTTCAACGATGGCTTGGGCCTCTTTTTCGACGGAGGAGTGCCGAATTTCAGAGGCATGAAGGTGCGGGAAAAGAATGCCATGGGCGTGCCTGGTTGAGGGTGGCGGCCAGAGCGACGTCTGATACATCGCTCTCAACTTAGAAGGGGAGCGTCTCGTCGACCGCGTGCCTTGGTGATGTCGGCCTTGATACGGTTAAAGGTCTGGTGAGCCTCGGCCGTTAGAGAAAAACAACAGTGGATTGAATGAGTGGGCGGGCCTTGTCTGCATAGTTTGGGACCCACTGGCCGTAATACGAAAAGAACCCCAGGCAACTTTGAGGGCCTTGGGGGAGGGGGAAGTTCAATGAGGGGGTGCATGCGATCGGGGTCGGGCCCCAGAACTCCGTTCTGGACCACATAGCGGAGGATGGCTAAGCGGTTCATGCTGAACAAGCACTTCTCCTTGTTATGAGGTTGAGGAGAGTGGCAGTGTGGAGAAATTTGGCGTCATGGTCCTGCTGATAGTGGCGTTATCCAGGTACGGGAAAGTGGCCCGCAGCCCGTACCGGTCAACCATTCGGTCCATCTCCCGTTGGAAGACCGAGACCCTGTTGGTGACGCCGAAGGGAACCCTAAGAAAGTGGTAAAGGCGGCCGTCTGCCTCGACTTGTGTCGCAGTCGTAGCTGTATTTTCAGCAAAAAAACAGTTTGGCCTTTCACTCTGTGCCTCCTGGAATTATTAGTGTACTACTCACTTTGTCCCTGCAAACTCAGGGACAATGCAGAAGGTAAAATAGGATTGGTGCATTGGGCTTAACGTGTTTGCTATCTACCAGTTATGTTAATGTAATGGCATTATCTTCTTCATTGATAAATAACCTGAGGCCATTACTAAACACATCAAGTAATGGTATCCGTGCACTGAAGACCTGGAGCAGAGCTCAAAGCTCACACTATCATGAGAAAAGGCCTCAAGAGGAAATTAGTGGGCAGAAATCCCTGGCAGGATTGCTTTCTGGTTTCAGCATAGACCCAATCAGAACTCTTACTGCATTCATGGAGGCCGCTGTGGTGTGGCTACCTGGGCAACACCCACCTCCACTAACACCCCCCCCCCCCCCCCCCAAGTCCCGATATACAGGCAATTTTGGAGGGGTTGTTGCTGTCAGATCTTTGAAAGGAAATATAACTTGTCCCACAGCCCCTGTCACTGAACTCTTTGTCAATGTCAAATGAGACCCCCACTGACCTGGAGACCCCCACAGACCTGGGGGACATGGGAGATAACTGATTAGTGGAGGGGGACTGATTAGTGGAGGGGGCGGGGTACCTGTTACACTGGAGCGACCTTGGAGCTTTGCGTTAGCCATTCATGAATGCAATTTCAGATAAGCAAAACATTTACAGATGTGCAAAGTATTTACAATGGGTGAACATCCATGCCATATTTGTGCTCTCAACATATTGTAATTCTTCTTACTTAGCACCAAGTCAAGGTGCCTCCCCTACTTCCACAACAGAGGAGGAGGCAGCCTAACTGCTATGCATTGTTGGCTGTGATAACCTATTTGAATGTCCCCTGGAGGGCTGAGTCCTGGAAGGCTCTGGCCTGTTTTGGACCTCCTGTTGTGGGGCAGAGTGTATCCTCCTGGTCCTGAGCAGCTTGGGTTTCTGTCATCACAGATAGAGGGGAGGTGGAGAAGCTGGACAACCAAGGAGAATTCTGGGTAGAACGTCCCATGGTGTCCAGCTAATGCTTCTCCTTCCTGTGGGTGCCTTAGGGCCTCTCTCGAGTCCTTGGGGAGATAGGTTCCTGGGTAAGATCGAGGTGCCCCATCCTCCTCATGCATAGCCATTGATGGATCCCATGGTGCTCACGATGGTGTGCAGGTCCATGCAGACTCCTCCATCCGGATCTGATGATAGCCTCGCCTGCTGTGCCCCTGCCTGTCTTTGGAGCTCCAACATCTCTCGGAGGGCAGTTTCCAGAGACTCGTCCCTGGTCTCGGACTCAGCAGGAACTTGAGCCTGGCTTCCATTGGTTCCCTAAGTATTGGTGACCTTGGCGGTCACTGCCTGTGGTTCAGAAGCAATGCCATGCTCACCAGGTGGTGATGCTGTAAAACTAGGCCCCACCGAGGTGAGTCTCTGTGCTGGTGGAGGGTGCAGGTGAATGGAATGATTGCTCGACATTTAGTTAGCCCTCAGGATCCTTATTGAGGTGGTCTGGGGGTTGGGGCTGGCTGCTGCCATGTCTCCTTGTAGCACCGCCAATATGACGCGAGGCAGGTTGAGGTAATGTCAATTGAAGGCTTTATTAAGCAGAACTTTATCCCCAGCAGCGTGGTTACAGAATGCAGCTGCTGAGGGAAATGGAGGGAAAAACTGGGTTCTTATACCGGCATTTCTGGTGGAGTCCAGTAGGTGGCAGATCCTATCAGGACCTGGCATCCCTCCACCAATAGCCTGTCGACACGTGGTGTACCGTATTACCCCTAATACATGCCACCACACTCCTGTTCTTGCTGGTGGCTGTAATAGACAGATGAGGTAATTAGCGATTGGCTGGATAGTCACCTACATTAAAGACCACTCTCAGTTTTGGCGAGTGGGCAATTACTAGTGGATGGGGCCTCACTGTCATGGAGAGAGATGCAGATCACTCCTTCGGTGCACGAGCGGTCCTGTCCTTGCCACTCAGCTCACTGCCATTCAAAGGCGGTGAGTAACCCGAGCTTCAGCAACCCCCGCCTCCCGCCCCCTCCAGTCTGCGATCTCTCCCTGTTGCGGTGAATAATCTTGGCCTGCATAAAGACAGATGGACAGACTGAGCAGGACGGATGCCAAAGCAGATGATGCGCATCCCTCGCTGCTGTGTGGACCTCTGGAAGGACTGAAGACATGACTTGTGCAAGATATGACAAAAGATGAAGATGTAAAAGTGTGCGCGGGAGAATCAGTGGTGACGTCTCTTGTGCTGTATTGTGTGGCATCCCTGTGGACTGTAGCTCGGCAAAAGCCTGGTGCCCTGGAGAGTGTGAGTTGAGAGTGAGAAGGTTGACTCGCCCTGATGGAGTGTGTGAGATCATTCATCCTCTTCCTGCCCTGGATAGCAGGCCTCCTCTTGAGGACCGTTGGCACGGACCACTCTGGCGACCCGCTCTCAGTTTTGATGGCAAGTTGGTGGACCTCTGGTTCCAAACCACGGGGTAAAGGACCTTGTGTTGGTCCTTGACTGCCTGGAAGAATATTACCAGTCCTTTGTTGCTGATCTTTGGCAACACGGATTGGCTCTTCTTGGAGCCATTCTGGTGCTTGCCACAACACGTCCTGGGTGCACGAGTAAATATGGTGCCCGGAAATATGATTAGTTAATGGCAGGACAGATAAATCCCAGCAGTCACTATAAGCTACTCATTCGTACATAAATAGAGGTGAAAAGCGGAAACCTGCTCCACCAGACGATAGGGAGCGCGCCAACTTTCCCACCCTCCACCATACTTAGTCTCCGGAGCAGAAAATCCCCCCCATATTCTAGTTAAAAGCAAATTACTGCAGATGCTGGAATCTGAAACCAAAGAGAAAATGCTGGAAAATCTCAGCAGGTCTGGCAGCATCTGTAGGGAGAGAAAAGAGCTAACCTAAAGAGTCACCTGGAATTGAAAAGTTGGCTCTTTTATCTCCCTGCAGATCCTATCAGACCTGCTGAGATTTCTCCAGCATTTTCTCTTTGGTCCCATATTCTAGCTGCCTCTCCCTGGGGTAGGAGCCCAAACTCCTTCACCCACTGACGGATGGCCAGGAGTATCACCTTGAAGCAAACGGTCACTCCCTCCCAAAGTGACTCACTCGTTGAACGTAGATTCATATCTTTAGTTCATTCAATGAACATCTTGAGAAACAAGTTCTGTACTTTTCCACCCATGCCTCCCGACATATGGAACCTTGTCAGGAGCGAACATGTGGGTTTGGGTGATTACGGTTAATATCCATCCTGTGTTCAAAACATTGTATTGGAATGAGAATCACAGAAATGTGCCCTTGACTTTCAATGCACTCTTCCTAGCAACATCTGCCTGGATGCTCTTGTAGCCAGCTGAGTTGGCCAAGTCCCGATTTAAAATGGCGAACGGCAAAGGCTGAAGAGAAATTCAGCCAACACAGGCAGAAACCAGCAGGTGCAGGCTTGCTGTGTATTTAACTCTGCAAAGGCCCAGACAGCATCGATACTACCAGCCATCAGCATAATAATGTAGCAACCATCTACATACTAATCAGCAATCCCCAGGAACAATAGCAACATTTGGGACAAACAGAACTAAGCCAGACTCCCCGGCGCCCGCAGGAGCCAACACAAAAGAGATTAACAGACACCTCCAGACCGCCCATCGATCAGGGAACCGCTCCAGTGTTGGAGAAATCGAACCAAGTGATTGGAACAAATTCCAATCACCTAGAACCAGGTACAGGGTCCGCCCCGAAAGACGGGAAGCCCCTGGGGACTATAAAGTTAAGCCCCAAGTTCAAATCAGCCCTCTTCTTGACCGGGTCACCCAGCAATGCGAACCAACATTGACCGTGACCGGTCCAACGGCCGCCGAGAGATCGTAAGTCTTAAGTCAACGCTCGCTACGAGATAGGCGCTCCTAGCTATCAATCCGTACCAACTTCGAATCCCGCAGACTCAGAACCCGAACGAAAGGCCATTTGTTCCCCTGACCTGGTGGGCCAGTCCGAAGCCAAGTACAGGCCTGTTAGTTGTAGAAGTAGCTTAGACGTAGAATTTGTGCATGAGTAGCGATTACTGCGTATAATAAATGTGCTTTGATTTAAATCTTACTAATCGGTGTATTGAGTTATTGGTCATTACTCGAACCTGAACCTCGTGGCAGTAGATACCTGGCGACTCGAGAGCAAAGGTTATAAAACAGAGCCAAGTGAACCAACCAAAAGTTAGCAACACTCTTAACAATCCCTTTCCCACATGTTGCAACCCAATGGAAAATCAAAACGAGGTTGGATGAAAGATCATTGACCTGAAACATTAACTCTACTCTATTCCTTTCTCCACAGGCCTGCTGCACATTTGTGGCATTTGCTGTTTTTCTTATTAAGGATTAAATTTTGACGTGGCTTAGGTCCATTACAGATAGAAAAATGACAACTGTGAAATTTCAGTTGAAGATACCAGCAAACAAGCAGTTAATGGGTCGATGAAGCTTCTTCTTCTGTGATGTTGCGTGAAAATATTCAACACTTTATATTCAGTGGAACTCAATTTAAATCCATTGTCATGCCTATTCAAACGGTTCAGGCATAATTTCATGCCAATGTGTGTGGGCATTGTAAGAAGTCTTACAACACCAGGTTAAAGTCCAACAGGTTTGTTTTGAATCACGAGCTTTCGGAGCATATCTCCTGATGAAGGAGCTACAGTCCGAAATCTATTCCAAAAAAACCTGTTGGACATTAACCTGGTGTTGTAAGACTTCTTACTGTGCCCACCTCAGTCCAACGCCAGCATCTCCACAATGTGTGTGGTATATCTCAGTTATTCTGTGTGTGCAGTTGGCTCTGACAATGCCTGACAAGTGTTATGGGCCAGGGTTTAGAGAACCCCAAAGTGTATCATGGAGTTCACCTGACCCACGACTGTTAATAGATTGTGGCACACGGCCCACTCTACAGGTGTGGTGCAAACAGAGCTTTACAGTACTTTTAAATTAAAACAATGTTTATTCTATGAACTGAATAAGAAGTCTTACAACACCAGGTTAAAGTCCAACAGGTTTGTTTCGATGTCACATCATGGCTATGAACTCAAGTTAGCCTTTTTAAAACATAGTGAACATCTTAGCAACCGTCAATTCAAATACAACCCCCAAAGAATACAACACTAGTAATGCTTAATAACTTCCCAAACAACATCCAGAAGACAAAAGAAACACCTTTTAACAGAAGCACATCAGGTTTACATTCACTACTGAGAACATTTATAATTCAGAATTCACCAAATGATCAAGAGATAGTCTTTTCATGACAGAGAGATCAACAGTACACCTGCTCTGTCTGACTTCAGCTCCAACACTGAAAACGAAACTAAAACACACCCTGCACAAACAGCCTAAAACGAAAGTGAAAAAGCTGACAGACAGCCCAGCTCCACCAAATCTGACATCACTGCAGTAGTAAACACCCATTTCTTAAAGGTACTCTCACTACAGATATTTATATACACACCCATTTCTTAAAGGTACTCTCACATGACACAAGAAAAAACTCCCAACTTCCAAGAAGGGTGCCAAGAAAGCCCTGAAGAAGATACCAATGAAGGGCAGAATGAAGAGGAGGAAGTCCAGGAGGGAAAGTTACTCCACCTACATAGGGATGAAACTGGTTCACCCCGACACCTGCATCTCCTCCAAGGCCATGATCATCATGAACTTGTTCGTTTCAATGACCAGGGAGCCAGTGATTGGAATAAAAAATATTTATTTAACGTAACAAATCTCCCCACAGCAGTAACTATTTAGACTTCACAGTTTCCACTGGGACAACAACATGCCAGTCCCTGCCGGGCTGGCTTTTATGCTCAATCGTACAAACCCCAGCTGAGTGAACCAGGGAAGCTCGTAGTCCACAAGCCCCAAAGGGTGATCAATTACGGTTTCCCCGTGGGGATGATTACATTCGTCAACAACATCGAGCGCGTCGCGGGCGAGGTTTCCCGCCTGGCCCATTACAACAAGCACAGCACCATCAGCTCCTAGGAGGTCCAGACTGCCGTGCGCTTGCTGTTGCTCGGGTAACTGATCAAGCATGCAGTGCCGCAGGTGACAAAGGCAGTGGCCAAGTACAAAAACTTCAAGTAAAACTGTTTACACTGTTCTAAAAAACTAACCCAGAGTAATTGTGAGGCCAAAGAACCTCAATGCACAGCATTAATCTTGGAAAGGCTAACACCAACAACTAACATTTGTATAGCACCTTGAACATGCTAAAACCAAAACATTGTACAGGTGTATAAAGAAACAAAAATTGACACCAAAACCACAAGGCAACACGAGGACAGATGGCTAAAATGTTGGTTCATAAGGTAGATGTTAAGGATGGCCAAAAAAGGACAGAGAAGACATGATGCAAGAAGGTGTAGCAAGGGAGTTCCATTGAGGTTAAACAGCTGAAGACATGATCACTAGTGTCAGGGTAAACTAGAAAAATAGAAGGAATGCAGAGATAGCAGTGAGCTGAACGAGCCATCTGTCCAATCACATTTTTTGGGGAGTAAATCTACTGTCCTTACCTGGGTGTGGCCTAAACGTGACTGCAGAGCAACAGAAGGTGGTTGAATCTTAATTTTCCTCTGAAATGGTCCATTTAATTAGTTGTATTAATCGTCTCAGAATAGTTTTAAAAGAATAAAACCAGACCCAGTATTGACCGAGGGAAAAAAGCACAGCCAACATAGTCAATGCTGCAAGTTCTCCTTATTAACACCCGATTACTTGTGCCAGAATTGGGAGAGCTGTCCCAAAACCTAGACAAACTGCTGTTCACAACCATCCTTACTAAATCACACTTTATCCAAGCTCCTAGACTCCTCCATCACCACGAGTGAGTGGCCCTAGCTGAGAGGCCTCAACATCAATTCCAGCCAGCAGGAAGTCCTATAGCATCAAGTCAAATATAGGCAAGGAAACCTCCCCCTCAGCTCTTGAATCAGTTCTCCTCCATGCTGAACATCATAATAATAATAATCTTTATTGTCACAGGTAGGCTTACAATAACACTGCAAGAAGTTACTGTGAAAAGTCCCTAGTCGCCACATTCTGGTACCCGTTTGGGTACACAGGGAGAATTCAGAATGTCCAATTCACCTAACCAGCACATTTTTCGGGACTTGTGGGAGGAAACCGGAACACCTAGAGGAAACCCACGCAGACACAGTGAGAATGTGCAGACTCCGCACAGACAGTAACCCAAGCTGGGAATCGAGCCTGGGACCCTGGCGCTGTGAAGAGACAGTGCTAACCACTGTGCTACCGTGCCACCATTGGAGTAAGCACTGAGTAGCAAGGGCATAAAATGTAGTCTGGGTGGGGGAGTTCAATGTCCATCACCAAGAGTGACTCAGCAGCACCACTACTGACCAAGCTGGCCGAGTCTTCGAAGACATAGCAACCAAACCTGGCCTGCAGCAGTTGAGGGAACCAACGAGAGGAATCCAGCCTATGCATAAACCCTCTAAAAGTGTACCCGACCTCGGGTCAGACCCCCACCCTATTCCCTTAATCCAGTAACCCCACCTAACCCAACCACTAACTTGTCCCAGGTACATCTGTCCATGATAGCACTGGTAGGAGTGACCACCGCACAGTCCTTGTGGAAAGGAAATTGAGTCTTCTTATTTAGGATACCCTCCATCATATTGTGTAGTACTACCACTATGTTAAATGGGATAGGTTCATTACAGATCCAATAGCTCAAAACTGGGCATACATGAGGTGCTGTGGGCCGTTAGTAGTCTGTAACTTCATAGCCTGGCATACCCCCACTTATTACTGCACATATACGAACATACTCACATTCATAAGCACACCCATATACAAACATACTCACAAACACACTCACTCACAAGACACACCAAACCATACATACAAACACTCACATACTCATGCACAACAACAAACACTCACATACACCACACAAACGCTCTCAAACACACATATACAAACACAAACAAATACAAACACACAAGACACAAACTCACACACAAATAAATACAACACATACACAAACACTCACACAAAAACACACCCATACATAGACCACGTATGCAAACACATGCACAAACAAACACATCACAGAGAAACACATTCACGTACAAAAACACACACACAAATTACAAATACACACATATGCAAACACGCTCACACACAGAAACACACACATACAAACAGATATGTACATATACAAGCATAAACACATGTATAAACCCACTCACATGCACAAAGACATGCACAAAGACACTCTCACGCCCACATATACAAACACACATACTTGTATACACAAATACACTCGCATGCATAAACACTCACTCAATCATACACATACACTCACACAAACAAACACGTGCACGCACAGAAACATACACTAACACATACAGAACTGCACTCAACACAAATATATACAAACACATACACAAACATCCTCTCACATATAAATACATACATATACACACTCACATACACAAACACACTCATGCACACAGACACATACAGACACAAACATCTACAAACAGACAAACACATGCACACATTCACAGATTTCACAGGAGCACACAAACTGAAGCCATCTGATAAGACAAAAACATTTCTTAAAGAGCACTCCCATGACAACACATACACAAACACATTCTGGGCGGCACGGTGGCACAGTGGTTAGCACTGTAACCTCAGTTCCTGGGTTCAATTCCAGCTCAGGTGACTGCCTGTATGGAGTTTGCACTTTCTCCCAATGTCTGCATGGGTTTCCTCTGGATGCTCTGATTCTCCCACAGTCCAAAGATGTGCAGGTTAGGTGGATTGGCCATGATAACATTGCCCCTTAGTGACAAAACAAAGGTTAGGCAAGGCTATAGGGATAGAATGGAGGTGTGGGCTTAAGTAGGGTGCTCTTTCCAAGGGCTGGTGCAGTCCTGATGGGCCGAATGGCCTCCTTCTGCACTGTAGGGATTCTATGATTCTACAAACACATATATAAACACGCACACAAATGCACTCACACACATGTACAGACTCTCACATCCAAAAAACACACATTTAAAAATGCAATCACACAAGTACACTCTCGCACACATACTGGATGTAAACAAACACACACGGAGGGACTTATTGTCACAAGTAGGCTTACATTAATACTGCAATGATGTTACTGTGAAAAGCCCCTAGTCGCCACAATCCAGCGTTTGTTCGGGTACACTGAGGGAAAATTCAGAATGTCCAAATTACCCAACAGCACATTTTTCAGGACTTGTGGGGGGAAACCGGAGCACCCGGAGGAAACCAACGCAGACAGGGAGAATGTGCAGACTCCATTGAGACAGTGACCTAAGCCGGGAATTGAACCTGGGACCCTGGAGCTGTGAAGCAACAGTGCTAACCATTGTGCTACCGTGCGGATAGGGCAGGGAATGGCCCTATGTTGGGGGCTCTTTCAGAGGGTCAGTGCAGACTCAATGGGCTTCCTTCTGCATGGTAGGAATTCTATGGTTCTAAATACACTCATGAGGAAACAGGCAAACAAACAGAAAAACATGTACACAGAGCCAGACATGTACACAAATATGCAAATGTACAGTATGAATGCAGCTGAGGTGTTCCACTGGGACTGTGCTGTATTAGCTCTGTGTAGATGAGTAAATATGGAAGGAAATCTATAGAATCAAACAGAGGATTAACATAAATAGAGCGAAATAGGCTTCAAAACAACTGTGATATCATTAACATATTGCCCACAGTGGTGTCAGTGGGATCGATGGGCCACCTCATTAATTCTCCACTATTCTCTTGTCAGTCAGTCAACTTCAACTAAACATTATTTATATCTCCCTAAGGAAGGCAGAGAAACTCTCGCTGACACCATTCCCAATGACAGCTATTGATAAAGTCATGTTAAAAAGCTCATAAATCACACATAGCATGCTCTAACTTGCACTGCTTGTGTGTGGAGTTGTCTTCTCAACTTCCTTCGCAATGCTTCGCCTCCAGAAAAACCCGTGTTTGCTCCACAAATTTTCAAGGGAATTCCAAAAAGCAAAGCCCAGGAACCTGGGCAAATAATGTGGGCTTTTCTTTGGTGTTTAATTCTTCCTGTACCGGGGAATTTCTGCCCGCAAGGCGTCAGCATTATAGGTATATCCTAAATAGGTACATGCAGAATAAAGCTCCCCTTGGTATATCTGGATCATGTACCTCAGGTCCAGCTTCAGACTAGTGCCCTGCTCCCCATGGCCTTTCTGCCTACAATATTCTCAATTTATTGCTGAATTAGGGAGGATTTGTGCCTCTCACTTGCACCCAGTTGGAAGCTGCATTAACACTAACCAGCTATTTTGGAGGGGGTTGGGCCTTTGTACAGGAGGCTGTTAAATAAGTTACGTGCCCATGACGTTAAAGGTAAGATACTGGCAGAAGGCAGAGTGGGGGGATATGCAGAGGGATAAATAGTATTAAGGAAGCAAGGGTAGGGGGGGGCTACAGAAGGACATGGATAGACTAGGAGAGTGGGCAAAGAAGTGGCAGATGGAATACAATGTGGAAAAGTGTGAGGTTATGCACTTTGGAAAGAGGAATGGAGGCATAACCTATTTTCTAAAAGGGAAAAGGCTTCGGAAATCAGAAGCACAAAGGGACTTAGGAGTATGAGTTCAAGATTTCTTAAGGTTAACGTATAGGTTCAGTCAGCAGTTAGGAAGGCAAATACAATGTTAGCATTCATGTTGAGAGGGCTAGAATACAAGAGCAGGGATGTACTTCTGAGGTTGTAGAAGGCTCTGGTCAGACCCTATATGGAGTATTGTGAGCAGTTTTGGGCCCCATATCGAAGGAAGGATGCGCTGGCCTTGGAAAGGGTCCAGAAGAATGGTTCCCGGAATGAAGAGCTTGCCATGAGGAGCGGTTGAGGACTCTGGGTCTGTACTCATAGGAGTTTAGAAGGATGAGGGGGGAGATCTTCTTGAAACTTATAGGATGCTGAGAGGTCTAGATAGAGTAGACATGGAGAGGATGTTTCCACTAGTAGGAAAAACTAGAACCCAAGGCCATAGCCTCAGACGGAAGAGAATATCCTTTAAAACAGAGATGAGGAGGAATTTCTTCAGCCAAATAGTGGTGACTCTGTGGAACTCTTTGCCGGAGAAGGCTTTGGAGGCCAAATCACGTGTCTTTAAGAGATAGATAGGTTCTTGATTAATAAGCAGATCAGGGACTTCCGGTGGCAGCCATGGTGTGAAACATCGCTTATTTGGTTGTTCCCACTCAGTGGATTTTTGGGACCTTTCCCCCAATTTATGGGGGATTTGACCAGTAAAATTGGAGACTGGTGAGGTAGAGGAGGAGGAATTCCCACCAGTTTATGGAGTCGTGGACCAGAAGTGGTCTGCAAAGAAGAGATTGTTGGGCAAAGAAGATAGTGGAGCCTGCAGCACAGGAAAATGGCGGAGGCTCAGGGACTGGGATTGCCGGCCCAGTGGTCAAGGGAGCAGCTGGTGAAATTCCTCCAGGAGAGTTTCGCTAAGCAAAGACAGGTGCACCTGGACCCGATTAAGACGGGGATTGATCGGGAGGAGCAAAGGTTGGAAGCCCAGGTTCTGGCGATCCAGAAGGTGGCTGAGCACGAGGACTAGCTAACCGCAATGGCAATGGAGATGGATCTGATGAGGGTCCATCAGAAAAGGCTGCAGGAGAAGGTGGAGGATTTCGAGAACAGGTCACAGGTAGAATTTGAGGATCATTGGCCTCCTGGACGGCATTGAGGGATTGGACGCAGGGGCATACGTGAATGCATACTGCATTTGAGAAGCTGCTTGGCGAAGGTGTGTTTGCTCGACCCCTGAAAGTGGACAGGGTGCATAGAGTGCTTGCGAGGAAGCCGCGGATGAATGAGCCGTCGAGGGCGATGGTGGTGCAAATGCACCGGGATAAGGAACAGATCTTGAGGTGGACCAGGCAGATGAGGAGCTGCAAATGGGAAGACAGTGAGCTGTGTTTACCAGGATTTGGGTGCGGAACTGGCCAAAAGAAGGGCAAGCTTTAACAAGGTCAAATCGACCCTCTTCAAGAAGGGGGTGAAGGTCAGCATGTTGTACCCAACTCGTTTGTGGGTCACTTACGAGCGCCAAGAACATTATTTCTGATCACCAGATGAGGTCAAGGACAGGAGACTGGCAGGTAATTGAGGACATTGAACTTGGGGGTGAGTAATTCGGTGCCTGTGCTGCAAAATCTATTTTCTTTTTGAGTTGTGTACGCAATGTTTTTGTTCCAATCTTTAGGGAAGTTGCTCAGTTGTGTGTGCAGGTTAACTTTGCTCTTGTGGGGGGGGGTGGTATTTTCTACTTTGTATTTGTTGGGGATTGTGATGTTTTGCATATGCATATTTGAGCAGGGGTGGAGGGAGAACATTAGGGGGTAGGATGCTTGGCGCCATGGGCACAGAGTCCAGAGGTGGCGATTTTTGGAGTGTCAGGAAATCCGGGAATCCAGGGGGCGAGAAAGGCTGAGGTTGTGGCCATTGCCTCCTTGGTAGCCCGGAGACAGCTATTGCTAGCGTGGAGGGACTTGAAGGCCCCCAAATCAGGGGTTTGGGTTAGAGGCTGGGTTTCTCATACTTGAGAAAATTAAGTTCGCCCTGACAGGATCAACGTTAGGGTTCGTCCGGAGGGGATCAGGGGTTATGGGAGAAGGCAGGAGAATGGGATGAGAAACATATCAGACATGATGGGCCGAATGGCCCAATTCTGCTCCTACATCTTATGGTTGCTAACATTCCAGAATTGGTTACAATCTGCAGGATTTAATAACTAGCATTCAGATCCTTGCCCTCAGCAACCCTGCGGGGAATAAATCTTACAGCCCTTAAAATGAGGTTTTATTCATCGACTTTTGAATTTACCTTTATCATTTATTAGTTTCAAAAATATTGGCAATTAAAAAGGGAGGGGAGACAGTCCGACCGGGAGTCCAGAATCCTCCAATCGGGTGTTCAGTTTCTGGTTGGGTGGGGCTGGAGGGTGACAACTGAGAGAGGTGTAAGGGAGCAGGGCTGGTGGAGGCAGGATGTCACGTGATGGAACCACCAGGATGAGGTTGAGATGCTGTTTGCAATATCGTTGCTGGGCTGGATTCAAACAAACACAGGCCTTGGGCCTAGAATGGGGTAAATCCAGCAATTACAGGTGGTGAGTATTTGTGGTGGGAAAGCTTTTAGAAATGACAATCAGGAACAAAATTAATAGCCCGATCCTAATTCCCAGTGGGAATCTGAGCAGAGGATGGCACAGCTATTTGGGTGTTTGAGTCAGAGGGACACTCAGGTTTTAATGGTTCACCTCCATTTCAGTGTTCCAGGTCAGCGCCACACCCGTTTCAGATGGAAAGATAGGCGAGTGGGTGGCATGGATAGGGCAAAATGGAGCTGACCCATTTGCCTGTCAAACACACCCAGAAACTAGGCAGGTCAGGAGGGGAATGATCTGCGGGAAAACGAACAACAGGAGCTGGGTTTACCTTCCAGAGCTTGGCCGACCCTCCCTACTCGCCTTTCCTCAGGGTGAAATTCTCTCAAGATCCCGCCAGCGGGTTCAATGGCGGGCTGGGGGAGGGGGGGGTTGTGGGATAAATGGGTGGGAGTCCCAAAATGGGTTACACGATGGTGTGACCGTCCCATTGGATCTTATGCTGCTGCGGCGATCAGGAATCCTGTTGGAGGCCGGTGTGAAATGGATTTATCATCCCGCGAATGGGATGCAGATGAAAGTCCAACTGGAATCTCCACACCTTCCCCCACGCTCGACTCTCCACAACGCCAGCAGGAAAGCACACCAGTCCAGAATACCTATGGAACAACCTGACGTGCAGAAGCTGGGACATACCTGCACAATGCCTGGGGCTGCCTCCAAATTTGGGAGGGAGGCTGCCAGTGCCCCTGGATCCTGAAGCACTGGAGTAGTGGGTGAGGGGAGCATCAGGTGGATTTTCAGCTTCAGTGTCATTGAGGAGGTCCATCTTCCAACCTCAGTGTGTTCCTGGAGATCCATCTTCTTTCTTCAACTTTACAATGTGGCACCCAAATATGGCAGTGGGATGCATGGCACGCTGCCCACTCCACCAGAGAATACGGCACTAATCCACCGGACACATAACTAATGAGGCCTGGGAGATATGGTATGGTAACCCGCTGGCCTCCACACAGGAAACACTCCCACCCCCATTCCTCTGACCCCCACCCCCTCATTCCCAGATGAGAGAATTCCACATCAAGGATCATTCTTTCACTTAATTTGAAAATGTCACAATGTCCTTACCAGGCAGGGTGGTCACAGGATCAGTTCCAGAGTGGGTTCTAATGCCACTGGCAACCCAAGTCATAGGAACCCAACTATCAGTGCAGTTCCTGCCAGAGTCCATCTGGAGCCTCATCCACCACCAAAACCAATGAGGCTGGATTCTCCAATTTTGGGGCTATGTCTGGAGGATCTATGGTGTTTTACGTGGGGAAAAAAAAAGAGAGGCTCCAGCACCGATCCTCCAACTGGTGAGAGGCTAGCAACCGCGCCATGTAAAATGCATGGCCTTCCTGATATAAACGCCTGGCGAAAAGCTGGGTCCATGGCCACGCCTGCGCATGACGACAACCTGAAGCAGTCACGCCAAACAACATGGCGCCGGCTGCGCGCGGAGCCGTCCTGTCAGATAGCGCCCCCCTGGGACACCCCAGCCCTCGCCGAAGCCCCCCCCCCCCCCCCTCCCCTGGCCAGCAGCACGGCTCCTGCCTGACTGTTGGCGGCGCTGGACAGTCCGCAACCGCCACGCCAGGTTCCCAACCGCTGAGAGCATGAGTCAACTATGTGGTCGGGAATGGCAAGCGGAGAATCCCACCCATGGTATTACAATGGAGAACTGGTGGGAACAATTTTAGCTGATCCCCTGCTCCTTACTCATTACCACTTACTTGTATTCCCTAATAAGAAATTAAAAGAGTTAAAATATTCAATGACGCAAACATAGCAGTAAACATTTGCCAAACACAAATTGTATTTGCGTAAAGCTTAAAGCAATCGTGAAATGAAATGAATAATAAACAGCATGTGTGAGCTAAAGTCTGTTTGGCCTGTTAATATGTTGCCTTCTGCAGCACATTAACGAGAGGCTTATTGACATAATGAAAGGCCTGATTCAACTTCACGAATAAATGGAATGAAGAGGTGAGAAAGAAACTACCTTAATGTGTGTCGTCTTCTTCTCCTTGGGCAGTCCCTCAGCATCGAGGATGATTTGCTTCCAGTCCGGGATGGTGGGTTCTGCGGTGGCGGTACAGTCCATTTCTGGATCCGCACAGACTCTGCCACAGGTTTGGCAGGTGGTGTTTGATGAGGTGGGTGGGTGGGACGCTCTGGATTCTTCAAATTCACAGAAAGTCACGCTCTGGATTCTGTGCTCTCCCTCCGCTGTTAATGCTTGGCCTCCATGTGCTCCACCCTATGACGCTTGAAGTGATTGGTACCTTCGCAGATGCTTCTTCTCCAGTTTGTGGGTTCCAAGGCAAGCGATTCCCACTTGTCGGTGGGGATGTTGTATTTATTTAGGGAGGCTTTCAGAGTGTCCTTGTAGTGTTTCTCTACCCTCCTAGTGGTCGCTTGCCATTGTGGAGCTCGGAGGAGAGCACGTGTTTTAGGAGTCTTGTGTCGGATATGAAGACAATGTGGCCCACCCATCGCAGCTGATCGAGCATGACCAGTGCCTCGATAATGGGGTAATTGGTCTGGGAGAGGACGGCCATATTGGTACGCCTATTCTGCCGGTGGGGTTTAATGAGCGTAGTTTGATGCAGGCTGCTGGTAAATTGAGAAAAATAGTCAGGGAGAGCAATTGGAAAGACAAAAAGGTGGAGAAACATTCTTTATAAAAAGAAAAGACACGGGTGAATCGAGTGATACAATATTCAACCATTCATCCACAGCACAGAAACAATGGGAAGATCCCAGGAGACAGGAAATGACTATATCTTTGGTGCAAAGGATTGGAGGGAAGCTGAGACAACACCCTTTTTCTCCACCAGATAGGGACCTGGAACTTTCAGCTTTAAAGGATGGTAGAGACAGAAACTCTCCCAATGATTAAGAAATGCCCAGATGTCCATTTGAAGAGCTGTGACCCGAGGGGCTGTGGATTTAGTGCAGGAAGGTGGGATTAGGCTGGATAGCTCTTCATGGACCTCATAGGGGCTGGTTTAGCACAGTGGGCTAAACAGCTGGCTTGTAATGCAGAACGAGGCCAGCAGCGCGGGTTCAATTCCTGTTTCCCGAACTGGTGCCGGAATACAACGACTAGGGGCTTTTCACAGTAACTTCATTGAAGCCTACTTAAGTGATTATTATTGATGGGCAGAATGGCCTCCTTCGGAGTTGCAAATTTTCTACTGTTCCAAACAATGAGAATAATTCTCTTCCTCTTCATTCCGTAAATGGCACCTTGTCTTCACACAGAAAGTGAAGGCAGAGGAATCTCTCCCATTAGCAAAGAGTGACCTGTGTTACAGCATGATCTTAATACATTGACAATAGAATATTTGATCAATGTTGAATGGAGATGAAAAAGACCTTCAATATTGGCTTGAACGCTCACCAATTATATTATTTCACAAAATGACTCCCGAGATCTTTTCATAGTTTCTAAAGTTGCAGAAATTCACAAGAGCGAGCAATCCCAGTGACAACCAATGAAATAGCTGCTGTGCTATGGGGTGACCCTGAGAAATCTTGGGTGGCATTGGCTTCACTCTTTTTAAAATGATTCGAGCTGTGCGGAAATGTTCTAAGTTAATAAAATGTCAGCTCAGGCAAAAGAGAGTGTACCAGGGTGGAGAGGATTTAAGCAGTGCAGACCTCATCAGCACAACAACCTCCAAAACTCCTCAGCTTGATATCATCGAGGAAAATAGTCCTCCAGTTTCCTAGCATGCTGGACTTTGAAAGCAAGTCAATGTACAACGAGGGTGTTATTTATAGAATTTTGCAGAATAGATAGTTACTGAGGTGAGCATTCAACAGCAAAACGGACAGTCAGCGCAGCAACATCCTGTAAATCGCCTACGCTGGTTGGATAATCAATTGCTGTTCTGTAACTAACTCTTTTTACAACATTCTCCCTTCCCCAGGGGCACACGGGGAACCATTAATAACCTTGTGCTGCAAAAATGCTCCTGAGCTTAGAGCAGTGGCAGGAAACAGAGAAGTGAAGCATCCTACTCGATTGTTAACCCTTGTGGCAGAGTGAGTGCCAGGTAACAAGGCCATGCCATTGTATAAATCATGTGGAGATGCCGGTGTTGGACTGGGGTGAGCACAGTAAGAAGTCTTACAACACCAGGTTAAAGTCCAACAGGTTTGTTTTAATGTCACTCGCTTTCGGAGTGCTGCTCCTTCCTCAGGTGAATCCTCAGGTAGCTCCGAAAGCTAGTGACGTCGAAACAAACCTGTTGGACTTTAACCTGGTGTTGTATGACTTCTTACTATGGTATAAATCAACCAACCAGCTCAGAAAGGTGCAGGGCTCAATACCTTTATGTGCTCTCATAGCAGAGCTCAGCCAGATTCTGCGTTGAAGTGTCAGACCTGGCCTTGGCATGCCTGAGCGATGCAAAGAAAATAAACCAGCCAGCATTCGCACTCAATGCCTTTTCGTCCCAATTTAAAGGCTCCAGCACAAAATTGTTGAAAGATAAACATTGGCCAGAAAACTCCCACCTGTTTGTGATGGTGCCATGGGATCTTCTACATCCATCCAACATGGGCAAACGGGTTGAATAACTTGGTTTAACAACTCATCCAAAAGATGGCACCACCAACAGTGCAGCACTCCAACAGTGCAACAGTATGGCATTGGACTGTCAGCCAATATTATGGGCTGAAGTCTGTGTTGGAACCCATGAATTTCTGACTCATAGGGGTGGGGCTACTCACTGAGCCATAGCTGACATTCAAAAAGAAGTGGAAAGTAAACTTACCTGGTGTTAGTTCATAGTTCCTCAGCTTTGCCCAATAATACGGTGGAGGGGGTGGGGTGACCATTTATCCGAAGTGACTGGGCAGATATCATAGAATTTACAGTGCAGAAGGAGGCCATTTGGCCCATCGAGTCTGCACCGGCTTTTGGAAAGAGCACCCTACCCAAGGTCAACACCTCTACCCTCTCCCCATAACCCAGTAACCCCACCCAACACCAAGGGCAATTTTGGACACCAAGGGCAATTTAGAATGGCCAATCCACCTAACCTGCACATCTTTGGACTGTGGGGGGAAACCGGAGCACCCGGAGGAAACCCACACACACGGGGAGGATGTGCAGACTCCGCACAGACATAGAACATAGAACATAGAAAATACAGCACAGAACAGGCCCTTCGGCCCACGATGTTGTGCCGAACCTTTGTCCTAGATTAATCATAGATTATCATTGAATTTACAGTGCAGAAGGAGGCCATTCGGCCCTTTGAGTCTGCACCAGCTCTTGGAAAGAGCACCCTACCCAAACTCAACACCTCCACCCAACACCAAGGGCAATTTGGACATTAAGGGCAATTTATCATTGGCCAATTCACCTAACCCGCACATCTTTGGACTGTGGGAGGAAACCGGAGCACCCGGAGGAAACCCACGCAGACACGGGGAGGACGTGCAGACTCCGCACAGACAATGACCCAAGCCGGAATCGAACCTGGGACCATGGATCTGTGAAGCAATTGTGCTGTCCACAATGCTACCGTGCTGCCCTTAAGAACAAATAAATCTACACTATATCATTTTCCCGTAATCCATGTACCTATCCAACAGCTGCTTGAAGGTCCCTAATGTTTCCGACTCAACTACTTCCACAGGCAGTGCATTCCATGCCCCCACTACTCTCTGGGTAAAGAACCTACCTCTGATATCCCTCCTATATCTTCCACCTTTCACCTTAAATTTATGTCCCCTTGTAATGGTGTGTTCCACCTGGGGAAAAAGTCTCTGACTGTCTACTCTATCTATTCCCCTGATCATCTTATAAACCTCTATCAAGTTGCCCCTCATCCTTCTCCGCTCTAATGAGAAAAGGCCTAGCACCCTCAACCTTTCCTCGTAAGACCTACTCTCCATTCCAGGCAACATCCTGGTAAATCTTCTTTGCACCTTTTCCAGAGCTTCCCCATCCTTCCTAAAATGAGGCGACCAGAACTGTACACAGTATGCCAAATGTGGCCTTACCAAAGTTTTGTACAGCTGCATCATCACCTCACGGCTCTTAAATTCAATCCCTCTGTGACCCAAGCTGGAATCGAACCTGGGACCCTGGAGCTATGAAGCAATTGTGCTATCCACAATGCTACCGTGCTGTCCATATGAGATGTGTTTATGTGGGATCCTATTTTATAACCAGTATAAAATCAAATGAGGTGTTAAATCAGGCAGTGTGTACTATGGATGCTGCACAAGAATCCATTCATTGCCTTCCCAGCAGGTTAGCTTCAAGTGGCCCCAGCACTCTACTGTGAGAAGAGTGAACTTCAGCAGGGGGTAACATGACAACATTTTTATTTATTCATTCATGAGATGCAAGTGTTGTTGCTGGCTAAGCGAACAGTTATTGCCCATCCCTAATTGCCTTTGAGAAGCTGGGGGGCTTCTTGAACCACTACAGTCCCTGTTTTGTAGGTACACCAAAAGTGTGGTTAGGGAATTCAAGGACAGTAAAGGAACAGCGATACATTTCCAAATCAGGATGGTGAGTGGCTTGAAGGAGAACTTGCAGATGGTGGTGTTCAAGTATGTGCTGCTCTTGTCCTACTAGCTGGTAGAGATCACGATTTGGAAAGTGCTGTTGAAGGAGCCTTGGTCGGCGGACATCGCGCCGATACCGGAGAATTTCGCCCTATATCACGGTTCCTGCACTGCCATTTGGACAAAGTCCTGCAACTCCCTTCCCAACAGCATTGTGGGTGTACCTATACCAGATGGACTACAGTGGTTCAAGAAAGCAGGTCACCATCACCTTCTCCAAGGAAATTAGGGAAGGACAATATATGCTGGCCTGGCCAGTGATACCCACCCCCTGCAAAAGGGCTCATGAAGGGACGTTCATGCCGGACTAATCTTATTGAATTTTTTTGAAGTGACTAAGGTAATGCACAGTGGATTGTCAATGGATGATGTTTTCTACGGACTTCCAGAAGGATTAGATAAAGTCCTAAATTGGAGGCTGTTAATGAATATTCAAGCCCACAGAGTTGAGGGAAAAGTATTGGCATGGTTAGGAAATTGGTTGAGTGGCAGGTGACAGAGAGTAGTGATAATGGGCAAGTACTCAAATTGGTGTACCGCAGCGATCGGTGTTAGGGCCTCAATTATTTACATTATTCCTTAATAACTTGGATGATGGCATAGAAAGTTATATATCCAAATTTGCTGATGATACAAAGTTAAGTGGTATTGTAGACAGTCCAGATGATCGGATAAAATGGCAGGGAGATATTGACAGACTAGAAGAATGGACAAAATTGTGGCAGATGGAATTCAATGGAAGCAAGTGTGCTTTTAGATCAAAAAAGGATAGAGCTGGGTACTTTCCATATACAAAACCCTGGTTAGACCCCACTTGGAGCACAGTGAGCAGCTCTGAGAAGCACACTGTAGGAACGATATATTGGTCTTGGAGTGAGCGTAATGTAGGTTTACAAAAATTATACCTGTACTATAGGGGTTAAATTACGAGGAGCGATTACTCAAATTTGACCTGTTTTTGCTAGAATTTAGAAGGTTAGAAGTGTTCAAGATATTAAAAGGGAAAGACAGGGTTGGAGATTCTAAAACGAGGGGAATAATCTAAACATGTGGGCCAAACCGTTCAGGAGAAAATGTTCGGAAGAACTTCTTCACACAAGGGTAGAAAGCCCACTAACAGCAGTTGAAGCTCGAACAGTTGTTAATTTTAAATCTGAGATAGATTGATTTTTGTGAAGTAAGGATATTAAGGGATATGGGCCAAAGGCAGGTATATGGAGTTAGGACACAGATAAGCCATGTGAATGGTGGGACAGGCTTGAGGGGCTGAATGGCCTACTCATGTTCTGATGAATTAATTTTAAAAAGGGGTGTTAGAGCAGGTGATGGAGCAGACTGTCTGGGCTGAGCTGACAGTAGGAGGGGGCAGTAAAGCAGACAGCATGGGAGATATCCGAGAAGGCAATGGATGTGATGTCAGACAATGAAGGAGACATCAAAGCAAACATTGAACAACACATTTCAGGAGACAATGAAGCAGGGGTAAGAGCAGGGAGGGTAGGCAGCTGCAGTGATTAGATTAGAAATGGGAAAGCATTTACAAATGCCTGGATGAGAAATATGAGTGAAGACGCTAAACTATTTCTGACACCACTTCAAAAGCTGTTGATGCAAAATTTACTCATTTTATCCACAGATCAATACCTGTGGCAGTCCACTGAGACCCCAGCAGTCTCTTTCCAACAAATAATTTTTGATTGAATGTTTTATTTATCCAATTGAAGCTGTATCAGGGAAAGCAGTCTTGATGCCGAAGTCTCCGACAAAGCTTCATATGCTGCTCACAAAAAATGAAACATACCATCAAAAAATTATCTGTTGAAAAGAGACTATTAGAGTCCCAGGGGACCTCGCAGGCATTGATCTGGGAATAAAATGAGTAATTTTGCATCAACAGCTTTCAAAATGGTGTCAGGAGTGACATTAATGTCTCCACTCAGCATTCTTGCCCCAAAGCCTCCCATTGTGGGTTTTTTTTTAAATGAGGCTGCACATGGTTCAGTGCTGAACTGAAACCTCTTACAATTTCTGATCGCAATCATGTATTACAAAAACTATAAACTATTCAAAGGCCATTGAGTCTAGAGGATATTGACTCTACTTCTCCGTGGTATATTTTATTGGGCTGTCCAGCAAGGTCAGCACCCTTATCACCCAGAGAAGGTGCGGGTGGATTTTCTATCCGAACGGCTGGACGCAACAGTTCCGTACGTCCATTCAGCTTCTGGGCCACTTCAGAAGTTAGTTATGGGTCAAATATGTTGATCAGCGCCTGCACTCATATATGTTGATAGGGTTAGAGAAAGAGGAGCAGAAGGAGGTTTGTGTGGAGCATAATCGCTGGGAGAGACCAGTGGGGCCGAATGGCCTGTTGGTGTGGAACAGGCAGGGAAGTCTGGGTTAACACAGGTTCCGCTCTCAGTGGCTCTTCATAGAGAACATAGAACAGTACAGCACAGTACAGGCCCTTCAGCCCACGATGTTCTGCCGACCATTTATCCTAATCTAAGATCAACCTAACCTACACCCCTTCAATTTACTGCTGTCCATGTGGCTGTCCAAGAGTCGCTTAAATGTCCCTAATGACTCCGACTCCACCACCTCTGCTGGCAGTGCATTCCACACACCCACCACTGTGTAAAGAATCTACCTCTGAGATCTCCCCTATACCTTCCTCCAATCACCTTAAAACTATGTCCCCTCGTGACAGCCATTTCCACCCTGGGGAAAAGTAACTGGCTACCCACTCTATCCATGCCTCTCATCACCTTTCTTCCTTCTTCGCCCCAGTGAGAAAAGCCCTAGCTCCCTCAATCTTTCTTCATAAGACATGCCCTCCATTCCAGGCAGCATCCTGGTAAATCTCCTCTGTACCCTCTCCAAAGCATCCACATCCTTCTTATAATGAGGCGACCAGAACTGGACTCAACATTCCAAGTGTGGTCTAACTAGAGTTTTATAAAGCTGCAGCAAAACCTCATGGCCCTTAAACTCAATCCCCCTGTTAATGAAAGCCAACACACCATACACCCTCTTAACAACCCCATCAACCTGGGTAGCAACTTTGAGGGATCTATGTTGTTCCTTCACACTTCCAAGAATCCTGCCTTTAACCCTGTATTCAGCATTCAAATTCGACCTTCCAAAATGAATCACTTCACATTTATCAAGGTTGAACTCCACCTGCCACTTCTCAGCCCAGCTCTGCATCCTGTCAATGTCCAGTTGCAACCTGCAACAACCCTCAACACTATCTACAACTCCCCCAACCTTCGTGTCATCGGCAAACTTACTAACCCAACCTTCCACTTCCTCATCCAAGTCATTTATAAAAACCACAAAGAGCAGAGGTCCCAGAACAGATCCCTGTGGGAACCACTGGTCACTCACCTCCAGGCAGAATACTTTCCATCCACTACCACCCGCTGTCTTCTTTCGGCCAGCCAATTCTGTATCTAGACAGCCAAATTTCCCTGCATCCCATGCCCCCTAACTTTCTGAATGAGCCTACCATGGGGAACCTGATCAAATGCCTTACTGAAATCCATATGCACCACATCCACTACCCGACCTTCATCAATGTGTCTCATCACATGCTCAAAGAATTCAATGAGGCTTGTGAGGCATGACATGCCCCTCACAAAGCCATGCTGACTATCTTTAATCAAACTATGTTTTTCTAAATAATCATAGATCCTATCTCTCAAGAATCCTTTCCAATATTTTGCTCACCACAGACTTAGGACTGCCTGGTCTGTAATTCCCAGGGATTTCCCCATTCCCTTTCTTGAACAGGGGAACAACATTCGCCTCCCTCCAATCATCTGGTACTACTCCAGTGGAGAGTGAGGACGCAAAGTTCATCGCCAATGGCACAGCAATCTCCTCCCTCGCTTCCTGTAGTCACCTTGGTTATACCCAGTCAGGCCCAGGGGACTATCCTGATGCTTTCCAAAATTTCCAGCACATCCTTAGTGCTTAATATCAACCTGTTCGAGTCTATTAACCTGGTTCACACTGTTCTCATGAGCAACAAGGTCCTTCTCTCTGGTGAATACTGAAGCAAAATATTCATTTATAGTGCTCCTCAGACTCTAGGCACAAGTTCCCTCCACTAGCCCTGATCGGCCCTACTCTCACTCTGATCATTCGCTTATTTCTCACACTCTCACTCTGATCATTCTCTTATTTCTCACACTCTCACTCTGATCATTCTCTTATTTCTCACATAAGTGTAGAATGACTTGGGGTTTTCCTAATCCTTCCTGCCAGGACATACCCCCTTCTAGCTCTCCCAAGTCCATTTTTGAGTTCCTTCCTGGCTACCTTGTAACCCTCTAGAGCCATGCCAGATCCTTGCTTCCTCAACCTTACACAAGCTTCCTTCTTCCTCTCGGCTCGAAGCTCCACTGTCATCCAAGGCTCCTTCACCTTACCATTCCTTCCTCGTCTCAGTGGGACAAAACTATCCAGCACTCGCAGCAAGTGCTCCTTAAACAATCCCCACATTACTGTTGTGCATTTCCACAAGAACAATTGTTTCCACTTAATGCTCCTCAGCTCCTGTCTAATAGCAGTATAATTTTCTCTCCCCCAAATAAATACCTTCCCATACCGTGTGTCCATATCCCTCTCCATGACTATGGTAAAGGTCAAGAAGTTGTGGTCACTGTCACTGAAATGCTCTCCCACCGAGACATCTGACACCTGGCCTGGTTCGTTGTCGAGCACCAAGTCCAATATGGCCTACCCCGTAGTTGGCCTATCTACATATTGAGTCAGGAAACCTTCCTGTACACACCTGACAAAATGTGCTCCATCCAAACCATTTGCAGTAAGGAGGTTCCAGTCAATATTAGGGAAGTTGAAGTCACCCATGACAACAACTCTGTTACTTCTGCACCTTTCCAAGATCTGCCGCCCAATCTGTTCCTCTATCTCTCTGCTGCTATTGGAGGGCCTATAGAAAACTCCCAATAAAAAGTGACTGCTCCTTTCTTGTTTCTGACTTCCATCCACACTGACTCAGTAGACAAACCCTCCTCAACTACCTCCTTTTCTGTAGCGGTGATGCACTCCCTAATTAACAGTGCCAGACTCCTTCCTCTTTTTCCTCCCTCCATATTCTTCTGAAAACATCTAAACCCCAGAACATCTAACAACCATTCCTGCCCCTGTGAAACCCATGTGTCCGTAATGGCCACAACATCGTAGTTCCAAGTGCTGATCCACGCTCGAAGTTCATCTCCGTTATTCCTGACACTCCTTGCATTGAAACAGACACACTTTAACCCATTCCACTGAGTGCAACTTTGCCCGATCAACTGTCTATCCTTCCTCACAGACTTGCTGCATACTATTTCTGCCTGTTCAACAGCTACCCTATCCTCTGATCCATAGCTCAGGTTCCCATCCCCCTGCCAAACTAGTTTAAACCCTCCTGAAGAGCTCGAGCAAACCTCCCACCCAGGATATTGGTGCCTCTCCAGTTTAGGTGCAATCCGTCCTTCATGTACAGGTCCCACCTTCCCCAGAAGATATCCCAATGATCCACATATCTGAAGCCTTCCCTCCTGCACCAGCGCGCAGCCACGTGTTCAGCTGCACTCGCTCTCTGTTCCTTGCCTACTTTGCACGCGGCACCGGTAGCAATCCTGAGATCACTACTCTGCTTGTCCTGCTCTTTAGCTTCCAACCTAACTCCCTAAAATCACTTTTTAAATCCTCATCCCTTTTCTTAGCTATGTCGTTGGTGCCTATGTATCCAAGATGGCGCCGGAGCGAGGCGACTCTCTTCGAGCTCTCCCCAACAGATCCAGTGTGCACCACAACTTCTAGTTGCTCCCCTTCCGCTTAAGAATCCTGTAGACTCTATGAGAGACATCCCTGGCCCTGGCACTCAGGAGGCAACATACCTTCCGGGAGTCTCATTCGCGACCACAGAATCTCCTATCCATTCCCCTAACCATTGAGTCTCCTATCACGATTGCTTTTCTATTCTCCCCACTTCCCTTGTGAGCCACAGAGCCAGACTCAAGTGCCAGAGACCTGGCCGCTAGGGCCTTCCCCCGGTAGGTCACCCCCCCCAACAGCATCCAAAACGGTATACATGTTTTGAAGGGGAACAGCCATGAGGGATTCCTGCACTGTCTGCTCATTCCCTTTCCTTCCCCTGACTGTAACCCAGCTACTCTTGTCCTGTACCTTGGGTGTGGCTACCTCCCTGTAACTCCTTTCTATCACCCCCTCTGCCTCCCGAATGATCTGAAGTTCATCCAGCTCCAGCTCCAGTTCCCTAACACGGTCTCTGAGGAGCTGGTGTTGGGTGCACTTCCCACAGGTGTAGTCAGTGGGGACACCAGTGGCATCCACCCACCCACATCCTACAGGAGGAGCATGCAACTGCCCAAGCCTCCATCCCCTCCGATCTGAATTCACAAAGAGATTGAAAGGAAAAAAAGAGAAAAGATTAAACACCCATTCGGCCCTTAAAAATTGGTGATTCTGCAAAATGGTACAAAGATAGCTTGCTGCCCCCAAAAAACAAAACAAACACAAAAATTTTTAATTTTAAAAAACAAAAAGAAACAACTCTAACCTTACAGAATGTAGCTGCCCTGTGAACCAGCTGGAACTCCGACCTCCGACTCTGCTCCCAGTCAGCTGCACTCTGTACATAGTTTAGACTATCCTGCATGTTGCTGGGACCATAAAAAGTCATTCGGCCCATTAATCCAACAGACCATGAGTAGTTTGCATGGCTGATGGCCCTCTCCAGAGCTATTTCACCCGTGAGGAAATTGAATAGTCACATGTAGCAATTGCACCAAGAGAACACTCTGAGAAATCCCTGCTTGAACACCCGGACGTCACTGAGTGGGAAGGAATCTTTTGAAACAAAGGGAACTGAAGGGCTTTCTGGTACATCATCCCTACCCTGTACTTTCATGGTGGAACACGATGAAACCCCATCGAAATCCGTCCACCTGAGCCCATTGACCATCAGACTCCTGAGGTGAAGGAAAACACAATCTCGGCCAATTTGTAGGGAAAATTTGTGCAAAGTCCCTCTACAACCTGTTGAAGATGATCAAATAGGTCCCAGCCGATCCCATTCACTGGGGCATACCCCACATTTCTTTCTCCACTCAGTTGTGTTGACCATACGCACAACGTTTATCCTATTTAAATGTTTGCAGCAGACCTCACTGCATGGGGCAGCAACCTGGGTCACTCAGTCCGGAGCAGTTCCTTTCCTTTAGATCAGAGATTTTCTGAAATAAAATCATAAAGTGCTGAAAACACTCAGCAGGTCGGATAGCGTCTGCGGTGAGAGGAAGGTTAGGTTTAGGGGAGGAATTTTAAGCCTCCATCCGCCGTCAATGTAAACAGCGATGCGGGCGGAAAATCCCGCAAGAGCCGGGAAACAAGGGTGGGATTCTCCGACTCCCCTTCGGGTCAGAGAATCGCCAGGGGGCGGCGTGAATCCCGCCCCTGCCGGCTGCCGAATTCTCTGGCGGCGAGGATTTTGCGATGGCGGGAATCGCGCCGCGTCGGTCGGGAGCCGTTGGCAGCGGTCCCCCCCCCCGGCGATTCTCCGCCCCGTGATGGGCCGAGTGACCGCCCGTTTTCGGCCGGTCCCGCCGGCGTATGTTACGACAGGTACTTATCGGCGAGACCTGGCTGCGCGGGCGGCCTCCGGGGTCCTGGGGGGGGGGGGATCTGGCCCCGGGGGGTGTCCCATGGTTTCCTGGCCCGCGATCGGAGCCCATCGATCTGCGGGTGGGCCTGTGTCGTGGGGGCACTCTATTCCTCGGCGCGGGCTGGTGTACCGGTCCACCATGACCGGTGCGGAGATGAACCCCCCCTGCGCATGCGCTGGGATGACACCAGCACACGCTGGCGCTCCCGCGCATGCGCCAACTCGCGCCGGCCGGCGGAAGCCCTTCGCCGCCGGTTGGCGTGGCGCCAAGCCCCTTCCGCGCCGGCCGGCGTGGCGCAGGCCACTCCGGGGCCGGCCTAGCCCTTGAAGGTGTGGAGGATTCCGCGCCTTCGGGGCGGCCCGACACCGGAGTGGTTCAGGCCACTCCTTCGCGCCAGAGTTGCCCACTCCGCCGGTTTCTGAAGTATCCCGCCCCTGATTCTTGCAGGCGCGAATCCTTTTCCCAATTTTCCACAACCCTCGCCTATGACATAATGGGATTCCTGCCCAGGAATCTCAGGAACAACATTATGAAATATTAGCATCTCATTTGCGAGCCATCGTGTTGCGATTGCCACCCTCCTTGTATATTCATTCCGTGCTGGCATGATTTACAACTCTTATAAAAACAGGGACCTTAACACCAAAGGAGATAACAGAGGTGAGTGCGCAGATCACCATTACTCCCCAAGGACTCCAATGGAGAGGGGGCACCGGACTGGATGTGGGGGAACCAGCTATGTCGTTCTCGGGTCGGGGGAGAGGGAGGGTTGAGTCTCGGCATTGTGGGGGAGTGGGGGGGGGGGGGGGGGGGTGGTTGCTGTTCACAGGCCTTACCCGGCCTTCATTATTGTGGACCTTTAGGTCTCCAAGGGGACCGATGCCTGGGTTGTAGTTAGCGCTTCTCAGGTCCCCTTTGCTGGGGTTCCAGCCACGTTTCCACAGAGGGATTGCCTTTCTGGAGAGCCAGCCGGAAATGGGTGGGAGCGGGTAAATTCAAAGGGTTAACTCAGTAGGTGACTGTGAGGTCCCACGGTGGTGTCCAGTTAAACATCAGCAGACATGGACAGTCTGGGGGACTCTGACATGGGCTGTGGTTGGCTCCATGACACAGAGGGATCAATGTGCGCAGTCACGATGATCCTCCAGGCTCAGGCTACACAATGCAGCTTCAGGGCATGAGCTGTGTGGGTGTGCAATTCCGCTGGCCATGGAGGCCAGGCTCTCAGGGATAGGGTCATGTTGCGAGGCCCGTTTGATCCACAAACCATGAGAGGTGTGGGGAATGATGGCGATATCTAACCCTGAAGCTGAGTGCAAATTGGAGTCTTGAAATGAATCAGGTGAACGTCGCCTGCCACAGGGGGGAGCCACTTCCTTAATCACATCCCTGCCCCGTCCTTGACGAGTCAGTCATGCCCATTTAGTCAGTATTGTAATGAATGATTGTGCCATTGATTGGCGCCCAGTACTTAACCATCTGAGTACCCAAGAATTGAACTTTATGGCTGACACTCACCTCTCCATAAGAGAGAGGTGTCACAGATTTAGCCCCAATGTAAGGAGCAAAGGTGACTGAGCTCATGGGTTAGCCCTGTCAAGACAAATTTGGTGGCAGTGTATCAAACCCCATGGAAGCCAGCTAGCAGGTGAATCCTGTGCAGCTATGTGCCCTCAGTCCTGTCCCCTGGTGTGGGGGTGGGGGGGTGGGGGGACAGAGGCGGGTAAGCAGGTCACTACAGCTATCCGAGGTACATGCCCATCTGTCAATTGGAGTTGTGAGAGGCTAATGCGGGGCTATTTAATCAGAGAGGAGGGAGTGAAGCTCATTAGAAAGGTGCTCTACGTAACGGAATGTGCAGGATGGATGTCCCATATCTTGACAGGGCTATGGGTCAGGCCATTGTCAGAACTCCTCGATGCTCACATGTCTGTTTCCTTCCTTTCCATTTTTGGTTTGAGAGGATGATGGAGCTAGTCGAGCTGGCAGTGCTTTTCATCGCAGTGGACCTGAAGAGAGACTGTCAAGTGTGGGCGTAATGTGGACAGGGCCTATGCCCTGCAGAGGAAGGAGTGCCAGGGTCCGCTGAGTTACCGGGAGCAGAGCCACATATTGAGATGGCTCGGAGGACACACTACCAGACGAGGGTGTACCAGAGGAGAGAATCAGAACTCCAGATGGCAGAGTCCTAGTGCTGGTGATGACCGCATCTGTCCCGAGGGACAGTGGATTACCTGTGCCAGGTCATGCAAGGAGTTGGCGCCACATGGGATGGGAGGTCACCCATTGCCTATTGCCCTGAAAGTTACAGCCTTGCAGAACTTTTCTATCTGCAGCTCATTTCAAGGCTGCACGGTGACCTGTGCGGAATCCCCCAGTCTGCCACACACAAGTGCATACAGAAGGTGACAGATGCACTATTTGCGAGCAGCTCACCAGTACATCAACTTTGACCGGGACCAGGTCAGCCAGAATGGCCGGGCCGTGGGCTTCACCTGCATGGCTGGCCTGCCCCAAATGCAGGGTCTGATTGACTACATATACGGCATGGGGCACTGTTTAGGAACTGCAACGGATGCCACACCCTCAACGTGCAGATTATTTGCGACCATGTCATGCACATAATGCAGCTGTGTCCCCATTTCCCGGGGAGCATCCATGACCGCTACACTCTCGGATGATCTCAGATCCAAGTTGTATTCATGGGAGACCAGCGGATGGCAGGCTGGCTCCTTAGGGTCAAAGGGTACCCACTCAGTAGGCAGCTGATAATGCCAGTGCCAAACACAATCTGAGACCCGATACAATAAGGCTCAAGCATCTACATGCGCACTGGTTGAAAGGGTGCTAGGCCGACTAAAGATGCAGTTCCCGAGCCTGAAGCAGTTAGGGGCAGCCCTCCAGCACAGCCCCCAAAGGATGTCGGGTATCATCGTGGTGTGCTGCGCTCTGCACAACCTGACACGGCAACGGGGCAGGGAGCTGGATGAGGAGGAGGTGGAGGAGTGCCACATCTCCTCAGGATGAGGAGGAGGCCGAGCAGCATGATGTGGGGCACCCTTGGAGCAGGCGGAGGAAGGGTCTCGGGCAATGGCGAGAACATGAATGGGGTATCGGGCTAGGGACACACTGATTGCCTTCTGTGATGAATGTAGAAATTTCAGGTATATTGTATTATACATATTTGGTGCAGGAAGGGTTAAATGTCTGGGTTAGTGTGTGTATGGCTACTGCAGTCGTGTGTGTATAACTACTGCAGTCGTGTGTGTATAGCTACTGCAGTCGTGTGTGTATATCTACTGCAGCCGTGTGTGTGTATAGCTACTGCAGTCGTGTGTGTATAGCTACTGCAGTCGTGCGTGTATAGCTACTGCAGTCGTGTGTGTATAACTACTGCAGCCGTGTGTGTGTATAGCTACTGCAGTCGTGTGTGTATAGCTACTGCAGTCGTGCGTGTATAGCTACTGCAGTCGTGTGTGTATAGCTACTGCAGTCGTGTGTGTATAGCTACTGCAGTCGTGTGTGTGTAGCTACTGCAGTCGTGTGTGTATAGCTACTGAAGTTGTGTGTGTATAGCTACTGAAGTTGTGTGTGTATAGCTACTGCAGTCGTGTGTGTATAGCTACTGAAGTTGTGTGTGTATAACTACTGCAGTCGTGTGTGTATAGCTACTGCAGTCGTGTGTGTATCGCTACTGCAGTCGTGTGTGTATAGCTACTGCAGTCGTGTGTGTATAGCTACTGCAGTCGTGTGTGTATCGCTACTGCAGTCGTGTGTGTATAGCTACTGCAGTCGTGTGTATATCGCTACTGCAGTCGTGTGTGTATAGCTACTGCAGTCGTGTGTGTATAGCTACTGCAGTCGTGTGTGTATAGCTACTGCAGTCGTGTGTGTATAGCTACTGCAGTCGTGTGTATATAGCTACTGCAGTCGTGTGTGTATAGCTACTGCAGTCGTGTGTGTATAGCTACTGCAGTCGTGTGTGTATCGCTACTGCAGTCGTGTGTGTATAGCTACTGCAGTCGTGTGTGTCTTGCTACTGCAGTCGTGTGTGTATAGCTACTGCAGTCGTGTGTGTATAGCTACTGCAGTCGTGTGTATATAGCTACTGCAGTCGTGTGTGTGTATAGCTACTGCAGTCGTGTGTGTATCGCTACTGCAGTCGTGTGTGTATCGCTACTGCAGTTGTGTTTCTAAAAATCCTGGGGCGTGATTCTCCGAGCCGCGCTCGGCCGGAGAATGGGCTTTTCCGCCGAAATGGCATGCCACGCCGTTCCGACGCAATTTTCCAATTCCCCACACTCCAAACAATCAGACGATCCTGGCGGACGCCGCACGGCCCGGAGAATCATGGAAGTTGGCCCAACGACCGATTCTCCGGGCCCCTAACGATCCTTCGCCCTGGATGGGCCGAAGTCTCGACGGCGTGTTCCGAAGTCCCAACAGCGTGATTCTAACCACCTATAAAAAATGGTCAACCAGTTGTGCTGGCTGACGAGGCGGCCGGAGGAGGTAGGGGTCGGCGTGGGGGGACCTCAGGCTCCCATAACGGAGGAGGCAATGGCTGATGTGGAGGGGGGGGGGAAGCCTACCAGGGTCGGGGGAGTGTCGGGGAAGGGGGGGAGGACAGGCTGAGCAACCGGGAACCACCAGCCATGACAGAACGATGCCCATGCAACGGCTGCCATTATGGCGGCCATTGCCACCCACACCGGGCGCTGCCCCATCGCAGGTATCACGGCCGTTTGGATGGGTGCTGGGCCTCTCGCCGGCCAGGCCATCCAGCTGGTGGCACCTGCCAGGCGTGGAGAAGCAGGGACACACCCACGGCAGCCCCTGGTGAGGGCCGTGCCATGGAACTGTGTCCCTGGCAGGAGGGACGGGCGACAGGAGTGGAGGCACTGACAGGGCGGGTGTGGGAGGGCATGCGTGGATGGGGCGCATGGTGCCAACCGGGGCGACCATGTAGTCCATGGCACCTGGTTGTGGATGTCTCTCTGCGCCATGATAACATTCCGTTTCCCCTCACCCCCTGCAGATCATAATGTTCGGCCACCACCCAGCGATGTTGGCCGCCGTGGCGGGGTCCGCTGCCCTGCACGCCACCCTGCGGGAGCGGAGGCGGCTCAGAGAGGAGGCTGAGGCCACAGAAGAGGACCGGACCGCAGAGGGGCATGTGCCAGCTGCTCAGGCTGCAGGTCCGCCTGCCCGACAGGCCGAGAAGGAGGAGGAACCAGACGAGGGGGAGCCGCAGGACGAGGATGATGATGGGGAGGAGGAGGAGTGGGAGGAGGAGGAGGGGGAGGAGGAGGAGGAGGGGGAGGATGAGGAGGAGGGGGAGGAGGAGGTGATGGTGGCACACAGGATCCTGATGCGGCCCTGTTTGCACCGGCGCTGCATGTCGTTCCAGGACCTTCCAGACCGGGCATGCAGAAGGAGACTCTGGATGAGCCGGGAAACCTTTGCCCACATCTGTCACATGGTGGCACACCTGGCACCGCGTGGGACTGGGGGAGGACACCCTCAAAGTATCCATCATGGTTACGGTTGCCCTAAACATCTACGCCACGGGGTCGTTCTGTGGCCGAGTGGGGACCTGTCCAGCATCTCCCGGGCGTCGGTGCACAGGTGCATCCCTGACGTGATTGATGCCTGTATGCCATTGCGGACCGGTGCATACAGTTCACCATGGACCGCACCCACCAGGATGGGGTGCATGCGCCCTGCGGCCACCATCGTATAACAGGCCAGTGTTCATGAACAGGAAGGGCTACTACTCCATGAACGTGCAGGTGGTCTGTGACCACCAGATGAAGATCTTGCACGTCTGCACCCGCTACCCAGGCAGTGTGCATGACTCCTTCGTGATGGCACAAATTGTGATCCCCAACATGCACGAGGGACACACACCCCGGCTGCTGGGCTGGTTGCTGGGCGACAGGGGTTACCCGTTGTGGTCTTGGCTGATGATGCCTACACGGAGGTCACAGACCGTCACGGAGACCCGCTACAATGAGGCCCAGGGTGCGACCAGGGGTGTAGTAGAGAGGTGCTTTGGGCTCCTGAAAATGCGCTTCAGGTGCGTGGACCGCTCTGGCGGGGCCCTCCAGTACGACTCGAGGAGGGTCGGCCGCATTATTGTGGTCTGCTGCGTCTTCCACAACATAGACCAGCAGAGGGGCGACGTGCTGGAGGTAGAGGAGGGGGAAGGAGGAGGATCAGGAGGAAGGGTAGGTCTCTCCAGACAAAGAGGAGGGGGAGAGGCGGCACTAACCTCCCTCCCCATCCCCGCACACATCGGACAGAGCACAGAGGCAGCTTCCATCAGTGATAAAAAGTGTTTAATTTGTACAGTTATATACATGTGCCCTAGCCCCTATGTCTTAACTGTGCCCTGCACCCGTGCCAACTTACTAAGTATTTAACCTTCTGGCCTTAAGGGCCCTCTCACTACGCCTACGTGGTGCCCAAGACAGCTCAGCAGGAGTGGAGCTCAGACTCCTGCCCTGCGACAAATGTCCCTGTTGGCGCACGTTTCCTGAGGCAGTCTGGCCTGGATATGACCAGCTGCTCCTCGGGCATGCCGGCTGGCGTGCTGCCGTCCTGCTCTGCCCGCTGCCCACCGGATGCAGGGACGGTAGGGGGGGAGTCCGAGGTTGTGCGGTGTTCCAGGACCTCCCCTACAGGAGTCACTGGTACGGTCCCCAGCATTCCTCCTCCCTCGGGGTGCCCGATGGCCCCCGGGCTCCTCCATGGGACTGGGGTGTGAGCGGAGCCCTCCCCCGATACACCCCTGACATCTGGCGCTGCCAGTCCTGGAGTCCCGCTGTGGCATCGACATGGGTCTGGATGTTATCGGCTATGGAGCCCAAGGAGTGGGCCATCCCTGACTGGGATCGTGACACCTCCCACTGGGACTGAGCCACCTCCCTCTGGGACTGTGCCATCTCCCTGTGTCTGTGTGACACAGGCCAGCGCTTGGGCGATGATGCGGATGCTGTCAGCCATGGCCTGTGGAGACTGGACCACAGTGAGGAGCACCGCCACAATCTGCACATGGCTCTGGCACATGGCTGCCTGTAAGTGGGCAGCCATGTCCTGGGCCACGGCCGCTGCATGCACAGAAAGCTCCACGCCTGTCATAACTTGACCCATGTGCGACACCTTTGCCCCCATTGCCTCCACTGCGGACGCCACCCGTGCAGTTTCGGTCTGGGCGGCACACATGACCGGCACCACTCCCTACTCCTGCACGCGGTTGGACTCCTCCACCTGCGTCTGCAAGTGCTGCAATCCGGCCGTCATCCCCTCCCGTAGTCCCTGGGTCGCTGACTGCATTGCATCTATGAGTGGGAGTGTGGATTCCAGGAACCCGGGACCCGTCTGGGCGGCAGCTGGTTGCTGGGGCTGGGCTGCCCTCCGACCATCCAGCCCCTCGACTGCTCCTACCTCCACCTACTGAACCGGAGCGGCTGTGTGGTGCTCACCAGTGAGTGTCCCAGAAGCCTCCTCACTAAAGTGCTCAACCGAGGTGATAGTCTCTGCAATGCTGGAGGATGTGGGTGATAGCAGTGCCAGAAAGTCTAACGCAGTGTCCTCATCGGACCCAAAGTCCGGCGTCTCCTGTGTCCTTGTGTGCTGTCCGTTGGAACCCTGCATGTCCGCCACTGTGTATCCGTCCCCTCTGTTTCTGTGCCTTTTGTTTGTTTCTGTCCCCTGTGTAGATGTGTCCTGTGTAGATGTGTCCTGTGTAGATGTGTCCTGTGTAGATGTGTCCTGTGTAGATGTGATGGCTGGCCTCCCCGTTGGTGCTTGCATCCCTGAGGGGCACCGGCCCTGGCACAGGTTGGGAGTGGGGGGCGGCGGATGGGCCCGGAACATCACCGGCTGGTCCTGCAAGATACAAGACAGCATGCATGTAGGGGGGTTGTGGTGAGGGTGGTTGTGGTGAGGGGGGGTTGGGGTGAGGGAGGTTGGGGTGAGGGGGGTTGTGGTGAGGGGGGTTGTGGTGAGGGGGTTGTGGTGAGGGGGGGTTGGAGTGAGAGTTTTTGGGGTGAGGGTGGTTGTGGTGAGGGGGGTTGGGGTGAGGGGGTTGGGTGAGGGGATTGTGCTGAGGGGCGCTGGGGTGAGTGGGGGTTGGGGTGAGGGGGGTTGGGGTGAGGGGGGGGTTGGGGTGAGGGGGGGTTGTGGTGAGCGGGTTTGTGGTGAGGGGGGTTGAGGTGAGGGGGTTGTGGTGAGGGTGGTTGGGGAGGGGGATTTGGTGAGGGTGTTGTGCTGAGGAGGGTTGGGGTGAGAGGGGGTTGGGTGAGGGGGTTGTGGTGAGGGGGGTTGTGGTGAGGGTGGTTGGGGTGAGGTTGGTTGGGAGAGGGTATTGGGTGAGGGGGTTGTGGTGAGGGGGGTTGTGGTGAGGGTGGTTGGGGTGAGGGTGGTTGGGTGTGGGGGTTTGAGGTGAGGGGTTGTTTTGAGGGTTTTGTGGTGAGCGGGGTTGGGGTGAGGGGGTTTGGGGTGAGGGGGTTGTTGTGAGGGGGGCTGGGGTGAGGGGGGTTGGGGTGAGGGAGTTGTGGTGAGGGGTATTGAGGTGAGGGGGGTTGTGCTGAGGGGGGTTGCGGTGAGGGGGGTTGGGGTGAGAGGGGGTTGGGTGAGGGGGTTGTGGTGAGGGGGGTTGTGGTGAGGGTGGTTGGGGTGAGGTTGGTTGGGTGAGGGGGGTTGGGATGAGGGGATTGTGAGGGGGTTGTGGTGAGGGGGGTTAGGGTGAGGGGGTTGTGGTGAGGGGGTTGTGGTGAGGGGGTTGTGGTGAGGGGTTGTGGTGAGGGGGATTTGGCGAGGGGGTTGTGGTGAGGGGATTGTGGTGAGGGGGTTGTGGTGAGGGGGTTGTGGTGAGGGGGTTGTGGTGAGGGGGTTGTGGTGAGGGGTTGTGGTGAGGGGGATTTGGCGAGGGGGTTGTGGTGAGGGGGATTTGGCGAGGGGGTTGTGGTGAGGGGGTTGTGGTGTGGGGGATTTGGCGAGGGGGTTGTGGTAAGGGGGTTGTGGTGAGGGGGTTGTGGTGAGGGGGATTTGGCGAGGGGGTTGTGGTGAGGGGGTTGTGGTGAGGGGTTTGTGGTGAGGGGTTTGTGGTGAGGGGGATTTGGCGAGGGGGTTGTGGTGAGGGGGTTGTGGTGAGGGGTTTGTGGTGAGGGGGATTTGGCGAGGGGGTTGTGGTGAGGGGGTTGTGGTGAGGGGGTTGTGGTGAGGGGGTTGTGGTGAGGGGGATTTGGCGAGGGGGTTGTGGTGAGGGGGTTGTGGTGAGGGGGTTGTGGTGAGGGGGTTGTGGTGAGGGGGATTTGGCGAGGGGGTTGTGGTGAGGGGGTTGTGGTGAGGGGGATTTGGCGAGGGGGTTGTGGTGAGGGGGTTGTGGTGAGGGGGATTTGGCGAGGGGGTTGTGGTGAGGGGGTTGTGGTGTGGGGGATTTGGCGAGGGGGTTGTGGTAAGGGGGTTGTGGTGAGGGGGTTGTGGTGAGGGGGATTTGGCGAGGGGGTTGTGGTGAGGGGGTTGTGGTGAGGGGTTTGTGGTGAGGGGTTTGTGGTGAGGGGGATTTGGCGAGGGGGTTGTGGTGAGGGGGTTGTGGTGAGGGGTTTGTGGTGAGGGGGTTGTGGAGAGGGGGTTGTGGTGTGGGGGTTGTGGTGAGGGGGTTGTGGTGAGGGGGTTGTGGTGAGGGGGTTGTGGTGAGGGGGATTTGGCGAGGGGGTTGTGGTGAGGGGGTTGTGGTGAGGGGGTTGTGGTGAGGGGGTTGTGGTGAGGGGGTTGTGGTGAGGGGGATTTGGCGAGGGGGTTGTGGTGAGGGGGTTGTGGTGAGGGGGTTGTGGTGAGGGGGTTGTGGTGAGGGGGATTTGGCGAGGGGGTTGTGGTGAGGGGGATTTGGCGAGGGGGTTGTGGTGAGGGGGTTGTGGTGAGGGGGTTGTGGTGAGGGGGTTGTGGTGAGGGGGATTTGGCGAGGGGGTTGTGGTGAGGGGGTTGTGGTGAGGGGGATTTGGCGAGGGGGTTGTGGTGAGGGGGTTGTGGTGAGGGGGATTTGGCGAGGGGATTGTGGTGAGGGGGTTGTGGTGAGGGGGATTTGGTGAGGGGGTTGTGGTGAGGGGGTTGTGGTGAGGGGGTTGTGGTGAGGGGGATTTGGTGAGGGGGTTGTGGTGAGGGGGTTGTGGTGAGGGGGATTTGGCGAGGGGGTTGTGGTGAGGGGGTTGTGGTGAGGGGGTTGTGGTGAGGGGGATTTGGCGAGGGGGTTGTGGTGAGGGGGTTGTGGTGAGGGGTTTGTGGTGAGGGGGTTGTGGTGAGGGGGTTGTGGTGAGGGGGCTGTGGTGAGGGGGTTGTGGTGAGGGGGTTGTGGTGAGGGGGATTTGGCGAGGGGGTTGTGGTGAGGGGGTTGTGGTGAGGGGGTTGTGGTGAGGGGGTTGTTTTGAGGGGGATTTGGCGAGGAGGTTGTGGTGAGGGGGTTGTGGTGAGGGGGTTGTGGTGAGGGGGTTGTGGTGAGGGGGATTTGGCGAGGGGGTTGTGGTGAGGGGTTTGTGGTGAGGGTGTTGTGGTGAGGGGGTTGTGGTGAGGGGGCTGTGGTGAGGGGGTTGTGGTGAGGGGGTTGTGGTGAGGGGGATTTGGCGAGGGGGTTGTGGTGAGGGGGTTGTGGTGAGGGGGTTGTGGTGAGGGGGTTGTGGTGAGGGGGATTTGGCGAGGGGGTTGTGGTGAGGGGGTTGTGGTGAGGGGGTTGTGGTGAGGGGGTTGTGGTGAGGGGGATTTGGCGAGGGGGTTGTGGTGAGGGGGTTGTGGTGAGGGGGATTTGGCGAGGGGGTTGTGGTGAGGGGGTTGTGGTGAGGGGGATTTGGCGAGGGGGTTGTGGTGAGGGGGTTGTGTTGTGGGGGATTTGGCGAGGGGGTTGTGGTAAGGGGGTTGTGGTGAGGGGGTTGTGGTGAGGGGGATTTGGCGAGGGGGTTGTGGTGAGGGGGTTGTGGTGAGGGGTTTGTGGTGAGGGGTTTGTGGTGAGGGGGATTTGGCGAGGGGGTTGTGGTGAGGGGGTTGTGGTGAGGGGTTTGTGGTGAGGGGGTTGTGGAGAGGGGGTTGTGGTGTGGGGGTTGTGGTGAGGGGGTTGTGGTGAGGGGGTTGTGGTGAGGGGGATTTGGCGAGGGGGTTGTGGTGAGGGGGTTGTGGTGAGGGGGTTGTGGTGAGGGGGTTGTGGTGAGGGGGTTGTGGTGAGGGGGATTTGGCGAGGGGGTTGTGGTGAGGGGGTTGTGGTGAGGGGGTTGTGGTGAGGGGGTTGTGGTGAGGGGGATTTGGCGAGGGGCTTGTGGTGAGGGGGATTTGGCGAGGGGGTTGTGGTGAGGGGGTTGTGGTGAGGGGGTTGTGGTGAGGGGGTTGTGGTGAGGGGGATTTGGCGAGGGGGTTGTGGTGAGGGGGTTGTGGTGAGGGGGATTTGGCGAGGGGGTTGTGGTGAGGGGGTTGTGGTGAGGGGGTTGTGGTGAGGGGGTTGTGGTGAGGGGGATTTGGCGAGGGGGTTGTGGTGAGGGGGTTGTGGTGAGGGGGATTTGGCGAGGGGGTTGTGGTGAGGGGGTTGTGGTGAGGGGGTTGTGGTGAGGGGGATTTGGTGAGGGGGATTTGGCGAGGGGGTTGTGGTGAGGGGGTTGTGGTGAGGGGGATTTGGCGAGGGGGTTGTGGTGAGGGGGTTGTGGTGAGGGGGGGTTGGGGTGAGGGAGGTTGGGGTGAGGGGGGTTGTGGTGAGGGGGGTTGTGGTGAGGGGGTTGTGGTGAGGGGGGGTTGGAGTGAGAGTTTTTGGGGTGAGGGTGGTTGTGGTGAGGGGGGTTGGGGTGAGGGGGTTGGGTGAGGGGATTGTGCTGAGGGGCGCTGGGGTGAGTGGGGGTTGGGGTGAGGGGGGTTGGGGTGAGGGGGGGTTGGGGTGAGGGGGGGTTGTGGTGAGCGGGTTTGTGGTGAGGGGGGTTGAGGTGAGGGGGTTGTGGTGAGGGTGGTTGGGGAGGGGGATTTGGTGAGGGTGTTGTGCTGAGGAGGGTTGGGGTGAGAGGGGGTTGGGTGAGGGGGTTGTGGTGAGGGGGGTTGTGGTGAGGGTGGTTGGGGTGAGGTTGGTTGGGAGAGGGTATTGGGTGAGGGGGTTGTGGTGAGGGGGGTTGTGGTGAGGGTGGTTGGGGTGAGGGTGGTTGGGTGTGGGGGTTTGAGGTGAGGGGTTGTTTTGAGGGTTTTGTGGTGAGCGGGGTTGGGGTGAGGGGGTTTGGGGTGAGGGGGTTGTTGTGAGGGGGGCTGGGGTGAGGGGGGTTGGGGTGAGGGAGTTGTGGTGAGGGGTATTGAGGTGAGGGGGGTTGTGCTGAGGGGGGTTGCGGTGAGGGGGGTTGGGGTGAGAGGGGGTTGGGTGAGGGGGTTGTGGTGAGGGGGGTTGTGGTGAGGGTGGTTGGGGTGAGGTTGGTTGGGTGAGGGGGGTTGGGATGAGGGGATTGTGAGGGGGTTGTGGTGAGGGGGGTTAGGGTGAGGGGGTTGTGGTGAGGGGGATTTGGCGAGGGGGTTGTGGTGAGGGGGTTGTGGTGAGGGGGTTGTGGTGAGGGGGTTGTGGTGAGGGGGTTGTGGTGAGGGGTTGTGGTGAGGGGGATTTGGCGAGGGGGTTGTGGTGAGGGGATTGTGGTGAGGGGGTTGTGGTGAGGGGGTTGTGGTGAGGGGGTTGTGGTGAGGGGGTTGTGGTGAGGGGGATTTGGCGAGGGGGTTGTGGTGAGGGGGATTTGGCGAGGGGGTTGTGGTGAGGGGGTTGTGGTGTGGGGGATTTGGCGAGGGGGTTGTGGTAAGGGGGTTGTGGTGAGGGGGTTGTGGTGAGGGGGATTTGGCGAGGGGGTTGTGGTGAGGGGGTTGTGGTGAGGGGTTTGTGGTGAGGGGTTTGTGGTGAGGGGGATTTGGCGAGGGGGTTGTGGTGAGGGGGTTGTGGTGAGGGGTTTGTGGTGAGGGGGATTTGGCGAGGGGGTTGTGGTGAGGGGGTTGTGGTGAGGGGGTTGTGGTGAGGGGGTTGTGGTGAGGGGGATTTGGCGAGGGGGTTGTGGTGAGGGGGTTGTGGTGAGGGGGTTGTGGTGAGGGGGTTGTGGTGAGGGGGATTTGGCGAGGGGGTTGTGGTGAGGGGGTTGTGGTGAGGGGGATTTGGCGAGGGGGTTGTGGTGAGGGGGTTGTGGTGAGGGGGATTTGGCGAGGGGGTTGTGGTGAGGGGGTTGTGGTGTGGGGGATTTGGCGAGGGGGTTGTGGTAAGGGGGTTGTGGTGAGGGGGTTGTGGTGAGGGGGATTTGGCGAGGGGGTTGTGGTGAGGGGGTTGTGGTGAGGGGTTTGTGGTGAGGGGTTTGTGGTGAGGGGGATTTGGCGAGGGGGTTGTGGTGAGGGGGTTGTGGTGAGGGGTTTGTGGTGAGGGGGTTGTGGAGAGGGGGTTGTGGTGTGGGGGTTGTGGTGAGGGGGTTGTGGTGAGGGGGATTTGGCGAGGGGGTTGTGGTGAGGGGGTTGTGGTGAGGGGGTTGTGGTGAGGGGGTTGTGGTGAGGGGGTTGTGGTGAGGGGGATTTGGCGAGGGGGTTGTGGTGAGGGGGTTGTGGTGAGGGGGTTGTGGTGAGGGGGTTGTGGTGAGGGGGATTTGGCGAGGGGGTTGTGGTGAGGGGGATTTGGCGAGGGGGTTGTGGTGAGGGGGTTGTGGTGAGGGGGTTGTGGTGAGGGGGTTGTGGTGAGGGGGATTTGGCGAGGGGGTTGTGGTGAGGGGGTTGTGGTGAGGGGGATTTGGCGAGGGGGTTGTGGTGAGGGGGTTGTGGTGAGGGGGATTTGGCGAGGGGATTGTGGTGAGGGGGTTGTGGTGAGGGGGATTTGGCGAGGGGGTTGTGGTGAGGGGGTTGTGGTGAGGGGGTTGTGGTGAGGGGGATTTGGTGAGGGGGTTGTGGTGAGGGGGTTGTGGTGAGGGGGATTTGGCGAGGGGGTTGTGGTGAGGGGGTTGTGGTGAGGGGGTTGTGGTGAGGGGGATTTGGCGAGGGGGTTGTGGTGAGGGGGTTGTGGTGAGGGGTTTGTGGTGAGGGGGTTGTGGTGAGGGGGTTGTGGTGAGGGGGCTGTGGTGAGGGGGTTGTGGTGAGGGGGTTGTGGTGAGGGGGATTTGGCGAGGGGGTTGTGGTGAGGGGGTTGTGGTGAGGGGGTTGTGGTGAGGGGGTTGTTTTGAGGGGGATTTGGCGAGGAGGTTGTGGTGAGGGGGTTGTGGTGAGGGGGTTGTGGTGAGGGGGTTGTGGTGAGGGGGATTTGGCGAGGGGGTTGTGGTGAGGGGTTTGTGGTGAGGGGGTTGTGGTGAGGGGGTTGTGGTGAGGGGGCTGTGGTGAGGGGGTTGTGGTGAGGGGGTTGTGGTGAGGGGGATTTGGCGAGGGGGTTGTGGTGAGGGGGTTGTGGTGAGGGGGTTGTGGTGAGGGGGTTGTGGTGAGGGGGATTTGGCGAGGGGGTTGTGGTGAGGGGGTTGTGGTGAGGGGGTTGTGGTGAGGGGGTTGTGGTGAGGGGGATTTGGCGAGGGGGTTGTGGTGAGGGGGTTGTGGTGAGGGGGATTTGGCGAGGGGGTTGTGGTGAGGGGGTTGTGGTGAGGGGGATTTGGCGAGGGGGTTGTGGTGAGGGGGTTGTGTTGTGGGGGATTTGGCGAGGGGGTTGTGGTAAGGGGGTTGTGGTGAGGGGGTTGTGGTGAGGGGGATTTGGCGAGGGGGTTGTGGTGAGGGGGTTGTGGTGAGGGGTTTGTGGTGAGGGGTTTGTGGTGAGGGGGATTTGGCGAGGGGGTTGTGGTGAGGGGGCTGTGGTGAGGGGTTTGTGGTGAGGGGGTTGTGGAGAGGGGGTTGTGGTGTGGGGGTTGTGGTGAGGGGGTTGTGGTGAGGGGGTTGTGGTGAGGGGGATTTGGCGAGGGGGTTGTGGTGAGGGGGTTGTGGTGAGGGGGTTGTGGTGAGGGGGTTGTGGTGAGGGGGTTGTGGTGAGGGGGATTTGGCGAGGGGGTTGTGGTGAGGGGGTTGTGGTGAGGGGGTTGTGGTGAGGGGGTTGTGGTGAGGGGGATTTGGCGAGGGGGTTGTGGTGAGGGGGATTTGGCGAGGGGGTTGTGGTGAGGGGGTTGTGGTGAGGGGGTTGTGGTGAGGGGGTTGTGGTGAGGGGGATTTGGCGAGGGGGTTGTGGTGAGGGGGTTGTGGTGAGGGGGATTTGGCGAGGGGGTTGTGGTGAGGGGGTTGTGGTGAGGGGGTTGTGGTGAGGGGGTTGTGGTGAGGGGGATTTGGCGAGGGGGTTGTGGTGAGGGGGTTGTGGTGAGGGGGATTTGGCGAGGGGGTTGTGGTGAGGGGGTTGTGGTGAGGGGGTTGTGGTGAGGGGGATTTGGTGAGGTGGTTGTGGTGAGGGGGTTGTGTTGAGGGGGATTTGGCGAGGGGGTTGTGGTGATGGGGTTGTGGTGAGGGGGTTGTGGTGAGGGGGATTTGGTGAGGGGGTTGTGGTGAGGGGGTTGTGGTGAGGGGGATTTGGCGAGGGGGTTGTGGTGAGGGGGTTGTGGTGAGGGGGTTGTGGTGAGGGGGATTTGGCGAGGGGGTTGTGGTGAGGGGGATTTGGCGAGGGGGATTGTGATGAGGGGGGTGATGAGAAACCAGCCCATTGTGTTTCAGCTTGGAATGATGATGGGAGGGTCTAGAGAACCAGGCATTTTGCAGAAAAGCAGTTTAGGTTTTTGATCGGCGTCTGAACAGAAGTCAAGCGTCTGCCCTCAATACAGCTCAGTTGCAGATTTGTCTGTAGACAGATTAGCAGCTTTTTCCAAGCAGTTCAGAGTTAGTTGTGTGACTGGAAGGCAATCTGGAACAAGCTGAGAAGCAGCTTCTGAGGAAAAACAGCCAAGGTTTCTGCATTGTTCCGACAGGGTCAGGTCTCTTTCTTTAAAGCAGTCAAAAGATCTCTCTTGTTCAAAGTGGAGTTTCAAGACATCTCTGTACAGCAAATATTCCTGAGTGTTATCTGTATTTAAAAGTGGATTGGGATCTGAGATGATTCTTTAGTTTGGGTGGGAGTAAGGGTTATTGTGTCGCTGTATTGAGTAGCATTGTTTAGGGGGTAATTGTAAACGTTTTTCCTCTGTGGCTGATACTCATGGATTCCCACAAGTGCCTGCACCGTGCAGTTGGAGCCTTGTACCATGCAGCTCACACCCTCAGCTATGGAGGTCATGACCTGAACCATGGCATGAACAACCCCGAGCCATGGACTCCCCCTCCTGCACCAACGTCTCCACTGCGGCCCCACCTCGCAATGTTGGCCTTGGTGCCTCGGAGTGATGACATCATCTCCTGAGACAGAAGATGACGGGACTCCTACAGTTAACCTTGCAGTCTGAGGAGGGATACTGACATCCCTTCCTGATATTCCCGATTCTGCCTTTGCAGGTCCAGCAACTCTGAGACGACTGAACCCAGGGTAATGTTGTCCCTCTGAGTGCTGGATCTCTGGGAGGTTCCTCCTTCCACCTGCTTAGATCATCAGTGAGTGACCCAGTGTTCAGTAATGGGTTAAGAGACACTGCAATTAGTTGTCTCATTTATGTTAAGTATCCATTAATTTACACTGATATGTAAAGGGGCTTCAGGGGGCCTCTGTCAGGTGATGTATAGTGAGAGTTTTGTGCAAAGGCTGTTGGAATGAAATAAATGTGTGTTTGTGGAAAAGGAACAGAACTTTAGACTCTTCATATCACAGCAACTAAAACGTTTAACAATTGGTAGCAGAGTAAATGCTGTGTAAATGTGAAGGGTTGAAAGATACAGCTTTCCAGATCAAACCAAGGAGTAAGTGAGAAAAGAAAAAAAGGGATATATGGCTGAACCGAGGATAAAGATGGCTGGATATGACTATCCTCCCTTATTTTCTGAAAGGGAATCGTACGACCAATGGAGAAGTGCAGTAGTTATGTGGACTAAGGTAACTGCTTTGGGAAAGAGAAAACAAGGTATGGCATTGGCTCTTTCTCGACCATATGGCAGTAAAATCCGAAACAAAGTGCTTTCTGAGCTGGAATTGGAAGAGTTAGACTCAGAAGAAGGTCTGGAGACTTTATTACATTATATGGATAAGATTTATAAGAAAGATGACTTGTTAAGTGCGTATGAAGCATGGTCGGATTTTGATAAGTTCCGGAAAATGGAGGATATCTCCATGGAAGATGATATAATGGAATTTGGCAGACTATATAAAAGGCTGCAGAAACACAAGCTGGAATTTCCACAGTCTGTGTTGGCCTTTAAATTACTTGACTGTGCTACAGTGAGCAACATGGATAGGCTCCTGGTTTTGACAGGAGTTCAGTGATTGATCGTGCATCAGCAGTGCTGTTCTCTAGTTGCACGGTAATCTTTGCTCTGCCAAGCACGTTTACGTTACAACGGCAAGCAGGCACATACAACATTATATAACAGTGACAGTGGACAATTGCAGTGTAGGCCAACCTTAAAGCAAAGCACCCAACTAAATGACTAATAAGGGACTCAAAGGTTGTCGGGTGTAGATGGGAATGTGGAATTGAGGCCACGATCAGTTCAGCCACGATCTTATTAAATGACGGAGCAGGCTTGAAAGGCCGAGTGGCCTATTCCTATTCCTAATTTTGTATATGGCTGCTGCAAATGTCCCCTCTTTGTCATCCCCATGAAGCAGTATTGGAGCATTGCTCGAAAAAGATGCAGCCAGCATGGTGAACCAACATGCCACTTCTGTACGTCTTTATGGGTAGCACAGTGGTTAACACTGTGGCTTCACAGCGCCAGCGTCCCAGTTTGATTCCCCGCTGGGTCACTGTCTGTGCGGAGTCTGCACATTCTCCCCATGTGTGCGTGGGTTTCCTGCGGGTGCTCCGGTTTCCTCCCACAGTCCAAAGATGTGCAGGTTAGGTGGATTGGCCACACTAAATTGCCATTAGTGTCCAAAAATATTAGGAGGAGTTATTGGGTTGGGGGATAGGGTGGAAGTGAGGGCTTAAGTGGGTTGATGCAGACTCGATGGGCTGAATGGCCTCCTTCTGCACATATGTTCTATGTTCTATGTTTTATTTTGTACTGGTCCTAAACTGAAGGTGCCCTGGCAGCAACTGTCATGGACGTGCACCTGGCTTTGTGGTCACCCGGATCTTGTGACAACATCTTCCCAAGATCATTACCAAGTAGGTGTCAGCCATGGCTCAATTGGTGGCACTCTTAACTCTGGGTAGCTTCAGGTCAGCAGACTATCTAGGCTGACATTTCACTACAAACTGAGGGGTGCTGCTGTTTTGAAACTGCCGGATATTTTGTGTGAAACGTTAAACTAAGGATCCATCTTCCTTGTCTGTTGGATGTAAAATAATTCATGGCACTATTTTGAAGGAGAGAGTGGATGTCATCTCCATTGTCCTGGTCAATATTTATCCCTCAATCACCTCCATTAAAATGGACTATCTTTTCATTACCATATTTTGTTTATGGGGTCTTGCTGTGCACAAATTGACTCCTGTGTTTCCTTCATAACAGTGGCCGGTTCACGAATGCTTCATTGGCTTTCAAGTAATCTGGAATGATCTGAGGTGGTAAAAGTTATGCCCTTTGCAACTCAGCACCTGATGTAGTTGCTGACATCTTCGTGGGCGAAGCTGTGGGCGGGATTCTCTGGCCGCTTTCGCCCAGCAACCGGAGAATCCTGGCCGAGGTCAATGGACTTCTCCATTGTCCGCCACTTGCCCGTGGCATTCTTGCAGCGGGCGGGGCAGAAGAATCCAGCCCTGTCACTCAACCTAGTTTGCCTTTATTCCATGTTGTGCAGCCTAGAATAATAATAATAATCTATATTGTCGCAAGTCGGCTTACATTAACATCGCAATGAAGTTATTGTGGAAAGCCCCTAGTCGCCACATTCCGGCGCCTGTTTGGTTACACAGAGGGAGAATTCAGAATGTCCAAATTACCTAACAGCACGTCTTTCGTGACTTGTGGGAGGAAACCGGAGCACTCGGAGGAAACCCATGCAGACATGGGTAGAGCGTGCAGACTCCGCACAGACAGTGACCCAAGCCGGGAATCCAACCTGGAGACCTGGAGCTGTGAAGCAACCGTGCTAACCACTGTGCTACCGTGCCCCCCCAATGGAGAGGAAAGGAGGGGAGGGGATGGGAGAGGAGAGGGAAGAGGGGAGGGGTGGAGGAGAAAAGGAGGAGAGGAGAGGAACATAGAACATATAGAACATAGAACATAGAACAATACAGCGCAGTACAGGCCCTTCGGCCCACGATGTTGCACCAAATTAAAAGCCATCTAACCTACACTATGCCATTATCATCCATATGTTTATCCAATAAACTTTTAAATGCCCTCAATGTTGGCGAGTTCACTACTGTAGCAGGTAGGGCATTCCACGGCCTCACTACTCTTTGCGTAAAGAACCTACCTCTGACCTCTGTCCTATATCTATTATCCCTCAGTTTAAAGTTATGTCCCCTCATGCCAGCCATTTCCATCCGCGGGAGAAGGCTCTCACTATCCACCCTATCTAACCCCCTGATCATTTTGTATGGCTCTATTAAGTCTCCTCTTAACCTTCTTCTCTCCAACGAAAACAACATCAAGTCCATCAGCCTTTCCTCATAAGATTTTCCCTCCATACCAGGCAACATCCTGGTAAATCTCCTCTGCACCCGCTCCAAAGCCTCCACGTCCTTCCTATAATGCGGTGACCAGAACTGTACGCAATACTCCAAATGCGGCCGTACCAGTGTTCTGCACAGCTGCAACATGACCTCCCGACTCTGGAACTCAATCCCTCTACCAATAAAGGCCAACACTCCATAGGCCTTCTTCACAACCCTATCAACCTGGGTGGCAACTTTCAGGGATCTATGTACATGGACACCTAGATCCCTCTGCTCATCCACACTTTCAAGAACTTTACCATTAGCCAAATATTCCGCATTCCTGTTATTCCTTCCAAAGTGAATCACCTCACACTTCTCTACATTAAACTCCACTTGCCACCTCTCAGCCCAGCTCTGCAGCTTATCTATATCCCTCTGTAACCTGCTACATCCTTCCACACTATCGACAACACCACCGACTTTAGTATCGTCTGCAAATTTACTCACCCACCCTTCTGCGCCTTCCTCTAGGTCATTGATAAAAATGACAAACAGCAACGGCCCCAGAACAGATCCTTGTGGAGCCTCACGTCTGTAGTGGGTAAAGTCTTGGAGGGGATTATAAGAGACAAGATTTATAATCATCTAGATAGGAATAATATGATCAGGGACAGTCAGCATGGCTTTGTGAAGGGTAGGTCATGCCTCACAAACCTTATTGAGTTCTTTGAGAAGGTGACTGAACAGGTAGACGAGGGTAGAGCAGTTGATGTGGTGTATATGGATTTCAGCAAAGCGTTTGATAAGGTTCCCCACGGTAGGCTATTGCAAAAAATACGGAGGCTGGGGATTGAGGGTGATTTAGAGATGTGGATCAGAAATTGGCTAGCTGAAAGAAGACAGAGGGTGGTGGTTGATGGGAAATGTTCAGAATGGAGTACAGTCACAAGTGGAGAGGGGATGGTGGAGTCAAAGAAGGTGGGGGAGCTTTGGTCCAGAGTGCAACGGAAATAAATAAGGTATTTAAGGCCTTCTACGAAGAGCTGTACAGATCCCAGCCCCCAGGGGGAGAAGAGGGGATGGGAAGATTCCTGGACCAACTGCGGTTCCCGAGGGTGGAGGAGCAAGAGGTGGCTGGTTTTGGAGCACCAATCGGGTTGGAGGAGCTGAGTAAGGGTTTGGGGAGCATGCAGGCGGGGAAGGCCCCGGGGCCGGATGGGTTCCCGGTGGAGTTCTATAGAAAGTATGCGGACCTGTTGGCCCCGTTACTAGTGAGGACCTTTAACGAGGCAAGAGAGGAGGGGTCCCTGCCCCCGACAATGTCGGAGGCGACAATTTCCCTGATCCTGAAGCGAGACAAGGACCCACTGCAATGTGGATCGTACAGGCCGATTTCGCTCCAAAATGTGGACGCTAAGCTATTGGCAAAAGTGCTGGCCACGGGGATTGAGGACTGTGTCCCGGGGGTGATACATGAGGACCAATCGGGATTTGTAAAGGGCAGGCAATTAAATATGAATGTGCGGCGGCTCTTAAACGTGATAATGATGCCATCGGAGGAGGGAGAGGCGGAGATAGTGGCAGCCATGGACGCGGAAAAGGCCTTTGACCGAGTAGAGTGGGAGTACCTCTGGGAGGTGTTGCGTAGGTTTGGGTTCGGGGGAGGGTTTATTAGCTGGGTTAAGCTCCTTTACAGCGCCCCGGTGGCGAGTGTGGTGACGAACCGGCGGAGGTCGGAGTACTTTCGGCTGTACCGAGGAACGAGGCAGGGGTGCCCTTTGTCCCCCCTGTTGTTTGCATTGGCGATCGAACTCTTGGCCATATCACTGAGGGAGTCTAATAAATGGAGGGGGGTGGTCCACGGGGGGCGGGGGGGAAGAGCATCGGGTGTCGCTATACGCGGCCGACCTGCTGCTGTACGTGGCGGACCCAATGGAGGGGATGGTGGAGAGTGTTTGGGGAGTTCTCGGGCTATAAGCTCAATGTAGGGAAGAGCGAGCTTTTTGTACTACAGGCAGGGGACCAAGAAAGAGGGATAGGGGACCTACCGCTGAAGAGGGCGGAGGGGAGTTTTCGGTATCTAGGGGTCCAGATAGCCAGGAGCTGGGGGGCCCTACGCAAACTGAATCTGATGAGGTTGGTGGACTTCAAAAGATGGGACATGTTGCCGCTCTCGTTGGCGGGTAGAGTGCAGTCGGTAAAAATGGTGGTCCTTCCGAGGTTTTTGTTTGTGTCCCAGTGCCTCCCCATCGTGATCACCAAAGGCTTTTTCAAGAGAGTAGGTAGGAATATTATGGGGTTTGTGTGGGCGAACAAAACCCCGAGGGTAAGGAGAGGGTACTTGGAGCGCAGTAGGGACCGAGGATGGCTGGCGCTGCCAAACTTAGGGAGCTATTACTGGGCAGCAAACGTGGCGATGATCCGTAAGTGGGTTATGGAGGGGGAGGGGGTGGCATGGAAGAGGATGGAGATGGCGTCCTGCAAAGGAACGAGCTTGGGGGCGCTGGTGACGGCGCCGTTGCCGCTCTCGCCATCAAAGTACACCACGAGCCCGGTGGTGACGGCAACGTTAAGGATCTGGGGCCAGTGGAGACGGCATAGGGGTGCAGTGGGAGCCTCGATGTGGTCCCCGATCAGGGGTAACCACATTTTAGATCTAATATTGTGTAATACGTATGTCATAGTAACTTGGAAATAGTGATCATAATACAACTGAATTCCATGTTAAGTTTGAAACACAAACAAGAATCTGAGGGTGGAAGATCCCAGCCCCCCCCCGTGAATGGGCTTTTCCTGTCCCAGCAAAGCCAATGGGTGCTTGAACAGCTCACTGCATTTTCAGGCCCCAAACTCACCGCCATAAAATTCCACCCTTAAACTTAAACAAAGCGAATTACATAGGTATCATAGAATTTACAGTGCAGAAGGAGGCCATTCGGCCCATCGAGTCTGCACTGGCTCTTGGAAAGAGCACCCTACTTAAGCCCACACCTCCACCCTATCCTCACAACCCAGTAACCCCAGCTAACCTTTTTTGAACACCAAGGGTAATTTATCATGGCCAATCCACCTAACCTGCAAATCTTTGTTTGGACTGTGGGAGGAAACCAGAGCACCCGGAGGAAACCCACGCTGACACGGGGAGAACGTGCAGACTCCGCACAGACAGTGACCCAAGCCGGGAATCGAACCTGGGACTCTGGAGCTGTGAAGCAACTGTGCTAACCACTATGCTACCAGGTATGAGGGGAAAAACTGGCTATGTCAATTAGGTAAATAGATGAAAATGAACAGTGGGAAGCATTTAAAGAAACAATTCAAAACGTTCAAAAAAAAAACATTCCATTGAAGACAAAAACCCAGCAGGAAAGACCCATCTGTGGCTCAGTCAGGAAAATAAAGATAATATTATATTGAAAGAAGAAGTTTCCAATCTAACAAAACAAAGTAGAAAGTCTGAGGATTGGGTGAGTTTAAAAACCAACAAAGGACCACCATAAAGTTGATGAAAAGGGGAAAAATAGAATCTGACAGTAAACTAGTCAGGAATATAAAAACAGATTGTGAGATCTTTTAAAACTATATAAAAAAGAAAAGAGTAGCTGAAGTAAATGTCGGTCTCTAGGAAGCAGATACAGGAGAAATTATCATGGTGAATGAGGAAATGGCAGAGGCATTGAATCAATATTTTGTATCTGTCTTCCCAGTGGAAGACGGAGGTTATAGACCTCAAATAAACTCGCCTGATCTTCCTGCCTCAGGCTGGGTGAGAATCAAGTAGCGCAGTGGGTCCCAGGGTGCAACATGGAATCCAAAAGAATCGCCTTGAAGGAGGACATGCCCATGCTTTTGCAGCATTAACTGCTGTAAAGCAGGTGAGTTTAATGGTTCCATTGCAAATACCAGGACAGGGAAAGGGGGGGTGAATATGGGAGACGGAGGAGTCGGCTGGCATTGGGTGGGTTTGTGGGGGGGGAGCGGTCGAACATGGGTGTTGGGGGAGAGTCGGGCATCCTGTGGTGGACATTGGGGTGGAGGGTCGGACATCGGGGGGTTGGGAGGTCATACATGGAGCTGGGGGTTGTTGATTCGGTGGGGGCCAGGTCGGATCGGGGAGGGGGGAGGGAGGGGGCGGGGACGTTGTTCAAAATGGTTATGCTGAAGTTAGAGGTGGTTTTGGACAGAATTCTCCAGTCTCCCAGTCGCATGGTTATCAGCATTGCGGCATTCGCTGCCAGGGGAATTCTCTAATCCCGCCACTTGTCAATCGGATTTCCCATTGAGGCCACCCCATGCTGCTGGGAAACCTGCGGGCAGGGGTGCACTGCCGGTGGAAAAAGTGAATTCCAGCGGCTGAGTAATTCCGGCCTTTATTTCTTCTAACTTTTTCAGAGTAACTATTAGCGTAATACTGGCAGAATCATCCAAAGTTAATGATTTAAATTGTTTTGTCAGATGGTTCTCAGTGCAGTGCAAATGACTGGGGGAAGTTAATCCTCTGGACAATTGTCAGGTAAACCTTTACCTGGGGACTTCCAAGAGGGATTCTCCAGCTCATCTTTGGGGTACCCCCACAAATTCTAACACTGGGAAGCGAGGAAGTTACAGGCCAATATTAATGACTTAGTTAAAGAAATGGAAAGCGGTGTTTCTAAGTTTGATGATGATATACATTTTGGTGGGAATGTAAGCTCTGAGGAGGACACAAAGAGGGATAAAAGAGATATAGACAGGTTAAGTGAGTTGACTAAATGAAAAATGAGAGGTGATTTTCTTAAAAGATACTGGCCGGAATTCTCTGGCCGTTCGCTGGCAGTGGAATTCTCTGGTCCCGCCGGCATGGTACTCCCACCCGTGGGTTTCCCGGCGGTGTGGGGTGGCCTCAATGGGAATTCCCATCGATAGCGGCAGGATCTGAGAATCCTACCACGAGCGAACAGCACACGCCTCCTGCCGCCAAGAAACACGGGGCTGGGGGGGGGGGAGCGAAGAATCCCGCCCATAGATTTCTTAAGGGGTTTGACAGGGTAGATGCTTAGAGATTGTTCGTGACTGAATATATTTAAGAAAGAAATAGATAGATTTCTAGACTCAAATGGGGTCAAGGGGTCTGGGGAAAGAGCAGTAACATGGCGTTGAAATTGAGAACCAGCCATGATCACATTGAATGGCAAAGCTGGCTCAATGAGCTGAATAGCGTACTCCTGTTCCTATTTTCTGTTTCCACTAGTTGGGGAGTCTAAAACAGTCTCAAGATTAAGAGTCAATCATTAGGGCTGAGATGAGGAGAAATGTCTTCATTCAGAGGGTTGTGAGCCTTAGGAATTCTCTACCTCTGATGGTTGTGGATACTCCATTCTTGGATATATTTATGGCTGTAATAGACAGATCGTCGGTCCCTCAGAGAATCGAGGGATATGGAGAGTGGCGGGGGAAAGTTGAGTTGAAGCCTGTGATCAGCCATGATCGTACTGAATGGTGGGACAGGCTCAATGGGCCGCATGGTGTACTCCTGCTCCAATTTCTTGAGATTTTGCACATCCCTTCCTCCCTCTTTATAAAGTAGTACCATGGTAGCTGTCCTCAATTTGCCTGGCACGTGCCTGTAGCCAGAGAGGAATAGCGAATGACGGCTTAGCGTCGTTCAGATGCATTTAATCCAAGTTTGGCAATTACTCCGCCCTCAAGGATTCTAAACATGGGGCGTCATTCTCCGCCGGCGGGAGTCTCCGTTTTGCCGGCGCCCGGGGGTTTCCCGACGGCGTGGGGCTGCCCCACAATGGGAAACCCCATTGACCGGCTGGTGTTACGGAGACTCCCGCCGGCCGGTTGGGGCAGAAATGTGGCGGGGCGGGTAGGAGAATTTCGCCCAAGATGTGGTGATGCCGGCGTTAGACTGGGGTGAGCACAGTAAGAAGTCTTACAACACCAGGTTAAAGTCCAACAGGTTTGTTTCGATGTCACTAGCTTTCGAAGCACTGCTCCTTCTCTAGGGCACGGGAAATGGATAAGGATGAGATAATTTGACATTACTGTGCAATACCTAGTATTGAATGCTGCTGTATTGAGTGGTGATAACTTTGTCCCAGTATCACGTGTTCATTGTTTATCGCTTGCTTATAGCAACTAAAAGGGAAAGCAGCGGCTTCCAAGTTCAACATAAGAATATAAGAACTAGGAACAGGAGTAGGCCATCTGGCCCCTCGAGCTTGCTCCGCCATTCAATGAGATCATGGCTGATCTTTGTGGACTCAGCTCCACTCTCCGGCCCGGACACCATATCCCCGAATCCCTTTACTCTTTAGAAAGGTATCTATCTTTTTCTTAAAAACGTTTAAAGAAGGAGCCTCAACTGCTTCTCTGGGCAAGGAATTCCAGAGATTCACAACCCTTTGGGTAAAGAAGTTCCTCCCAAACTCGGTCCTAAATCTACTTCCCCTTATTTTGAGGCTATGCCCCCTAGTTCTGCTTTCCCCGACCAGTGGAAACAACCTGCCCGCATCTATCCTATCTATTCCCTTCATAATTTTATATGTTTCAATAATACCCCCCCGCATCCTTCTAAACTCCAATGAGTACAGTCCCAGTCTACTCAACCTCTCGTCATAATCTAATCCCCTCAACTCTGGGATCAACCTAGTGAATCTCCTCTGCACTCCCTCCAGTGCCAATATGTCCTTTCTCAGGTAAGGAGACCAAAACTGAACACAATACTCCAGATGTGGCCTCACCAACACCTTATACAATTGCAACATAACCTCCCTAGTCTTGAACTCCATCCCTCTAGCAATGAAAGACAAAACTCGATTAGCCTGTTGCACCTGCACACCAACTTTTTGCGACTCGTGCACCAGCACACCCAGGTCCCTCTGCACAGCAGCATGTTTTAACATCTTACCGTTTAAATAATAATCCATTCTGCTGTTATTCCTCCCAAAATGGATAGCCTCACACTTGGTAACATTGAATTCCATCTGCCAGACCCTAGCCCATTCACCTAACCTATCCAAATCCTTCTGCAGACTTCCGGTATCCTCTCCGCTTTTTGCTTTACCACTCATCTTAGTGTCGTCTGCAAACTTTGCCACATTGCACTTGGTCCCCAACTCCAAATCATCTATGTAAATTGTGAACAACTGCGGGCCCAACGCTGATCCTTGAGGGACCCAACTAGTTACAGGTTGCCAACCAGAGAAACACCCATTTATCCCCACTCTCTGCTTTCTGTTAGTTAACCAATCCTCTACCCATGCTACCACTTTACCCTCAATGACATGCATCTTTAGTTGATGCAGCAACCTTTTGTGTGGCACCTTGTCAAAAGCTTTCTGGAAATCCAGATATACCACATCCATTGGCTCCCCGTTATCTACTGCACTGGTAAAGTCCTCAAAAAATTCTACCAAATTAGTCAGACACGACCTACCCTTTGTGAACCCATGCTACGTCTGCCCAATGGGACAATTTCCCTCCAGGTGCCCCGCTATTTCCTCCTTAATGATAGATTCCAGCATTTTCCCTACAACCGAAGTTAAGCTTACCGGCCTATAATTACCCGCTTTCTGCCGACCTCCTTTTTTAAACAGTGGTGTCACGTTTGCTACTTTCCAATCCTCTGGGACCACCCCAGAGTCTAGTGAATTTTGATAAATTATCACTAGTGCGTTTACAATTTCCCTAGCCATCTCTTTTAAAGTACACTTACGCTGTTTTTTATGTCTTTGTTATGAATCCTAACACCTTGATCAGTAACTTTTCGCAAATTATTTTTCCTCTTACCCTTTCTCCTAATTTTCCTCGTCTTTGAACCCATATCTCTACATAATAACCTGTCACGTAACCTGCTGCCTTGCTCTCCATTAACCATTATACTGTCCATAGCTTTACCCTTCCCTTCCCCCCAACTTGCAAGTTTAAAGTCCTTGTGACCAACCTATTTATCCTATTCGCTAGAACACTGGTCCCAGAATGGTTCAGGTGAAGACCGTCCCAACGGTACAGGTCCCTCCTGCCCCAGTACTGATGCCAATGCCCCATGAAATGGAATCCCTCTTTCCCTCACCATTCCTTTAGCCACGTGTTAACTTCCCTAATTTTCTCAACCCTATGCCAATTGGCACGTGGCTCGGGTAGTAATCCAGAGATTATAACCCTGGAGAACCTGTTCTTTCATTTAGTCTCTAGTGTTTGATAATCCCCAAACAGGTCCTCTTTCCTAGTCTTACCTATGTTGTTAGTCCCAACGTGGACCACAACAACTGGATCCTCCCCCTCCCTCTCCAAAATCCTTTCAAGCCGATCAGAGATGTCCCTCACCCTGGCACCGGGCAGGCAACATACCATGCGGGACTCACGATCTGGCTTACAAAGGATGCCATCAATCCCCCTAATTATAGAATCCCCTACAACTACCACTTGTCTTTTTGCTCCCCCCTCTTGAATGGCTTCCTGTACCACAGTGCAGTGGTCAGTCAACGCATCCTCCCTACAGCCCTCTCCCTCATCCACACAGGGAGCAAGTAGCTCATGCCTGTTGGACAAGGTCAAGGGCTGAGGCTCCTCAACTCCTAAACTCAGGATCCCCCTACCTGCCTGCCTTGCAATCATACCACTCTGTCCCTGACCACTGACCAAATTATCAGTACTTATTCTACCGGGTGTGACTGCCTCCTGAAACAAAGCGTCCAGGTAATGTTCCCCCTCCCTGATGTGCCGCAGTGTGTGCAGCTCGGTCTCCAGCTCATCAATTCTGAGCCGAAGTTCCTCGAGCAGCCAACACTTGCTGCAGATGTGGTCACTGACGGTCTCAATGGGATCCACCAGTTCCCTCATCATACAGCAACAGCACATCACCTGTCCAGGCATATTCAACTAGTTAATTAATTTAAATAATTTATTTTTATAGAACGTCAAGGATAAACCCGAACACCAACAAAAACACAGCCCTCTCTCACCACTCACCCGAACTCAGTCACTCACCTAAACTCAGATGCACTCTGTTCCAATCAGCATTCAGTCACTCACCTAAACTCAGATGCACTCTGTTCCAATCAGCACTCAGTCACTCACCTAAACTCAGATGCACTCTGTTCCAATCAGCACTCTGTGTCTAAAGGCACTCCCGCCACACCTTTTGTACCCTGCCTGATTTCCAATGAGCCAATAGGCCTGCTCCAGGAACTGGACTCTCCAACTGCCACTCGACCTGCAAACAAGCTCTTTTAAATATGCACTCACCTCTCCCAGCAACCCTGCAGCCTGTGGCCTGCTCCAGGAACTGAAGTCTCTTTTAAATATGCACTCACCTCTCCCAGCAACCCTGCAGCCTGTGGCCTGCTCCAGGAACTGAAGTCTCTTTTAAATATGCACTCACCTCTCCCAGCAACCCTGCAGCCTGTGGCCTGCTCCACGAACTTAAGTCTCTTTTAAATATGCACTCACCTCGCCCAGCAACCCTACAGCCTGTGGCCTGCTCCAGGAACTGAGTCTCTTTTAAATATGCACTCACCTCTCCCAGCAACCCTGCAGCCTGTGGCCTGCTCCAGGAACTGAAGTCTCTTTTAAATATGCACTCACCCCTCCCAGCAACCCTGCAGCCTGTGGCCTGCTCCAGGAACTGAAGTCTCTTTTAAATATGCACTCACCTCTCCCAGCAACCCTGCAGCCTGTGGCCTGCTCCAGGAACTGAAGTCTCTTTTAAAAATGCACTCACATCTCCCAGCAACCCTGCAGCCTGTGGCTCAACACGAGAGAATTAGGAAGATGTTGCTCCAAGCAAGGTTCAAAGCTGTCAAAATATAGACAAATGTGCTGTGACCTTATTGAATCAGAAGAGGGGAGAGAGCAGCCAAACTCAGGCTCTCTGATCCTTCTGGAATTCAGCAAACAGCAAGGGGACTGACAGAACAAATTGTGTGTCACAGCATGATGCACTGCTCCGTCACACACTGTGGATTTTTTAAAAACTTGCCCAGCGATTATTTTATTTTTAAAATTGAATCGGCACTACACAAAAGGCAGGGAAATCTGGAACTCCCTCCTCCAAAAAAACTGCTCAGCTGAGAGTCAATCGAACATTTCAAAATTGAGATGGTAGATTTTTGTCAGACAAGTCCATGGAACCAAACCCGACACACGGAGTTAAGATGCAACCAACCATTGCCTAATTGAATGGAGAAATAGGCTCAAGAGGCTGAATGGTCTACTCCTGTACCTATACTCCTCATCTCAACGCCACATCTTGGTTTTAATTGCCCATGACTCCTTTGAAAAGGTCAAGCAGTGCTATTAAACAGTTAGAGCCAGGAAAATACATTGAAAGGATAATAGCAAAGATGGTACCTCAGTTTGTTCAAAGTTAGTCCCAAGACCCTTGCTCCTATGCAGTATGGTGATGACTGATGTTACAGTGAACCTTCCATTTCCATCTTTTATCAAAAGCTGCCATGTAAGTTAGTGACAAGGTCTTAGCAACAAGGAATGTGATAATTCTGGGAAAATATAAATTCATTTCCAATTCAGTAACATTTACTGATATATTTGCATGTAGATCTGGATTGTCAGTTAATCACAGTTAGCTTCTGCAATTAAAGCACATTTAAAAAAAAAAATTAACATGTTAACCACAGATTTTTACTGCGGTTAGTTGACAGGTCTGTTCAAAATATACCTACTTTACTGAATCTGGATAGTTGATGAGATCATAACTTCAAGCAAAGACATTAAAAAACAAGCACTGAACTTTATTTCTAGAAGGATATAACTAAAAAGTAACGACCTTATGCTAAATCTTCATCAAAACCTCTTCAGACCACACTTATTAAAGAGGATATCGAAACGCTGGATAGAGTTCCGAGAAGATTTACAAGAATAGTACCAGAAATGTGTGGGAATACCTATCAGGAAAGGATACGCTCGTGAGATAGCTGAGGGGTGACCCAATCAAGGTTTTTTAAATGATGAAAGTCTTTGATAGAGTAATCGCAGAGAGAATGTTTCCTCTTGTGGGCACGAGCAGAACTAAGATAGCCACTAAGAAATCCATAGGGAATTCAGGAGAAACTTCTTCATCCACAGAGTGCTGAGAATGTGGAACTCACCAGCACAGAGAGTGGTTGAAATGAATGGTATAGATAATTTAAGGGGAATTTAGGCAAGCATGTGAAGAAGAAGGAAATAGACGGTTAAGAAGATTAGATGAGGAAAGCTAGGAGGAGGCCTCAGTGGAACACGTGAGTGGACTAATTGGACTGGGTGTCCTGTTTCTGTGCCATATATTCAATGTAATGCTTAATATATTCCAATATTCCAAACAGTAGGGAAGACTCTGTAGACCTCTGAAGATGACAACTGGTATTTGAATGTTGAAGTGCCGCCACCATTCACAACAGATCCCATTTTTTCCAAAAGGGGGAGGGCAGCGAGACATGGTCACACTGACAGGAAACCTGAACTTGTCAGGATCATTTGAGCTTAGTGCTGAGTTCAAATATACCCCATTCTGGCTGATCAAGGCCCTGACCTTGCAGCATGGCAGTCACAAATTTATGAAATGAAATGAAAATCGCTTATTGTCACAAGTGGACTTCAATGAAGTTCCTGTGAAAAGCCCCTCGTCACCACATTCCAGCGCCTGTTCAGGGAGGCTGGTACGGGAATTGAACCGTGCTGCTGACCTGCCTTGGTCTGCTTTCAAAGCCAGCTCTTTAGCCCTGTGCTAAACCAGTAGGCATCATAGAAATCACAGAAATCATAAATGCTTCAAAAGCGAAGATAAAATCCGTTAATGTTTTAGGGTCTGAAGTTATTAAATTTCCTAATCTTTAAACTTGAGGGGAAAATAACAGATTTTAGTTGTCAGCGAGAGTTACAAAGCACTATCTGGTGAACTGTTTTGATTAACAGGTCATCTGGTGTAGGTTAGAAAAAACATGAGCGACTGTGGACACAGTTTGAATAGAGTTCTTTGTTGACATTTTCCAAAGGCTGTTATTGTGCCATTATGAATGCTTGGCTGGATTTAAATTTATCTCAGCAGGGATGTGGCTACTGAATAGAAGTGTTTATTGTTAGAAAGATTAACCACTTGAGATTTAAAAGCTTTGAATGTGATTTCATGAATGGGAGGTTTTCAACTATCAAATGTGTATGAGTGAGAGCTGTATTAGATGTTAGAAGATTTATTTTGCATCTCCACATGGCTCCTGAGGTCTGCCCATTGTGGATACTGGGTGACTGGTTATGGGGGTATTATTGGAATTATGAGGAGGAATGGGTTGGGTGGGGGGGGCATGAGTTGGCATGGAGGTGAAATGTGTGTATGAGGGTCGATGGGGGCATGAGGTGGCTTGGAAAAAGCATGAGGTTTGAAGAGACATGAGAGTTGGGTAGGGGAATGAGTTGACATGAAGGTGGCATGGGAATATGTGAGGTCATGTAGGGTGCAGTGGGGGGGGGTGAGGAGAATTGAAGGGTGAGGGCTAAAGGATCTAACATATTTTAACGCATTTATGACAAAGTCCCAGAGAACCAAGGAGGCCCTTCTAACTGGACCGCTTCAGCCCTTGCCCGCCTCTGCAGTTGCCAGCGATCTACTTCTGAGATTGGCGACCCGACTATCCTGTCCTTGATTTCCTAGAGTGGAATTTTAAAAATATATAAATTTAGAGTACCCAATTCTTTTTTTTTCAATTAAGAGGCAATTTAGCGTGGCCAATCCACCTACCCTGCACACCTTTGGGTTGTGGAGGTGAGACCCAGGCAGTCATGGGGAGAATGTGCAAACTCCGCACGGACAGTGACCCGGGGCCGGGATCGAAGCCGGGCCCACGGCGCCATGAGGCAGCAGTGCTAACCACAGCGCCACCGTGCCGCCCATACCTGGAGTGAAAATTGGGTCCACTGGGGCTCTTTAAATTGAGGTGGGTCTACAGAGTTGGGAAATTTCCTCCCTCATCCTATCTGCTTCAGTAGTGAAAGTCCAGTTCTAGAGATGCTAAATATATTCCCTGAAGGCACTCAGTACTTTCCCTATTCCTCTGGCATAACTCCGCTGAACAGTACTTGCTTTATAACCTTCATCCATTCCCAGGTTTACTCTTGGAATCACTTCAGTTCTGAGTTTAGCGAATACTATTTTCTATGAAACCTTTTGAAAAAGGATTGATTTTAATTCTAAATGGCAGCACCATTTTCACGGTAAAGTTCACACAGCACAGGCCAAGCTCCTTGACTGAAAATTATACAAAGGGTTCTTAGCATTTTATATTTTTAACATGACACTAAAATAATACTTTTCTGAATGCATATGTCTTTGAATGCTAAAACTGAATGGCCTCTTATTGAATTCAAAATATGACAGAGCCTCACATTCACTTTAAACAGCTGGTCAATGATTACCTTAAAAAATTAAAATATTGCTAATATGAAAGAAAAAGCTGACTGTACAATTTTCAATCTCAAGCCTCTCGTTGAGTCCAGAGACACAATGACAAGCACACTTTAACAGAATCCAATGTACCTCGGCCTTGGATGGTTCTCAGATAACCAGGTACACTGCTTAAAACAGGCATTAGATCCCCTGTATATGCCAATGAAGGGCCTATTAGATATTTTCTTATATGGAATTAAGCTATCTTTAGCGGAGCAGACACAGGGCTCATGTTTTCTGAGTCTAGATGCGGCCTCGCGAATAGTAACATTGAAAAAGTTAGATAATTTTTCTTTAAAAGATTAATATGGAGCCAGGTTCCCAGCAGTGCACTCAGATAATTAGATGTGTAGAACAGGACAACAACCTTGCCATCCGTAAATCTAAATATTCACAGGGTAATTCAAGTCATGACATCATTTCAAACACAGTACAAACATACATGTTTCGCACTCATTAACAACCCTCTATTTCCATTTCAAGAGCTTTATTGGACAATCATAGAATCCCTACAGTGCATAAGGAGGCCATTCGGCCCATTGAGTCTACACCGACCCTCTGAAAGAGCATTCCACCAGGCCCACTCCCTGTAACCCATTAACCCCACCTAACCTGGACACTTAGCTACAATTTAGCATGGTCAATCCACCTAACCTGCACATCTTTGGACTGTGGGAGGAAACCGGAGCACCCGGAACAAACCCGCGCAGCTGCAGGGAGAACGTGCAGACTCCACACAGACAGTGACCCAAGGTTGGAATTGAACCTGGGTCCCTGGCGCTGTGAGGCAGTAGTGTGAATCACTGTGCCACCGTGCTGCCCCAATGTGTGTTCCAATTTCAGAAATGCCTCAAAAATGAGTGCCAGGTAATGTTGTCCCCATATGTAGGGCTACTCCATTTGTGAATTATTTGCACATTAAGTTAAACTGTCACACCATATCTGTCTCATCTTGCTATGGTAACAGGCTGCTTAGATTACAGCAGTTTCCAATATGTGGTCTTATTATTCATCCCTTTTATCTTCCCCTTTGTGTACTAATGTCCCCTTACCTCAGACGTTTTCGCAACAACTTTGAATGTGATGAGGATCTCATTCTGTGTCCCTTGGAGTTAGAGAGAATATCACATTTCAGCATTTTGAATTACTTGGCCTTGAAGGATTGGATTACGTAGGATATACGACACAGAAACAGACCATTCTACCCAATCAGTCAATGCCGGTATTTATGTTCCTCTCAAACCTCCTCCCATTTTTTCTATCTAAATCTACCATCATATACCCTTGTCTGGTTTCCCTTTTATTTAGCCTGGGAGGAACAAGTCATCATATGGTTTCATGATCCTGAGATTTCATCATCTTCGCATGTCAGTGGAGGAGCCCAGCACATCAGTGCAAAAGATAAGGCTGAAGCAATTGTAACCACCTTCAGTCATAAGTACCCAGTGCATGAAGACTTCCGGGTGCGGCAATGACCAGCTGAGTCGCACGTTTCGGCACCTCCCATTGGAACGGACTTTTGGGCTCTTGATAGGAGCCCCAACGGCAATTTAAACAGCCAAAATCACTGTGCGGTGAAATAGAAGGGAATCCCCCCGGATACACATGGAAAAGGGAGAGGATAGCGGCCGGATTGCAGAAGATCCTCTGGAGCAGTGGCAAGGAAGGGAAGCTCGAAGCAAGATGGCGTCGGAAGGTGGCCGTTTGCTATGGGGCCCAGAGCAACAAGAGTTCCTGCGGCGCTGTGTGGAAAAGCTGAAGAAGGAGTTGAAGAAGGAGGTGTTGGCCCCGATATTACAGGCGATTGAAGGGCTAAAGGAGGAGCAGAGGACCCAGGAGCTGGAGCTTCGGGTCGTGAAGGCAAAGACTGCTGAAAACGAAGATGAAATACAGGTGGTGGTGAAGACAGAGACGCACGAGGCACAGCACAAAAGGTGTGTGGAGAGGTTGGAAGCACTGGAGAATAATTCGAGGAGGAAGAATTTAAGAGTCCTGGGTCTTCCCGAAGGCGCAGAGGGGGCGGACGTCGGGGCATATGTAAGCACGATGCTTCACTCGCTAATGGGATCGGAGGCCCCGACGGGCCCCTTGGAGGTGGAGGGAGCCTATCGAGTTCTGGCGCGAAGACCAAAGGCTGGAGAAATACCTCGAGCTATAGTGGTGAGGTTTCTCCGCTACAACGACAGAGAGACGGTCCTCAGATGGGCGAAGAAAACTCGGAGCTGTAGGAAGGAGAACGCGGTGATCCGCGTATACCAGGATTGGAGTGCGGAGGTGGCGAGAAGGAGGGCAAGTTTCATCGGGCTAAGGCGGTGCTTCACAAAAAGAAGGTTCAATTTGGAATGTTGCAACCGGCGAGACTGTGGGTCACACACCAAGGGAAGCACCACTACTTTGAGACGGCAGAAGAGGCGTGGACATTCGTTGTGGACGAGAAGCTGGAATAGTCTGGCGAGAGAAAGAGCTTCTGGGATAAAGTGGTGGGGTGATTATGTGGGGCGAGGAAGGGGAAGGGGGAGGATGATTTTTCAATTTGTTAATACTTCGATACTTTGACCCTGTAACTTTTCTCTCTTCCCCTCGTTGGGGGGGGGGGAGCATGAGGAACTGTGGGAAGGAAAGGGGAAGGAGAAGGGAAATGCGCCATTAGGGGCGGGGCCGAGTGGGAAACGCGGGCTTTGCTCCCGCGTTATGGTAATTGTGGCTGGAACAGGGACGCAAGAAGGAGGGGGCCTCGCACAGTGAGGGGCCGAGGGCAAAGGGGGAAGCCGAGGTCAGCCAGAGTTCGCTGACTTCTGGGAGCAACATGGGGGGTGCAAATACGCTAGAGGGGGATCTAGCGGGGGGGGGGGTGGAGTTAACTGGGTTGCTGCTGCTAAGGAGAAGGGGGAGCTGTTATGGGACGGGGTGGTCGAGACGGGGGGGCACCGTCGGTGGGATATACGGGTACGTGGGAACCGGGTGAGGAGCTGGGTTAAAAAAGGTGATGGCTAGTCGACAAGGTGGGGGAGGGTAAAGAGCTCCCCAACCCGGCTGATCACGTGGAACTTGAGAGGGCTGAACGGGCCGATTAAAAGGGCACGGGTACTCGCACACCTAAAGAAATTAAAGGCAGATGTGGTTATGTTGCAGGAGACGCACTTGAAACTGATAGACCAGGTCAGACTACGTAAAGGATGGGTGGGGCAGGTGTTTCATTCGGGTTTAGATGCGAAGAATAGGCGGGTGGCTATCTTAGTGGGGAAACGGGTACTGTTTGAGGCAAAGACCATAGTGGCGGATAGTGGGGGTAGATATGTGATGGTGAGTGGCAGATTGCAAGGGGAGGCGGTGGTTCTGGTGAACGTATCTGCCCCGAACTGGGATGATGCAAACTTTATGAGGCGTATGTTGGGGCGTATCCCGGACCTGGAGGCGGGAAAGTTGGTAATGGGGGGAGACTTCAATACGGTGCTTGATCCAGGGCTGGACCAGTCGAGGTCCAGGACCGGGAGGAGGCCGGCAGCGGCCAGGGTGCACAAGGACTTCATGGAGCAGATGGGAGGGGTAGACCCCTGGAGATTTAGTAGGCCTAGGAGTAAGGAGTTTTCATTTTTCTCCCATGTTCACAAAGTATACTCACGGATAGACTTTTTTGTCTTGGGAAGGGCACTGATTCCGAAGGTGACAGGGACGGAATATACGGCCATAGCCATTTCGGACCACGCTCCACATTGGGTAGACCTGGAGGTAGGAGTGGAAAAAGAACAGCACCCACTCTGGAGAATGGATATGGGCTTATTGGCGGATGAGGGGGTATGTCTAAGGGTGAGGGGGTGTATCGAAAGGTACTTGGAGCTTAATGACAACGGAGAGGTTCAGGTAGGAGTGGTTTGGGAGGCGTTGAAGGCGGTGGTCAGAGGGGAACTGATATCCATAAGGGCACATAAAGGGAAGCAAGAGGGTAAAGAAAGGGAGCGATTGTTGAGAGAACTTCTGAGGGTGGACAGGCAATATGCAGAGGCACCAGAGGAGGGACTGTACAGGGAAAGACAAAGGTTACATGTGGAATTTGACCTGCTGACCACGGGTAAGGCAGAGGCACAGTGGAGGAGGGCACAGGGTGTACAGTATGAGTATGGAGAGAAGGCGAGTCGGCTACTGGCCCACCAATTGAGGAAGAGGGGAGCGGCGAGGGAGATAGGTGGGGTGAGAGATGAGGAGGGAGAGATGGAACGGGGAGCGGAGAGAGTGAACGGGATGTTCAAGGCATTCTATGAGAGGTTATATAAGGCTCAGCCCCCGGAAGGGAAGGAGGGAATGATGTGTTTCCTGGATCAGCTGGAATTCCCGAAGGTGGAGGAACAGGAGAGGGCGGGACTGGGAGCACAGATTGAGATGGAGGAGGTGGTAAAGGGGATTGGGAGCATGCAGGTGGGTAAGGCCCCGGGACCGGATGGGTTCCCGGTGGAATTTTATAGGAAATATATGGACCTACTGGCCCCGCTTTTGACGAGAACCTTTAATGAGGCCAGGGAAAGGGGGAAGTTGCCCCCGACTATGTCAGAGGCGACGATATCGCTACTTTTGAAGAAGGAAAAAGACCCGCTGCAGTGTGGGTCCTACAGACCCATTTCCCTTTTGAACGTAGATGCTAAGCTCCTGGCCAAGGTGATGGCGACGAGGATAGAGGATTGTGTCCCGGGGGTGGTCCACGAGGATCAAACTGGGTTCGTTAAGGGGAGACAGCTGAACACGAACATACGGAGGCTGCTAGGGGTGATGATGATGCCCCCACCAGAGGGGGAGGCGGAGACAGTGGTGGCGATGGACGCCGAGAAAGCATTCGACAGAGTGGAGTGGGATTATCTGTGGGAAGTGTTGAGGAGATTTGGCTTTGGAGAAGGGTTTATTGGATGGGTACAGCTGCAATATAGGGCCCTGGTGGCAAGTGTGGTCACGAACAGGCAGAGGTCTGACTACTTCCGTCTTTATAGAGGGACGAGGCAGGGTTGTCCCCTGTCTCCGTTACTGTTTGCATTGGCAATTGAGCCCCTGGCCATAGCACTGAGGGGCACCAGGAAGTGGAGAGGAGTACTCAGGGGAGGAGAAGAACACCGGGTATCATTGTATGCAGATGATTTATTGTTGTATGTTGCGGACCCGGTGGAGGAAATGCCTGAGATAATGCGGACACTCAGGGAGTTTGGGGAATTCTCGGGGTACAAATTGAATATGGGGAAGAGTGAGTTGTTTGTGGTGCATTCGGGGGAGCAGAGCAGGGGAATAGATGATTTACCGCTGAGGAAGGTAACAAGAGATTTCCGGTACTTAGGGATTCAGATAGCCAGGAGTTGGGAACCTTACATAGGCTTAATCTAACACGATTGATGGAACAGATGGAGGAGGATTTTAAGAGATGGGACATGGTGCCCCTGTCACTGGTGGGTAGGGTGCAGGCGGTCAAAATGGTAGTCCTCCCGAGATTCCTTTTTGTGTTTCAGTGCCTCCCGGTGATGGTCACAAAGGCTTTTTTCAAGAAAATTGAGAAAAGTGTTATGAGTTTTGTGTGGGCTGGGAAGACCCCGAGAGTGAGGAGGGGCTTTTTGCAGCGTAGCAGGGATAGGGGGGGACTGGCACTACCGAGCTTAAGTGAGTACTATTGGGCCGCAAATATATCAATGGTGTGTAAGTGGATGGGAGAAGGGGAGGGAGCGGCGTGGAAGAGATTGGAGATGACGTCCTGCAAAGGAACCAGCCTACAAGCACTGGCGACGGCGCCGTTGCCGTTCTCCCCGAAGAAATACACCACAAGTCCAGTGGTGGTGGCAACACTGAAAATTTGGGGGCAGTGGAGACGGCATAGGGGAATGACGGGAGCCTCGGTGCGGTCCCCGATAAGAGATAATCATAGGTTTGTCCCGGGGAGAATAGATGGGGGATTTAGAGCATGGCAGAGAGCTGGGATTGTGCAACTGAGGGATCTGTTCTTCGACGAGACGTTTGCGAGTCTGGGAGCGCTGACGGAGAAATATGGGTTGCCCCAAGGGAATGCATTTCGGTACATGCAACTGAGGGCTTTTGCGAGGCAACAGGTGAGGGAATTCCCGCAGCTCCCGACGCAGGAGGTTCAGGATAGAGTGATCTCAGGGACATGGGTGGGGGATGGTAGGGTGTCGGATATATACAGGGAAATGAGAGACGAGGGGGAGATCATGGTGGATGAGCTGAAGGGAAAATGGGAAGAAGAGCTGGGGGAAGAGATTGAAGAGGGGCTGTGGGCAGATGCCCTATGTAGGGTAAACTCTTCGTCCTCGTGCGCCAGGCTTAGCCTGATACAATTCAAGGTTTTGCACAGGGCGCATATGACCGGAGCAAGGCTCAGTAAATTTTACGGGGTAGAGGATAGGTGTGGGAGATGCTCAAGGAGTCCAGCAAACCACACCCACATGTTTTGGTCATGCTCGGCACTGCAGGGGTTCTGGGTGGGGGTGGCGAATGTGCTTTCGAAGGTGGTGGGGGTCCGGGTCGAGCCAAGCTGGGGGTTGGCTATATTTGGGGTTGCAGAAGAGCCGGGAGTGCAGGAGGTGAGAGAGGCTGATGTTTTGGCCTTTGCGTCCCTAGTAGCCCGGCGAAGGATATTTCTTATGTAGAAGGAAGCCAAACCCCCGGGCGTGGAGACCTGGATAAACGACATGGCAGGGTTTATAAAACTAGAACGGATAAAGTTTGCACTAAGGGGTTCGGCTCAGGGGTTCACCAGGTGGTGGCAACCATTAATTAACTACCTCGCAGAACGATAAAGGAAATGGGAAGGTAACAGCAGCAACCCGGGTGTGGGGGGGGGGGGGGGACGGGAGGCTCAGGTGGTTCCTCAGGGGTGGTTTTTTTTTTGTATAGATATTTGTACTTGGTTATGTATATTGGATTGTTTGATTTTACTATTTGGGAGAGCTATTATTTTTGTTATGGCAGTTGCCATTTAGTTTATATATTATTTATCTATTTGTTAAAAAATGGTCACTGTTATTTATATTGTGTTATTGTTGTAAAAAGGGAAAAACCTTTGTACGGTTTTGTTTGGCCGAAAAACTTGAATAAAATATATATTTTTTAAAAAGTACCCAGTGCATGATTCATCTCGGTCTCTGCTGGGGGTCCCCAGCTTCACAGATATCAGCCTTCAGCCAAACAATTCACTCCATGAGATATCAAGACACGGCTGATATCTCATGCAAAGACTATGGGCCCTGACAATATTCCAGCAATAGTACTGAAGACTTGTGCTCCAGAACTTGCCACGCCCAGAACCAATCTGTTCCAGTACAGCTACAACGCATGCATCTTCCTGGCAATGTGGAAAATTGCCCACGTTTGTCTTGTCCATAAAAAGTAGGACAAATTCAGTTCAGCCAATTACCGTCCCATTAGTCCACTTGCGATCAACAGTAAAATGGTGGAAGGGGTCATCGATTGTGCTATGATGCTCATTTTGGGCTCCACCTGGGCCACTTTGTTCTCGATCTCATTACAGCCTTGGTCAAAAAAAGCTGAATACCAGAGGCGCGGTGAGAGTGACTGCCCTTGACATCAAGGCAGCATTTGACTGAATGCAGCATCAAGGAGACCTGTCAAAATTGAAATCATTTCATATCAGCTGGCTGGAAGTTGAGAGTATGGGCATCTTAGAACTGAGTTGATGCGAAAGCACATTGTAATCGGGTGTCTGATAACACCCTATCTGACCTACTACAATCCCCCAAAAACTCAACATTGGAGAAGATACAGTTAGTTCGACAATCAGAGGGGGCCACCCACAAAATAGATCCATACCAAGTGGGTGAGACCCCAGCCCCCAAATGACAGGACAGCTTATTAAACAAAAGAATGTCAAAGATACACCAAGGAAAAACCCACCTTATGGATCAAAAGCTCAGGACACCATTAAACTATGCCAGTGCTGTGGCATCAAAAAGACCCAACGCATGATTCGCATCCTGCAGGCATAGCGGAATACTTCCACTGTAAAAGGGTTTGGACACTTTGGGAAAATGTGCAGAATGACAACCTCCAGATACCCAGAGGATAACGACAGAATCCTCCTACACAAGGTCATAACAAGATAGAGGAATCTCAACAAAAAGGGGAACAATTGTCCAAGGTGAGATCAAAGATACAAGATATACTTGCTGGACAGCATGGGTGGCACAGTGGTTAGCACTGCTACCTGACAGTGCCAGGGACCCAGTTCAATTCCAGCCTTGGGTTTACATGTTCTTCTTGTGTCTGCGTGGGTTTCCTCCAGGTGCTCCAGTTTCTAAAGATGGGAAGGTTAGGTGGATTGGCCATGCTAAATTGCCCTTTAGTGTCCAAGGATGTGAAGGTTAAGTGGGGTTACGAAGATAGGGCAATGGAAGTGGACCCAGGTAGGGTGCTCTTTCAGAGGGTCGGTGCAGACTCAATGGGCCGAATGGCCTCCTTCTGCACTGTAGGGATTCTATGGATTATTTGCTGGAATGCAGACAAATAGGAGTAAGATTGCCAATTATTTATCTGTTTGTTCCATTATGGCTCATTTGACTTTCCGATTCTGGCCGGACGAGATCCAGGAAGTGCAGCCAGTCTCTGGGGCCCAACACGATGTGCAAGATTGGCTGAGGGCTAGGGTAGTGTCTGGTGGGTGTGGTGGGGGGGGAGAGTTATGGTCAGATCCAGTTGGGGTGGGGGTCGGGAGGGTCAGGAATGGAGGTCATGGGGTGTCGGAGGTCAAAGAATATCAGATCAGGCATGCGGAAGGGGGCAGATGTTGGGCTTTGGCGGTGGGGGGGAAGAGTTTCAGGCCTGAGGGGTGGTGGAGATAGGCAGCGGAATTCTCCGAACCCCCGCTGGGTAGAAGGATTCCCAGGGGCCGGCGCGAATCCTGCCCCGCCGCCGGCTGCCGTATACTGTGGCACTTTTTTCGGGCGGGGTTCACGCCACGCCAGTCGGGGGCCATTGGCAGCAATTCTCCGGGCCCCGATGGGACGAATGGCCATCCGTTTTTGGCCAGTCCCGCCGGAGTGAATCACTCAGCTCACGTACCGGCAGGACCTGACAGGTAAGTCGGCTGGGGTGGTCGTTGGGGGGCCCAGGGGGATCCGACCACGGGGGGGAGTGGCCCCATGGTGTCCTGGCCCGCGATCGGGGCCCACCGATCTGCGGGCGGGCCTATGTCGTGGGGGCACTCCTTCCTTCCGCGCCGGCCCCTGTAGGGCTCCGCCATGGCCGGTGCGGAGAAGAAAACCCCTCTCGCATGCGCGAGATCACACCGGCCCTTTGGTGCATGCGCAAACTCGCGCAGTACCTTCGCCGCCGGCTGGAGTGGCGCCAACCCCTCCAGCGCCCCCGAGAAAGTGGAGGTAAGTGGAGGGAGAATCCCTCACCTTGGGGGCCCGTTGACGCCGGAGTGGTTGGCGCCGGTTTTCCCGCCGGCGTGGGGACTTAGTCCCCGGAAAGGAGAATCCCGGCCAGGGTTTGGCCTGGGGAGGATAGGGGAGGGTGACCAATTGTTCCTCACTCTTCTTGCTTCTTCGGGATCTAGTGCTAAGTGTGTCCCTAGAGGTGGAGGCAGCCTGCTGCTTTCCGCACCCTGTGAACTTTGATGCCCTTGCTGGGCGCCCTCTGAAGGGTCTGGAACCAGAGGACACTCGCCAAGTTACCAGTGTCACACGCGTTGCACGTGCAACCCTGTTCTGCCTGATGCCCATGAGATGTGCCGGTGTCAGGAGGGGGGTGGAATTCAGAAGAACTCGAGGCCTCTGTAGTCTCCTTGATGGAAGGCTCCGAGTTGCCTTCCAGTGCTTCCTCCTCCTTGATGATGCCCTTAGGGCCCTGGGTGATTCTATGGGACAGGGGGACTGCTGGAGGGAGCTCCAGAAGCCTCTGCGTCACCTGGCACTGTCAGCCTTGGAGGCTCCTCATTGTCTGCACCATGGTGTTGACATCCTCAGCGACTGGGTCATGCTCTAGAGTGCCTCGGCAATGTCCACCTGTGTCTGGAACACGTCCATCAGTAACTGGAACATGATATTGAGATCCTCAGCCATGGTCATCACAGACTGAGCAACACCTTGGACACCACCACTCAAGGTGCTCCAGGTTTCCCACTGCGGTCTCCACCCTAGCAGTGTTGACCTCGGTGTCACACATGGTTAGCACCATCTCCTGTGCCTGAAGCCTTTGGGACTCCTCCAATCGGCCTTGCAGTCACTGGAATGTCGTTAACCTATCCTCTAGGATCTCATGGCTCTGTCCTATTATTAGCATCAGCTCTGGGAAAACCTTGTACAGAGATCGGCATCTGACTGGGTCTCAGCTGAGTGCTGGGATCCAGCAGAACTCCGACTGCTGTCTCTTTGGATGTTTCTGTCTCCATCTGATGTGCATCAGCAACTGTGTGATGCTTACCAGTTTGTGCCCTCCCTTGCCAGGAGGGCCTGTCCACAATGCCGCCCACCAAGGTGTGTATCGCTACGCTGGTGGAAAGTGCGAGTGATAGCTGTGACGCCTCAATGGCGATCTTCACGGAGGTCTCCACTGAGGTGTTCTCTTGGATGTCAGGGGGCCTGGCCTCATCAGATGGAGATCTTGCAAGACAATGACCATTGTAAGTAATAATTGGAAGGAAGAATGTAGTTTGGAACAAAATAAACAGAGTAAAGTAAACATATAAAATTATAGGTAAAGGAACATGAGGGAATTTCAGAGTGCTTGTAAAAGCTTGAAAAATAGCATGCACACACAAGGTCAAAAGTTTGATAAAATTTGAGAAAGAATAGAGGGCATAGGAAAAGATCGTTAAGAAAGTTGCAGTTTTTAAAATAGACAGGAAATAACTATCAATTATTTTAAGACACGTAACGGGTTTTTTGGAACCTTTGAGAAAAAGAGGAACAAGTAATTTTGGAGACATTGCAAACTCGAACAATGAGAATCTTGGGCAAGGTGTTAAACGGTTTAAAGATAGCAGGCATGACAGAGCAAGTTTACAAAAAATGCGAACGGCTGAAATAGACAAAGATAGACACAGCTTAACGTTTTTTTAGACTTTGAGCAGAATGCACCACGTGCTTTTGAAATGTATGGCAGTCTTGGGCATGGTGCAGAATCGCGGTTTTAAATGTAATACATCTGAAAATAAAAATTGCTTATTGTCACAAGTAGGCTTCAAGTGAAGTTACTGTGAAAAGCCCCTAGTCGCCACATTCCGGGAGGCTGGTACGTGAATTGAACCGTGCTGCTGGCCTGCCTTGGTCTGCTTTCAAAGCCAGCGATTTAGCCCTGTGCTAAACCAGCCCCCTATTTTGTTAAACATGAGGCAATGCTTTATAATTGACATGCGCTGGAGAGATTAATTAAAATGCATAAAATCTCGGAACGCCAGTGGCAAAAACCCAGAAAGGGCAGAGAGCGAGAGAGAGGGGAAGAGACAGGCCGAGCCATTCGGTTCGAATTTATTCTTAGATCGATTCGAATCAGCTCATCGGTCCATGGAAATGGGAAGACGCTGTAAGACCGAAGAATAAGAACAACCACAAGCTATCAAGACAGAAGAAAAATCGTTAAATAAAGCTCCTTAAGTCTGATCAACTAAAAGAGACTTTTAAATCCGAAGTAATTTGTTAAGATTTTGTAAAAGCAAATAAAAGTGTGATTTTAAATTTAAACCTGAAATAGGGGTTTATTTTAAATCTGAATCTGAAATAGTGGTTTATTAAAAATCTAAACCTGAAACTGAAAGACTCACCTATACCTCCTCAGCAGATCCAGACGCTTAAAGGACATTGAGTGGTAAGTGAGTTAGAATTCTTCCTTGTAGATTTGGGATCCTATTATAACTTGAAATATAGTTTGAAATAGATTAGTTCCCATCTGGTATCAGCAAGGGAGCCTAAGGGATAGAAGATCTTAGAGTGGCCAACTAGTTAAGAAGTTATAGGATATAGTAATTCTGAAAGGATTAATATCATTAGTCTTAACGAGAGTTGACCATAAAAACACACCATGTGGTCAGCAAGAGGGAAGGATCATTTTGCTCTCTCCTCGGGCAACCCAGCGATCTCCTAGGCCCATATCTCATAGTGGGTGGGGTCTCGGATCTCAGGGATGTCTCCCCCGTTTCCCGTGTATTATGGGATATCTTCTCCTGCGGGGAAAAAGAGAGGGTATTGTGAGCCACACGGTTGATGGGTCAGGAGGTCTATAGCAGGTGGTATGTGTGGGTACTGCGCCTGGGCATGAAGGGGTTGTGCTGGTGGGTGCTCGGGGGTTCTGAGGTACAAGCTTGAAGGTCGGATGTGGGGTGGGTGTGAGGTGTCAGTCAATGGATTGGCGGGGAGGGAGGCGGGATTTGGGAATTTGAGGGGTGGCAGGCAGAACTGATGGCAGGAGAGAGGTGGTAACTTACCCTTGCAGTTCTGTGGTCTTCTGACATTGTACGGCGGTTCTCTTGGTTTTGCTGCCCACACTGAAAGCCGCCGCCACTGCCTCACAGGCGGCATTGCTGACACTGCTGCTGATCCTCCTACTTCCTTGGGGGGGGAACAGGGTGCCCGCCTCTCATCCACAGCGTCAAGATCTTGTGAGGTCGGCATCAACAAAATGAGGAGCAGGTCTGCGCGCTGCTGTGCTTGTGTGTTGACAGGGAGTGAGTGGTGAGGGAGCGTTAAATAATCATAATAATAAAAATCTTTATTGTCACAAGTAAGCTTACATTAACACTGCAATGAAGTCACTGTGAAAAGCCCCTAGTCGCCACATTCTGGCGCCTGTTCGGGTACACTGAGGGAGAATTCAGAATGTCCAAATTACCGAACAGCATGTCTTTCGGGACTTTTGGAAGGAAACCGGAGCACCAGGAGACACAGGGAGAATGTGCAGACTCCGCACAGACAGTGACCTAAGCCGGGAATCAAATCCGGGACCCTGGTGCTGCAAAGCAACAGTGATAACCACTGTGTTACCATGCCACCCATGTAAAAGAAGCTCCCTCGTTTTAGTGCCGAGAAGCAGAGGCAAGACAGCCAGTGATGTTGAGATTCTCAGCGGGGCCCACTTTTGGCAATAAGTGCCGTTGTATACTGGCTGTGATCTTAACAATGCAGCCGTCGCAAAACTCTGCCAAATGTGCCCAAAACTGAACTTTAACTTTGGTCCCTTAGTATTAGAATGTTCAGGGCTCAAAGCGTTAGTGTTTGAATTGAGAAATAATATCATCCACAAGATGATGTAAGAGAGACGTGGCCAAAAGACAAGGGAAGGACATTGCTCATGTCTTAGATTAAGCAACACCTCATCATGTATATATGTAGATAGTTATGATTACCCAATAAAACAGTTAATGTTTGGAAACATCTATGCCTCCGCCATCATTCCTTCGCCAGTTACAACCAATCTTCAACTCAGAGGTGAAATTTTACAACAGATCAAAAGGAAAACTCTTTGCTGTTTGGAGTCATACCTGGCACAAAGGAAGATGATTGTGATTGTTGGAGGTCAATCATCTCAGCTCCAGGACATCACTGCAGGAGTTCCTCAGGGTAGTGTCCTAGGCCCAACCATCTTCAACTGCTTCATCAGTGACCTTCCCTCCATCATAAGGTCGGAAGTGGGGATGTTCGGTGGCACTGTGGCGCAGTGGTTGGTACTGCTTTCTCATGGCACCGAGGATTGGGGTTAGATCCCGGCCCCGGGTCAATGTCCGTGTGGAGTTTGCACATTCTCCCGTGCCTGTGTGGGTCTCACCCCCACAACCCAAAAATGTGCAGGTTAGGTGGATTGGCCACGCTAAATTGGACCTTAATTGGAAAAAAAAAATGGGTACTTTAAATTTAAAAAAAAGAAGTGGGGATGTTCGCTGGTGACAGTGTTCAGTACCATTTGCAACTCCTCAGAGACTGAAGCAGTCTGTTTCCACATGCAGCAAGACCTGCACAATATTCAGGCCACATAAGTGCCAGACAATGACTATTTCCAACAGGAGAGAATCGAACCACCTTCCCTTGATGTCCAACGGCATTACCATCGCTAAATCCTCCACCATCAACAACTTGGGAGTTACCCCTGATTAGCCATTTAAATACTGTGGCTACAGGAGAAGATCAGAAGCTGGGAATTCTGTGGTGAGTAACTCACCTCCTAACCCCCCCCCCCCCCCCCCACCAAAGCCTGTCCACCATCTACAAGGCACAAGCCATGAGTGTAATGAATACTCTCCACTTGGCTGGATGAATGGCTTGGTTGGCACCCCATCCACCAATGTAAACATTCACACCCTCCATCACTGAAGCACAGTGTGTACCATCTGCAAGACGCACTGTAACAATTTACAGAGCCTCCTTCAAAAGAGCATGCTAACCCCACAACCACAACCACCGAGAAGAACAAGGGCAGCAGGTACAAGGGAACACCATCCCTTGAAAGCCCACCAAATTACACACTGCCATGACTTGCAGCTACACTGCAGTTCCTTCACTGTCGCTTGCTCAGTTACCTGGACTTCTTCTTAACAGCACCATGTGTGGACATACAGGGAATAATTACAGTGCAGAAGGAGTCCATTCAGCCCATCGGGTCTGCACTAACCCTCCAAAAGAGCACCCCATCGAGGCCCACTCACCTTCCCCGTCCCCGTAACCCCATCTAGCCGTTGGACATTAAAAGGGCAACTTAGCATGGCCAATCCACCTCACCTGGTGGTGTCCTCTTGTGGGCACAAGGGTTGTTGTTCCGGCGAAGGGTCAGGAAATTATGTTAAAGGACCTTCACAACAGGCACCCCGGAGTGTCCAAAATGAAGATGCTGGCGAGAGGCTACGTCTGGTGGTCGTAGATGTCGAGACATTGGCTCAACAGTGCCCCATCTGTCAAGAGCACCAGAATCCGCAGCGGCACCCCTACAATCTTGGCATGACCGTGGCGCCCTTGGGCTTATGTACAGGCTGATTTCGCCAGTCCATTCCAGAGTTCAATAGTTCTCATCCTGGTTGACGCCCATTCCAAGTGGTGAGAGGTCCATAATGTGGTGTTGGGTGCTCTGAGGTACAGACGAACCAACACGGTTGCGATTGGTACAATGCAGTTTTATTCCAACTAGTTATTTACACATCTGACTTGGTACTCAGCACGTGGTGACTGTGTGAGTGTCTTGTTAATGAGCTCCTGGCCTTGTCCTGTCTCCAGATGGACTGGCCAGCAGGTGTCGTGTTTCTTGTCTTATACTGTGTCTGCTCTTGTCTGTGATTGGCTGTCGTGTTATGTGTGCTAATTGATCTGTTGGTCTGTCTATCATGATGTGTGTGTTGTGATGTGTGTTTGAATATCATGACACATAAGATGGCAGTTATCATCGCCCAGGCGACTGTTGAGTTAGTGCGCATTTCTTTTTCCACCCATGGAATACCAGAGATACTCATGACAGGTGGGGCCTCATTCACAAGTGTAGCATTTGCCGCTTTTGTGAAAGGCGGATTCGCCATGTCCGCACTGCCCCATACCATCCAGCATCAAATGGCTTGGCAGAGAAGGCTGTGCAGACGCTTAAAAGGGTGCTAAAGATGCAGACTTCCGGCTCGATGGACACCAGGCTGGCACGTTTTTTATTCTCATACAGTACCTCGCCGCATTAACTGGGGTAGCCCCCCCTGAGATGCTCATGGGTCGTAGGCTTCGTACCCAACTTAGTTTGAATCTCCCAGACATCAGCGTTAAGGTGCGCCATACCCAGGAGTTGCAAGGGCATGGTTCGACGTCGACCTCTCTGACACTTCATAGAATCATAGAATCTACAGTGCAGAAGGAGACCATTCGGTCCATCAAGTCTGCACTGGCCCTTGGAAACAGCACCCTGCCCAAGCCCACACCTCCACCCTATCCCCACCTAACCTTTTTGAACGCTAAGGGCAATTTATCATGGCCAATCTGCCTGACTTGCACATCTTTGGACTGTGGGAGGAAACCAGAGCACCCAGAGGAAACCCACACAGACACGGGAAGAACATGCAGACTCCGCACAGACAGTGACCCAAGGCGGGAATGGAACCTGGGACCCTGGAGCTGTGAAGCAACTGTGCTAACCACTGTACCGCTTCACACCTGATGACACGGTGTTCGTTCATAACTTTAACGACAGTGCCACTGGCTCTCGGAGATTGTCGCCCGTCACACAGGACCAGCCTCTCACCAAGTTCAGGTCTGAGGCCAACTGATGAGACTGAATTTGGATCATATTCGCTCACAGAGGTTAGTACCTCGTGAGGTTCCTTGGAACCATTGGGGCTGGTATAGCACAGTGGGCTAAACAGCTAGCTTGTAATGCTGAACAAGGCCAGCAGCGCGGGTTCAGTTCCTGTACCGGCCTCCCCGAACAGGTGCCGGAATAGAACATAGAACATAGAACAATACAGCGCAGTACAGGCCCTTCGGCCCACGATGTTGCACCGAAACAAAAGCCATCTAACCTACACTATGCCATTATCATCCATATGTTTATCCAATAAACTTTTAAATGCCCTCAATGTTGGCGAGTTCACTACTGTAGCAGGTAGGGCATTCCACGGCCTCACTACTCTTTGCGTAAAGAACCTACCTCTGACCTCTGTCCTATATCTATTACCCCTCAGTTTAAAGTTATGTCCCCTCGTGCCAGCCATTTCCATCCACCCTATCTAACCCCCTGATCATTTTGTATGCCTCTATTAAGTCTCCTCTTAACCTTCTTCTCTCCAACGAAAACAACCTCAAGTCCATCAGCCTTTCCTCATAAGATTTTCCCTCCATACCAGGCAACATCCTGGTAAATCTCCTCTGCACCCGCTCCAAAGCCTCCATGTCCTTCCTATAATGCGGTGACCAGAACTGTACGCAATACTCCAAATGCGGCCGAACCAGAGTTCTGTACAGCTGCAACATGACCTCCTGACTCCGGAACTCAATCCCTCTACCAATAAAGGCCAACACTCCATAGGCCTTCTTCACAACCCTATCAACCTGGGTGGCAACTTTCAGGGATCTATGTACATGGACACCTAGATCCCTCTGCTCATCCACACTTTCAAGAACTTTACCATTAGCCAAATATTCCGCATTCCTGTTATTCCTTCCAAAGTGAATCACCTCACACTTCTCTACATTAAACTCCATTTGCCACCTCTCAGCCCAGCTCTGCAGCTTATCTATATCCCTCTGTAACCTGCTACATCCTTCCACACTGTCGACAACACCACCGACTTTAGTATCGTCTGCAAATTTACTCACCCACCCTTCTGCGCCTTCCTCTAGGTCATTGATAAAAATGACAAACAGCAACGGCCCCAGAACAGATCCTTGTGGTACTCCACTTGTGACTGTACTCCATTCTGAACATTTCCCATCAACCACCACCCTCTGTCTTCTTTCAGCTAGCCAATTTCTGATCCACATCTCTAAATCACCCTCAATCCCCAGCCTCCGTATTTTTTGCAATAGCCTACCGTGGGGAACCTTATCAAACGCTTTGCTGAAATCCATATACACCACATCAACTGCTCTACCCTCGTCTACCTGTTCAGTCACCTTCTCAAAGAACTCAATAAGGTTTGTGAGGCATGACCTACCCTTCACAAAGCCATGCTGACTATCCCTGATCATATTATTCCTATCTAGATGATTATAAATCTTGTCTCTTATAATCCCCTCCAAGACTTTACCCACTACAGACGTGAGGCTCACCGGTCTATAGTTGCCGGGGTTGTCTCTGCTCCCCTTTTTGAACAAAGGGACCACATTTGCTGTCCTCCAGTCCTCTGGCACTATTCCTGTAGCCAATGATGACATAAAAATCAAAGCCAAAGGTCCAGCAATCTCTTCCCTGGCCTCCCAGAGAATCCTAGGATAAATCCCATCAGGTCCCGGGGACTTATCTATTTTCAGCCTGTCCAGAATTGCCAACACCTCTTCCCTACGTACCTCAATGCCATCTATTCTATTAGCCTGGGGCTCAGCATTCTCCTCCACAACATTATCTTTTTCCTGAATGAATACTGACGAAAAATATTCATTTAGTATCTCGCCTATCTCTTCAGACTCCACACACAATTTCCCATCCCTGTCCTTGACTGGTCCTACTCTTTCCCTAGTCATTCGCTTATTCCTGACATACCTATAGAAAGCTTTTGGGTTTTCCTTGATCCTTCCTGCCAAATACTTCTCATGTCCCCTCCTTGCTCGTCTTAGCTCTCTCTTTAGATCCTTCCTCGCTACCTTGTAACTATCCATCGCCCCAACTGAAACTTCACACCTCATCTTCACATAGGCCTCCTTCTTCCTCTTAACAAGAGATTCCACTTCCTTGGTAAACCACGGTTCCCTCGCTCGACGCCTTCCTCCCTGCCTGACCGGTACATACTTGTCAAGAACACGCAGTAGCTGATCCTTGAACAAGCCCCACTTATCCAGTGTGCCCAACACTTGCAGCCCACTTCTCCACCTTATCCCCCCCAAGTCACGTCTAATGGCATCATAATTGCCCTTCCCCCAGCTATAACTCTTGCCCTGCGGTGTATACGTATCCCTTTCCATCATTAACGTAAACATCACCGAATTGTGGTCACTGTCCCCAAAGTGCTCTCCTACCTCCAAATCCAACACGTGGCCTGGTTCATTACCCAAAACCAAATCCAATGTGGCCTCGCCTCTTGTTGGCCTGTCAACATATTGTTTCAGGAAACCCTCCTGCACACGCTGTACAAAAAACGACCCATCTATTGTACTCGAACTATATCTTTTCCAGTCAATATTTGGAAAGTTAAAGTCTCCCATAATAACTACCCTGTTACTTTCGCTCTTATCCAGAATCATCTTCGCCATCCTTTCCTCTACATCCCTAGAACTATTAGGAGGCCTATAAAAAACTCCCAACAGGGTGACCTCTCCTTTCCTGTTTCTAACTTCAGCCCATACTACCTCGGAAGATGAGTCCCCATCTAGCATCCTCTCCGCCACCGTAATACTGCTCTTGACTAGCAGCGCCACACCTCCCCCTCTTTTGCCTCCTTCTCTGAGCTTACTAAAACACCTAAACCCCGGAACCTGCAACATCCATTCCTGTCCCTGCTCTATCCATGTCTCCGAAATGGCCACAACATCGAAGTCCCAGGTACCAACCCATGCTGCCAGTTCCCCTACCTTGTTTCGTATACTCCTGGCATTGAAGTAGACACACTTCAAACCACCTACCTGAACACTGGCCCCCTCCTGCGACGTCAAATCTGTGCTCCTGACCTCTATACTCTCATTCTCCCTTACCCTAAAACTACAATCCAGGTTCCCATGCCCCTGCTGCATTAGTTTAAACCCCCCCAAAGAGCACTAACAAATCTCCCCCCCAGGATATTTGTGCCCCTCAGGTTCAGATGTAGACCATCCTGTCTGTAGAGGTCCCACCTTCCCCAGAAAGAGCCCCAGTTATCCAGAAATCTGAATCCCTCCCGCCTGCACCATCCCTGTAGCCACGTGTTTAAATGCTCTCTCTCCCTATTCCTCATCTCATTATCACGTGGCACGGGCAACAACCCAGAGATAACAACTCTGTTTGTTCTAGTTCTGAGCTTCCATCCTAGCTCCCTGAAAGCCTGCCTGACATCCTTGTCCCCTTTCCTACCTATGTCGTTAGGTGACTAGGGGCTTTTCACAGTAACGTCATTGACGCCTACTTGTGGCTATAAGCTATTATTATTAGGAACCTGTCCTGGATCCTCCGATTCCATTGCCGAACCAGGCTGCTGTGATGCCTCCAGTCTGTGTCGACGCCGACATGCCCGACATTGTATCTTGGGATTCAGAAATGAGCATGCAGATGCCTCTGGTCCCGGATGCAGAATCAGCCGCCTCCTGCCGATCATCCACCACAGCGTTCCTGCCGCAGACGGCATTCCCCTGCGAGGTGCATGCTGACTGATCCGGCGTATCATGTTCACAATGATTTACCAGGACTGAAGAAAGTCTGATGTCCACCTCCTCCTCCTTCTTCGACTTATTAGTCGTCGAGGAGGTCTTTGGACTTTGCAGGGGAGGAATGTAATATCCCACACGGGGTGGGAATAATTATCTTCTGGCGGGGTACGAGCTCCCCCGGTGAAGGGCGGGGGAACTCCGTTTAGCATTGTATAAAAGATCGGCCAGTAAGGCACCAACCAGAAAGAGACCCGGTCGGGGTCTACCTGGAGTTGTATATAAACATAACTGTAAATAAACTAAAGTTCATTATTTTACTCAGTGTGAACTCTCCGTGTCCTTATTAAAGCATTATTTCTGTAAGGCTCTCTCTGTTAAACAAATATCTAAACATTGCTTCTAATTGGTTATCGCAAAAGAAAATACACATGCAGGCACAATTATTATCCATATCAGTTGTATTTAATACGTCCCAATGCTTCCTCATACGTATGATGTGTTGACACATGATGCCACAGAATATCAGAATTGTTACAGGCTTTCCAACCATTGTGTCTGCGCCAGCTTTTACCTAGTACCATTTCCCCACCTTCTCCCCGTAACTCTACATCATCTTCCTTTCCAGATAACTGTCTAATTCACTTCAGAATGCCTCAATTGAACTTGCCTCCATCATACTCTTCGAGCAGTGCATTCCAGATCCCAACAACATCCCAACCATGAAAAAGTTTTCCTCATGTCGTTTTTGCCTCTCCTGCCAATTACTTTAAATCTGTGCCCTCTCATTCTCAATCATTTCCTGAGTGTTTCCTGATAGTTTCTCCCTATCTGATCTGTCCTTGCCCCCTGTACACTGCCCCCCCCCCCCCATGATTTTTGAATACCTCTAATGGATCTCCTCACTACCTTCTTACCTCCAAAGAAAACAGTCCCAGCTTCTCCAATCTATCTATGTACATGAAGTTCCGCATCCCTGGAAACATTCTCATTTGAAGGGCTCCTTTCTCAATCAGTATGAAAGGGGGCTTAGCCGTACAGGTCATGTTGTCTTTTCTGATTGGCAGGATTGGAACCCCGCAGGGGTCTCAGGTGGGCCTCAGCTTTTTACAATTTATATCAATAACTTCAATGAGGGGACTGAAAGCATGGCAGCTAAATGTGCAGATGACACAAAGATAGGTAAGAAAGTATTGAGTGAAGAAGACATAAGGAGGTTGCAGACAGTTTTAGACAGGTTGAGTGAGTGGTCTAAAATTTGGCAGATGGAGTATAATGTGGGAAAAGGTGAAGTTTTTCTCCTTGGCAGGAAGAATAAAAAGGTAGAGCATTACTTAAATGGAGAATGGCTGCAGAATTCCAACGTGCAGAGGGATCTAGATTTTCAAGTCATGAGTCACAAAATGTTAGTATGCAGGTGCAACAAGTAATAAGAAGACGAATGGAATACTGTTCTTTATTATGAGTGAATCAAACATAAAAGTAAGAATGTTATGCTTCTGTAATGCAGAGCATTGGTGAGACCATATCTCGAATACCATGTGCAGTTTCGGTCTCCTTATTTAAGGAATTATATAAATCCATTGGAGACAGCTCGGCGAAGGTTTACTGGGTTGATGCCTGGAATGAATGGGTTGTATTATGAGAAAATATTAGACAGACTGGGCTTGTTTCCATTGGAGTTAAAAAGAGTGAGGGGTGACTTGGTTTAAGTACCATGGCTAGAATTCCCCGACCCCCCGCCCGCCGTGTCAGAGAATCGGCACGGCACCGCGAGAATTGCGCCATGCCGCCCCGACGCCAGGACACAATTCTCCGCAGTGTGGAGAATCGGCACCGGCGTGGTCGGCGCGTCGCCGGTCGAGGTTTGCGCCAACTCTCCAGCCCGAGTCGACGCACCGATACTCCGGCTCAGATGGGCCGAGCGGCCGTCAACAAAACGACGAGTCCCACCGGCGCCATTCTAACATCCTCTGAGCCGGCAGGACCTCCGCGTTGAAGGGTCCAGGGGCGGCTTGTGGGGGGTGAGGGGGTGTCCGACCCGGGGGGGGGGGGGGGGCTCCGTAGTGGCCTGGCCCGCGATCGGGGCCCACCGATCAGCGGGCCGGCCTCCTTTCCTCCACGCCGGCTCCTGTAGCCCTGCGCCATTTGGCGTTGGGGCCGCCACGAGGAAGAAGGCCACTGCGCATGCACTAGTTGGCCCCGGCCCAACTGTGCATGCGCGACCCCGCGGCGCCGGGTTCAGGCCAGGATCGGCAGCTAGAGCGGCGTAGGCAGCCCAAGCGCCGTCCGAGCCCCCTGTGTGCCGCGGAATGGGGTCCCGGAACAGGCGCCGACGCTGCAGTACAACACTCCCATTTTTACTCCGGGATCGGCACTTAGCCGCCTGTTGGGAGAATCCTGTCCATATATTTTTCAGTGTATAAGACAACTTTTTTCTCCAGAAGATCATGCCATATCTTATTCAAGACTTCAACGTATATTTATCATTTAAGTGGATTTTAGATGCTGCGCCATAGAAATAAATCCAAACAAACTCTATGCCTCATATCAAAATGCTTCCAGTTCAGTCACATCGATCCTATACAGCAGCATTCAAGCTGGAAATCATCAAATATGCAGAAGAAAATGGCGGGAACATGGCTGCTCAGCGTAAATACAAAGTCAGTGAGGAAAATGTTCGGGACGAGCGCAAAGCGAAGGGTGTGTGTTGCACAAGCAAGAAAATCAAAAAAGCAAACTTTGGACCTAAAGCCAAGTGACCTAACATCGAACAGAAATTGGAAGAATACATGTTGGCACAATGAGCTGCATACCACGGGTTAAATACAATTCAGATCTGTCTGATGGCCAGGCAGATCGCTACAGACTTTGGAATTACGAATTTTAATGGTAAACCTCTCCATTCTCTGAGGTAGAATAAACTGTGTTGAACGTGTTCATAGTCAGTGTGGTAGTCAGTATTAGAGGTATTACAGTACCCTGTAATGCTGTAAGACCATTGGTGTAGGAGGTACTGGTTTCATTGGTTAAGCCTGCCTGCTGGTTCCGCCCAGTAAGGCGGAGTATAAGAGCCCGTGTCTCCCTAGCAGCTGCCTTCTGTACCTGCGCTGCTGGGGGAAACATCTAGTGTAATAAAGCCTTCAATTGTCTCCAATCTCGCATCTGGAGTTATTGATCGAGCATCAGTCAGTGATTCATGTATTAATATACGATTTCGCAGTTGTCTTGGGAGTCATGCCTGCTCCAAATTTATTGTTGTTAGTGAACCTGATTTGGATTTGCTAAAAAAATGTGTTGCATGATTTTTCTTTTTCATTGCTAAATGTATGAATAAGAGATTTGAACTGAACTCCTTTATCTGGTCTGGGCTCGTCTTGTACACCACTTCGAATTGTATATGAATCGACTTCGAAATATTGGAAATCTAATCAATTTGACTGATACACCACATCGACTTATACACTGAAAAGTACAGTGGGAGGGATTCTCCTGTTCCGCAGCCGCATGTTTCCCGGCGACGCTCCATTTGTTCGTGGCGGGATTCTCTCTTCCTGCTGCTTGTCAATGTGGTTTCCCATTGAAGCTACCCTAAAGCGCGGGAAACCCACAGGTGTGAGTGCATTGCTGGCTGGAAAAGATAATTTTGGCCATTATATAAGGTCTTGAATGGCCGTGCGGTTCAGTGGCGCAGTGGTGAGCACTGCTGCCTCACGGCGCCGAGAACCCGGGTTTGATCACGGCTCTGGGTCACTGTCCGTGTGGAGCTTGCACATTGTCCCCATGTTTGCATGAATCTCACCCCCACAACACATAAATGTGCAGGGTAGGTGGATTGGCCACGCTAAATTGCCCATGAATTGGGAAAAAAAATGTAAAAATTAAAAATTAAAAAAATAAGATCGGGATTGACAATGTGGATGTTGAAAGGATGTTTCCTCTTGTGGAGGAGTCCAGAACTACGGGGGCACATTTTTAAAATTAGGAGTCACCCTTAAAGGCCAGGGATGAGGAGACTTTTTTTCCCTCAGAGAGTTCTGTGACTTTGGAACTCTTTGCCTCAGAAGGCGGTGGAGGCGGAGTCGCTGAATATTTTCCAGGCGGCGGTAGATAGATTCTTATTAGGAAAGGGAATCAAATGTTACCGGGGGTAGATGGGAATGTGGAATTCGAAACTCAAACAGATCAGCTATGATTTTATTGAATGGCGGAGCAGGCTCGATTGGCTGAACGGCCTACTTCTGCTTCTCTATCGTTTGTTTCTACCTTTGGATATCATTGGTCAAGGATTTTGCTGCTACAAAGTGGTAAGTTTAACTCAGTCATTTTCAAAGTCAGCGTCGCGGTCACGGTTGGGTGTAGGGAGGGCGCAGGGCCATCAGTCGCGCGTACCCGATCGCGGAAAGAAGTCCCCCAATGGCCGCGACTTGCTTTTAAGAATGGCAGCCACGATCGGCTTTCAGAATGTGGGCCGTCCTATGCATCCGTGCCCCTCTGCAGTGCACAGGCCCGGAGCCCCGTGAGGCAGACCGCCTTCTCCTGACGTCAGCGCCTTGACCCAGGGGCAGATCCTTTTTAAAAATCGATGGAGTCTTCTCCCCAGAAGTAGCTGCAGAGAAGCGGTCACGCACCCTGAAAATGAAAATGAAAATTGCTTATTGTCACAAGTAAGCTTCAATGAAGTTACTGTGAAAAGCCCCTAGTCGCCACATTCTGGTGCCTGTTCGGGGAGGCTGGTATGGGAATTGAACCGTGCTGCTGGCATGCCTTGGTCTGCTTTCAAAGCCAGCGATTTAGCCGTGTGCTAAACCAGCCCCTAGGGGCTGTCAGCAGGGGCGGCAACATCACATTTGGGGTGGGCATCAGTGGCCAATCCTGGGAGGGCTCCGAGCAGGACCTCGGTGCCCCCGAGTTCTGTTTTCACCCGCCAGTGGAATCAACCTGCCCGCATCTATCCTATCTATTCCCTTCATAATTTTATATGTTTCTATAAGATCCCCCCCCATCCTTATAAATTCCAACGAGTACAGTCCCAGTCTCCTCAACCTCTCCTCATAATCCAACCCCTTCAGCTCTGGGATTAAGCTAATGAATCTCTTCTGCACACCCTCCAGTGCCAGTACGTCCTTTCTCAAGTAAGGAGACCAAAACTGAACACAATACTCCAGGTGTGGCCTCACTAACACCTTATACAATTGCAGCATAACCTCCCTAGTCTTAAACTCCATACCTTTAGCAATGAAGGACAAAATTTCATTTGCCTTCTTAATCACCTGTTGCACCTGTAAACCAACTTTTTGCGACTCATGCACTAGCACACCCAGCATGTTTTAATATTTTATCATTTAAATAATAATCACTTTTGCTGTTATTTCTATCAAAATGGATAACCTCACATTTGTCAACATTGTAGTCCATCTGCCAGACCCTAGCCCATTCACTTAACCTATCCAAATCCCTCTGCAGACTTCTGTACTTTTTGCTTTACCACTCATCTTAGTGTCGTCTGCAGACTTGAATACATTGCCCTTGGTCCCCCAACTCCAAATCATCTATGTAAATTGTGAACAGTTGTGGGCCCAACACTGATCCCTGAGGGACACCACAAGCTACTGATTGCCAACCAGAGAAACACCCATTAATCCCCACTCTTTGCTTTCTATTAATTAACCAATCCTCTATCCACTACTTTCCCCTTAATGCCATGCAGCTTTACCTGATGCAGCAACCTTTTGTGTGGCACCTTGTCAAAGGCTTTCTGGAAATCCAGATATACCACATCCATTGGCTCCCCGTTACCTACCACACTGGTAATGTCCTCAAACAATTTCACTAAATTAGTTAGGTACGACCTGCCCTTTATGAACCCATGCTGCGTCTTCCCAATGGGACAATTTCCATCCAGATGCCTCGCTATTTCTTCCTTGATGGTGGATTTCAACATCTTCTCTACTACCGAAGTTAAGCTCACTGGCCAATAATTACCCGCTTTCTGCCTCCCTCCTTTTTTGAACAGTGGTGTCACGTTTGCTAATTTCCAATCCGCCGGGACCACCCCAGAGTCTAGTGAATTTTGGTAAATTATCACTAGTGCATTTGCAATTTCCCTAGCCACCTCTTTTAGCACTCTGGGATGCAGTCCATCAGGGCCAGGAGACTTGTCTACCTTTAGCCCCATTAGCTTGCCCATCACTACCTCCTTAGTGATAACAATCATCTCAAGGTCCTCACCTGTCATAGCCTCATTTCTATCAGTCACTGGCATGTTATTTGTGTCTTCCACTGTGAAGACCGACCCAAAAAACCTGTTCAGTTCCTCAGCCATTTCCTCATCGCCCATTATTAAATCTCCCTTCTCATCCTCGAAAGGACCAATATTTACCTTAGCCGCTCTTTTTTGTTTTATATATTTGTAGAAACTTTTACCATCTGTTTTTATATTCTGAGCAAGTTTACTCTCATAATCTATCTTACTCTTCTTTATAGCTTTTTTAGTTGCTTTCTGTTGCCCCCGCAAAGATTTCCCAGTCTCCAACTAATCTTTGCCACTTTGTATGCTTTTTTCTTCAATTTGATACTCTCCCTTACTTCCTTAGATATCCACGGTCGATTTTCCCTCTTTCTACCATCCTTCCTTTTTGTTGGTATAAACCTTTGCTGAGCACTGTGAAAAATCACTTGGAAGGTTCTCCACTGTTCCTCAACTGTTTCACCATAAAGTCTTTGCTCCCAGTCTACCGTAGCTAGTTCTTCTCTCATCCCATTGCAATCTCCTTTGTTTAAGCACAAAACACTAGTGTTTGATTTTACCTTCTCACCCTCCATCTGTATTTTAAATTCCACCATATTGTGATCGCTCCTTCCGAGAGGATCCCTAACTATGTGATCATTAATCAATCCTGTCTCATTACACAGGACCAGATCTAGGACCGCTAGTTCCCTTGTAGGTTCCATTACATACTGTTCCAGGAAATTATCGCGGATACATTCTATAAACTCCTCCTCAAGGCTGCCTTAACCGACCTGGTTAAACCAATCGACATGTAGATTAAAATCCCCCATAATAACTGCTGTCCCATTTCTACGCTGGGAGTAATTGAGGACACAGTACAGAGGTTCATCCCAAAGAAAAGAAAGGTTATCAGAGGGGGGGATTAGGCAGCCATGGCTGACAAAGAAAGTTAGGGAATGCATCAAAGCAAAAGAGAAAGCCTATAATGTGGCAAAGAGTAGTGGGAAGTCAGAAGATTGGGAAGGCTACAAAAACAAACAGAGGATAACAAAGAGAGAAATAAGGAAAGAGAGGATCAAATATGAAGGTAGGCTAGCCAGTAACATTAGGAATGATAGTAAAAGTTTCTTTAAATACATTAAAAACAAACGGGAGGCAAAAGTAGACATTGGGCCGCTCCAAAATGACGCTGGTAATTTTGTGATGGGAGACAAGGAAATAGCTGAGGAACTAAATAAGTACTTTGCGTCAGTCTTCACAGTAGAAGACATGAGTAATATCCCAACAATTCCGGAGAGTCAGGGGGCAGAGTTGAATATGGTAGCCATCACAAAGGAGAAATTGCTAGAGAAACTAAGAGGTCTAAAAATTGATAAATCTCTGGGCCCAGATGGACTACATCCTAGAGTTCTAAAGGAGAAAGCTGAAGAAATAGTGGAGGCGTTAGTTATGATCTTTCAAAAGTCACTGAAATCAGGGAAAGTCTCAGAGGATTGGAAAATCGCTGTTGTAACCCCCCTGTTCAAGAAGGGAACAAGGAAAAAGATGGAAAATTATAGGCCAATTAGCCTAACCTCGGTTGTTGGCAAGATTCTAGAATCCATTGTTAAGGATGAGATTTCTAAATTCTTGGAAGTGCAGGGTCAGATTAGGACAAGTCAGCATGGATTTAGTAAGGGGAGGTCGTGCCTGACAAACCTGTTAGAGTTCTTTGAAGAGATAACAAATAGGTTAGACCAAGGAGAGCCAATGGATGTTATCTATCTTGACTTCCAAAAGGCCTTTGATAAGGTGCCTCACGGGAGACTGCTGAGTAAAATAAGGGCCCATGGTATTCGAGGCAAGGTACTAACATGGATTGACGATTGGCTGTCAGGCAGAAGGCAGAGAGTTGGGATAAAAGGTTATTTTTCGGAATGGCAACCGGTGACGAGTGGTGTCCCGCAGGGTTCAGTGTTGGGGCCACAGCTGTTCTCTTTATATATTAACGATCTAGATGACGGGACTGGGGCATTCTGGCTAAGTTTGCCGATGATACAAAGATAGGTGGAGGGGCAGGTAGTATGGAGGAGGTGGGGAGGCTGCAGAAAGATTTAGACAGTTTAGGAGAGTGGTCCAAGAAATGGCTGATGAAATTCAACGTGGGCAAGTGCGAGGTCTTGCACTTTGGAAAAAAGAATAGAGGCATGGACTATTTTCTAAACGGTGACAAAATTCATAATGCTGAAGTGCAAAGGTACTTGGGAGTCCTAGTCCAGGATTCTCTAAAGGTAAACTTGCAGGTTGAGTCCGTAATTAAGAAAGCAAATGCAATGTTGTCATTCATCTCAAGAGGCTTGGAATATAAAAGCAGGGATGTACTTCTGAAGCTTTATAAAGCATTAGTTAGGCCCCATTTAGAATACTGTGAGCAATTTTGGGCCCCACACCTCAGGAAGGATATACTGGCACTGGAGCGGGTCCAGCGGAGATTCACACGGATGATCCCAGGAATGGTAGGCCTAACATACGATGAACGTCTGAGGATCCTGGGATTATATTCATTGGAGTTTAGGAGGTTGAGGGGAGATCTAATAGAAACTTACAAGATAATGAATGGCTTAGATAGGGTGGATGTAGGGAAGTTGTTTCCATTAGCAGGGGAGACTAGGACCCGGGGCACAGCCTTAGAATAAAAGGGAGTCACCTTAGAACAGAGATGAGGAGAAATTTCTTCAGCCAGAGAGTGGTGGGTCTGTGGAATTCATTGCCACAGAGGGCGGTGGAGGCCAGGACGTTGAGTGTCTTTAAGACAGAAGTTGATAAATTCTTGATTTCTCGAGGAATTAAGGGCTATGGAGAGAGAGCGGGTAAATGGAGTTGAAATCAGCCATGATTGAATGGTGGAGTGGACTCGATGGGCCGAATGGCCTTACTTCCGCTCCTATGTCTTATGGTCTTATGGTCTACATGCATCAGTTATTTCTTTGTTTATTGCCTGCCCCACCATAATGTTACTATTTGGTGGCCTATAGACTACTCCTATCAGTGACTTTTTCGCCTCACTATTCCTGATTTCCACCCAAGTGGATTCAACCTTATCCTCCATAGCACCGATGTCATCCCTTACTATTGCCCGGATGTCATCCTTAAATAACAGAGCTACACCACCTCCCTTACCATCCACTCTGTCCTTCCGAATAGTTTGATACCCTCGGATATTTAACTCCCAGTCGTGACCATCCTTTCACCATGTTTCAGTAACGGCCACTAAATCATAATCATCTGCGATAATTTGCGCCATTTACCTTATTCCGAATACTACGAGCATTCAGGTAAAGTACACTTATGTTGGCTTTTATACCTGTTTTGAATCTTAACACCTCGATCAGTAACCTCTCTTAAGTTATATTTCCTCTTAACTTTCCCATATCTTCATGTAACAACCTGCCGCGTCGCTTACCATTTATGTTTTTACTTCCCGTTTTATTCCTTTTAGTATTACTGGGCCTATTCACTGAGCTCCCCTCAGTCACTGTACCTTGTACTGTCGCCCTTTTTGATTTTTGACTATGGCTTCTCTGCCTTACACGTTCCCCCTTACTGCCTTTTGTTTCTGTCCCTGTTTTATTACCTTCTGACGTCCTGCATCGGTTCGCATCCCCCTGCCACATTAGTTTAAACCCTCCCCAACAGCTCTAGCAAACACCCCCCCAGGACATCGGTTCCAGTCCTGCCCAGGTGTAGACCGTCCGATTTGTACTGGTCCCACCTGCCCCAGAACCGGTTCCAATGCCCCAGGAATTTGAATCCCTCCCTCTTGCACCATCTGAAGTCCTTATCAGAAATGTAACATTGAATAACAAAGCAAATGAGATTGTGAGGCTCACCCACCACATTAAAGGTGAGCAAAAATGTGGGTTGCGAAGTTCGGGTGGCATGTGCCACGAAGGTCGGCCGACGTGGGTCCCGAAGGATGACAGGTTGGAAACAATGGGTCCTGGGCAAAAAAGTTTGAAAAACACTGGTTGTAACAACAAATCAGATAACAAGACCCTGGACCTGGTGAGCTCAGGGCGTCAGGCATCTGGTTTAATAAAAAGCAGGTTGGAATTGTGCCAGCTGAGGAACCAGAGCGTTAGCTTAGAAGGTGCAATAACTGAAGGGGAAATAGAGAACAAAAATAAGAGAACAACATCACCCTCAGGAAGAGCAAAAAAGGTTTCAAGTATGAGAAGAGAGGTGATCAATGCAGGTTTGAGGGCATTGTACCTAAATGCGTGCAGTATATGGAACAAGGCAAATGAGTTTGTTGCGCACATTGAAATTGTCCGGTACGAAGTTGTGGGCATCACAGAGATGGGGCTCCAAGGGGATCAGGACTGGGATCTAAATATCCAAGGTTATGTGTCCTATCGAAAGGACAGACAGATGGGCAAAGGAAGTGGGGTTGCATTGTAAGGAAGGAATGAAGTTAATCGATAGCAAGGAGCGATATAGGATCAGAAGGCATAGAATCTCTGTGGGTAGAGTTGAGGAATCGCAACGGTAGAAAGACCCTGATGGGAGTTATGTCCAGGCATCCTAGCAGTAGTCAGGATGTGGGGCAGAGAATAAATCAAGAGATAGAAAATAATAATAATAAAGGCACATAAAAAAGGCAATATTACAATAATCATGGGGGACTTAAATATGCAGGTGGACTGGGAGAATCAGGTTGATAGTGAATCCCAAGAAAAATAATTTGTGGAATGTCTAAGAGATGTTTTTTGGAGCAGCTTGTGACAGAGCCTACTAGGGAACAGGCAATTCTGGATTTGGTGATGTGTAATGAGGCAGACTTGATTAGGGAACTTAAGGTGAAGGAACCCTGAGGGAGCAGTGACCACAATATGATAGAATTTACCCTGCAGCTTGAGAGGGAGAAGCTGCAATCAGATGTAACGGTATTACAATTAAATAAGGGTAACTACAAAGACATGAGAGAGGAGCTGGCCAGAGTTGATTGGAAAAGGAACCTAGCAGGGAAGACAGTGGAACAGCAATGGCAGGAGTTTTGGGGGGTTATACGGGAGGCACAACAGAAATTCATCCCAAGGAGGAGGATACATGCTAAGGGGAGGACGAGGCATCTATAGCTGACAAGGGAAGTCAAGGACAGAATAAAAACAAAAGAAAAAGCATACAAAATGGCGAAGATTAGTGGGATGCCAGAGGATTGGGAAGCCTTTAAAAGTGAGCAGAGGACAACTAAAAAAGCAATACGGGGGGAGAAGATTAAATATAAGTGTAAGCTAGCTAATAATATAAAAGAAGATAGGAAGAGTCGTTTTCAATATATAAAAGGTAAGAGAGAGGCAAAAATAGATATTGGACCACTGGAAAATGAGGCTGGAGAAGCATTAATAGGAAACAAAGAAATGGCAGATGAACTGAATAGTTACTTTGCATCAGTCTTCATGGTGGAAGACACCAGTGGGATTCCAGAGCTCCAGGAGAATCAGGGGGCACTGGTGATTGTAGTGGCAATCACTAAGGAGAAGGTTCTGGGGAAACTGAAAGGTCTGAAGGTGGATAAATCACCTGGACCAGATGGACTACACCCCAGGGTTCGAAAAGAGATAGCTGAGGAGATTTTGGAGGCATTGGTGGTGATCTTTCAGGAATCATGGAGACAGGAAGGGTCCCAAAGGACAGGAAAGTGGCTAATGTAACATCGCTGTTTAAGAAAGGAGGGAGGAAGAAGATGGGAAATTATAGGCCGGTTAGCCTGACTTCAGTCATTGGTAAGATTTTAGAGTCCATTATTAAAGATGAGATCAGGGAGTACTTGGAAGTGCATGGTAAAATAGGACTGAGTCAGCACGGCTTCATCAATGGGAGGTCATGTCTGACAAATCTATTAGAGTTCTTGGGGAGGTAACAAGGAAGGTAGACAAAGGAGAACCAGTGAACATGCTTTATTTATACTTCCAAAAAGCCTTTGACAAGGTGCCGCATAGGAGACTGTAAAATAAACTAAGAGCCCAGGAGAATGGGGATGAGAAAAATATCAGCCATGACTGAATGGCGGAGCTGACTTGGTGGGCCGTGGCCTAATTCTACTCCTATGTCTTATGGTCTTATGGTTTTATGAGGATGCAGTCTGAGGCTTAATGGTAAAGTTGGAGGTGGAAAAATCTCTGCATAAGGTTAGCACCGTAGAAATCAGAAATGGAACCCACTAACAGGGGCGATGTGACATTCTTTATTTTCTGATGTGTTAAATATTACAAAGATGTTAAAATTAATGGTAATAATTACTTTTTCATTTTACTTTTCGATAAAAGAAATGATATTGTTAATTAAGTAATTGGCCTCAGCTCGAGGAAGTGCTCATCAATTCAGTGTTTAGAAATAAATGCAAGTGGGGCACATGTAATGTTAGCGCATTCAGTTTACATAATAAGAGGCTTTATTCTTACTAGATATTGGACTTAGAGATAAGCTTCTGAACATAAAAGGAACTTATACTTTTAGAATGCATTTAACATAAAAAACATTCCAAGACACTTCACAGAGCCCTCAAAAGCAAGATTAACACCAAACCACCTTAGACAATATTAGGGGAGATGTTCAAAGGTTTGGTAAATATGGTGGGCTTTAGGAAGGCTTTTTAATGAGAAAAGAGAGATAGAAATTACATAGCTTAGCATCTAGGTAACTGAAGACTTGCCTACCAGCGAGACGAGGAATAGGGAGAGAGAGGAGTTGAACAGGTGGCTACAGGGATGGTGCAGGAGGGAGGGTTTCAGATTTCTGGATAATTGGGGCTCATTCTGGGGTCGGTGGGACCTCTACAAACGGGATGGTCTACACCTGGACCAGAGGGGTACCAATATCCTGGGGGGGAAATTTGCTAATGCTCTTCGGGAGGGTTTAAACTAGTTCAGCAGGGAATTGGGAACCTGAATTGTAGCTCCAGTATACTTGAGGTTGAGAGTAGTGAGGTCATGAATAAGGTTTCAAAGTTGCAGGAGTGTACCGGCAGGCAGGAAGGTGGTTTAAAGTGTGTCTTCTTCAATGCCAGGAGCATCCGGAATAAGGTGGGTGAACTTGCGGCATGGTTTGGCACCTGGGACTTCGATGTTGTGGCCATTTCGGAGACATGGATAGAGCAGGACAGGAATGGTTGTTGCAGGTGCCGGGGTTTAGATATTGCAGTAAGCTCAGGGAAGGTGGTAAAAGAGGGGGAGGGGTGGCATTGTTCGTCAAGGACAGTATTATGGTGGCAGAAAGGACGTTTGATGAGGACTCGTCTACTGATGTAGTATGGGCTGAGGTTAGAAACAGGAAAGGAGAGGTCACCCTGTTAGGGGTTTTCTACAGGCCTCTGAAAATTCCCAGAGATGTAGAGGAAAGGATTGCAAAGATGATTCTGGATAGGAGTGAAAGCAACAGGGTAGTTGTTGTGGGGACTTTAACTTTCCAAATATTGACTGGCAACGCTATAGTTCGAGTACTTTAGATGGGTCCGTTTTTGTCCAATGTGTGCAGGAGGGTTTCCTGACACAGTATGTAGATAGGCCAGTGAGAGGCGAGGCCATATTGGATTTGGTACTGGGTAATGAACCAGGACAGGTGTTAGATTTGGAGGTAGGTGAGCACTTTGGTGATAGTGACCACAATTTGATTACGTTTACTTTAGTGATGGAAAGGGATAGGTATATACCGCAGGGCAAGAGTTATATCTGGGGGAAAGGCAATTATGATGCGATGGGGCAAGACTTAGGATGCATCGGATGGAGAGGAAAACTGCAGGGGATGGGCACAATGGAAATGTGGAGCTTGTTCAAGGAACAGCTACTGCGTGTCCTTGATAAGTATGTACCTGTCAGGCAGGGAGGAAGTGGTCGAGCGAGTGGACCGTGGTTTACTAAAGCAGTCGAAACACTTGTCAAGAGGAAGAAGGAGGCTTATGTAAAGATGAGACATGAAGGTTCAGTTAGGGCGCTCGAGAGTTACAAGTTAGCTAGGAAGGGCTTAAAGACAGATCTAAGAAGAGCCAGGAGGGGACATGAGAAGTCTTTGGCAGGTAGGATCAAGGATAACCCTAAAGCTTTCTATAGATATGTCAGGAATAAAAGAATGACTGGGGTAAGAGTAGGGCCAGTCAAAGACAGTAGTGGGAAGTTGTGCGTGGAGTCCGAGGAGATAGGAGAGGTGCTAAATGAACATTTTTCATCAGTGTTCACACAGGAAAAAGACAATGTTGTCAAGGAGAATACTGAGATTCAGGCTACTAGACTAGAAGGGCTTGAGGTTCATAAGGAGGAGGTGTTAGCAATTCTGGAAAGTGTGAAAATAGATAAGTCCCCTGGGCCGGATGGGATTTATCCTAGGATTCTCTGGGAAGCTAGGGAGGAGATTGCTGAGCCTTTGGTTTTGATCTTTAAGTCATCTTTGTCTACAGGAATAGTGCCAGAAGACTGGAGGATAGCAAATGTTGTCCCCTTGTTCAAGAAGGGGAGTAGAGACAAGCCGGGTAACTATAGACCAGTGAGCCTTACTTCTGTTGTGGGCAAAATCTTGGAAAGGTTTATAAGAGATAGGATGTATAATCATCTGGAAAGGAATAATTTGATTAGAGATAATCAACACGGTTTTGTGAAGGGTACGTCGTGCCTCACAAACCTTATTGAGTTCTTTGAGAAGGTGACCAAACAGGTGGATGAGGGTAAAGCAGTTGATGTGGTGTATATGGAATTCAGTAAAGCGTTTGATAAGGTTCCCCATGGTAGGCTACTGCAGGAAATACTGAGGCGTGGGATTCAGGGTGATTTAGCAGTTTGGATCAGAAATTGGCCAGCTGGAAGAAGACAAAGGGTGGTGGTTGATGGGAAATGTTCAGACTGGAGTCCAGTTACTAGTGGTGTACCACAAGGATCTGTTTTGGGGCCACTGCTGTTTGTCATTTTTATAAATGACCTGGAGGAGGGCATAGAAGAATGGGTGAGTAAATTTGCAGATGACACTAAAGTCGGTGGAGTTGTGGACAGTGCGGAAGGATGTTACAAGTTACAGAGGGACATAGATAAGCTGCAGCGCTGGGCTGAGAGGTGGCAAATGCAGTTTAATGCAGAAAAATGTGAGGTGATTCATTTTGGAAGGAATAACAGGAAGACAGAGTACTGGGCTAATGGTAAGATTCTTGGCAGTGTGGATGAGCAGAGAGATCTCGGTGTCCATGTACATAGATCCCTGAAAGTTGCCACCCAGGTTGAGAGGGTTGTTAAGAAGGCGTACGGTGTGTTAGCTTTTATTGGTAGAGGGGTTGAGTTTCGGAGCCATGAGATCATGTTGCAGCTGTACAAAACTCTGGTGCGGCCGCATTTGGAGTATTGCGTGCAATTCTGGTCGCCACATTATAGGAAGGATGTGGAAGCATTGGAAAGGGTGCAGAGGAGATTTACCAGAATGTTGCCTGGTATGGAGGGAAGATATTATGAGGAAAGGCTGAGGGACTTGAGGCTGTTTTCGTTAGAGAGAAGAAGGTTAAGAGGTGACTTAATTGAGGCATACAAGATGATCAGAGGATTGGATAGGGTGGACAGTGAGAGCCTTTTTCCTCAGATGGTGATGTCTAGCACGAGGGGACATAGCTTTAAATTGAGGGGAGATAGATATAGGACAGATGTCAGAGGTAGGTTCTTTACTCAGAGAGTAGTAAGGGCGTGGAATGCCCTGCCTGTAACAGTAGTGGACTTGCCAACACTAAGGGTATTCAAATGGTCATTGGATAGACATATGGACAATAAGGGAATAGTGTAGATGGGCTTTAGAGTGGTTTCACAGGTCGGCGCAACATCGAGGGCTGAAGGGCCTGTACTGCGCTGTAATGTTCTATGTTCTAATGGAGCAATTATAATTGGGTTGTTTAAGAGGCCAGAATTAGAGGAGCATAGATATTCCGGAGGCTTATGGTATTGGGGGAAATTACAGAGATGGGGAGCGGCACGTTTATGGAGGAATTTGAAAACAAGATAAGAATTTTAAAATTGAGGTTTTTGTTTGACCAGTAGCTAATGCAGATCAACATGCACAGGACATGGTACGAATAAGGGCAGGACAGCAGAGATTCGGATCATCTCAAGTCTATGAAAGGTATAATGTGGGATGCCAACCAGGAGAATACCAGAATGGTCAAGTCTAGAGGTAACAGAGGCATGAATGAGGGTTTCAGTAGCAAAAATGGGATGATGTTATGGAGGTGGAAATAAGCGGTCTGAGGGATGGAGCAAAAGCAAAATATGTTGAAAATATTCAGCAGGTCAGACAACATCTGTGGAGACAAATGGAGTTAATATTTCAGGTCAAGGTGACTGTTCATCAGTCCCACAGCAGAATTTCAAGCAATGTGTCAGAGACCTGGGGCACAGCTTCCCCACTTGGGTTGTTGATGCCTCATGAAACAACGCAAAGTTCCGTCACTCTGAGTTCATGAGAATGGATCCGGTAGTGACAAACTTCCGAGTGGAGAAATTGGGACTGTTTTCCTTGTAGAACAGTAGATTGAGGGGAGATTTGCTACAGGACCGCTTCCAGGGTCCTTTAACTGGAAATCCTCCTCGGGCTGTGACGTGGAACTTCATTGTCACGCCTGTCCTCTCTGATTGGTCAGGAAACCACAAAGTGTGCTAATAACAAGGAGAGGTGGTGACGTAGTGGTATTGTCTCTGGACTAGTAATCCAGAGACTCGGGGTTTTGTCCTGGAGACGCTGGTTCGAATGGCACTTGGTGAAATTTAAATTCAGTAAATAGTCTGGAATTAAAAGTCTAATGATAACCATGAAACTATCATCGATTGTTGTAAAAATGCATCCGGTACGATAACAAACTTGGCATCTACAGGAGCAGAGAACAAGGAAAATCCGGGCGAAAGATGGGACGAACGGCTGAAACGGGGATGATCGCGAGACGACAACGGCAGCGAAAACCGTCCGGGAGAAGCAAGTGACAACACCAACACCAGATCCATTCGCGTATTGCCCTCTGTAATTGTCCTGTAATTGTTTCCCCAAATGTATATGTAGCCCCCCCCAGTTTCCCCCCACCTTCCCACAAACAGATGCCTACTTATGTGTTAAACACTATATTGCCAATTGTACAGAGCTGCTGTTGTTGAGCTAGCACCAGTTATTTTATTCTAACTTTTTTTTTGCTGTTGTTAATTTTGTTCTTTGTGCGTGTTCCCTTCTCTTCTATGAATATATATGTATTCTATTTTGTGTACATAACGGTAAATATACTTTGTTCAAAAACCCAATAAAAACATTTATTTTTAAAAATGCATCTGGTTCAGAAATGACCTTTAAGGAAGGAAATCTGCCACCCTTACCCAGTCTGGCCTACATGTGACTCCAGACACACAGCAATGTGGTTGACTCTTGAACGCTCTCTGAAATGGCTGAGCAAGCGACTCCGTTCAAGGGCAATTAGGGATGGGCCATAAATACTGGACCAGCCAGTGACACCAGATCACATGAAGGAATAAAAAAATATTTGTGACTGCATTAAAGCCCACTTCAATTACAATCTGGTCGCTGACCTACTACCAGCTGCCACTCCTCCCCATGCCTCCACCTGCAAGCGAGCTTGTTATATTCGATTAAAATGCTGGAAATATTCGCTGGCAGCATCTGTAGAGAGAGAAAATCAGAGTTATCATTTCTGGAAGTCTCACCTTGAGAAATCTCTGCTCTTCTCCCCAAATCCTGACCAGAGGTCATCAATCTGAACTCCTTCTCTCCACAGGTGTTGCCAGACCTACCAAGTGTTTCCAGAATTTCCAGTTTTTATTTCAGCTTTCCAGCATCTCCAGTATTTTATCTGTATCTGTCATTTTAAGACTCTTACTCCCAGTGTCTGCATGGCTGTGGTCACGCTGTGCATGGCCTCATTTGATTGGAATGTTTGATGTTCACAGAGTTGACTACCCTACCCACCGAGGAACACATCATCACAAAGCCCATATTATCAACGCACTGATTTGTGCAATGACTCCTCCATTCTTTCTGTATTTGTGCTCTTTGTGCTTGGAAGACCCAATGCATCATAAATTCTCCACTGCTGCTCACTGATTCTCCTTTTCAGTGTCAGTCCTTGGGATACGGCATCTGTGCCCAGCTGAGGTGAACTCAGCGAGGCCTCTGCTCTCCATTGGGGACTCTCCACTCCTCTCTCCACCATCGCCTGCTCTGGTTGACTTGTGAAGGTGAAAACCCAATGATCTCTCTTACTGACCCCAGTAAGGTCTAAGTATCTGAACAGGTGAGTGATCTGCATGAGCTCTGTGATGGCGTGTGGTGATTCCCAGAGGGAGTCAGCTTCAAACTCATTGCCCAAGAGGCTAATAAATGCTGCTGCATAGGAGAAGGCTCTGGCAGGGGGAAACATTATAATTATTCCTGGCAAGATAGGAATTTTACAAATTATTATTATGAAGAGAGGATCTAACTACCGCTCCTTGACATTCTATAGCATTACCATCATTGAATCCCCCGTTATCAATATCTTGGGGGTTACCATTGATCAGAAACTGAACTGGACAAGCCGTATTAATACTATGTATTAAGACCCAGGAAACCAGCGGTAAGAAGAACGTAGACTTTAACCAAGGCCACAGCAGTGAACTATTCATACAGCACAGTCCCGTTGGGACAGTCAACATCCCTGTCCAGGCTAGTTTATGTACTCAATTCCTATGAGCCCCAGCTGGGCGGGCCTCCATTCACTAATGGGGGAGCTCATATTCCACAAGCCCCAAGGGAAGATCAATCACAGTGTCCCCGTGGGCCTCGTGGGGGTTATTGCACTCTTCTTGCCCCCCAAGTCTGAAAGTTCCCCCTCTGCAACCATCTGAGGAGGCCTTCTGCGCCACTTCGTACATAGCTGTGCTTCCACCAGCAATGGGTCTGGGTCAGTGTGGTAATCATCACTGGTGTATATATTAGGAGATGTGTGGTAAGGCCCTGTACTACAGGTACGGGGGTAGTCCCTGCCTGCTGGCTCCACCCAGTAGGCAGAGTATAAATATGTGTGCTCCTCATACAGCAGCCATTTCGTCAGCTGCTGTAGGAGGCCACACATCTTAGTGTAATAAAGCCTTGATTACATCCAACTCTCGTCTTTATGCAATTGATTGTGCATCAATTTATTACACTAAAGTTTTCAGAAGATGGACCTCCACATCAAGCCGGATCGCCTGCAGCTGGATCCGCAATCAGGCAACGCCAAAAAGGACTTTGAACATTGTCTCGCCTGTTTCGGCGCTTACATCAGGTCTGCACCAGACCCAATTCCGGAAGCTCAGAAGATCCAGATCCTCTACTCGCAGCTGAGCTCCAACGCCTTTCCGCTTTTCCAGGAAGCGCCGGACTATGATGAAGCCATGGCGTTACTGAAAGAGAACTACACCCAGCAGATGAACACGCTCTTCGCCAGACATGTACTCTCTACTCGCAGTCAACGCCCTGGTGAGTCCGTAGAAGATTTCTGGCGTGCTTTAATTCCCCTGGTCAGAGACTGTGACTGTCAGGCCCTCACGGCCACGGAACATTCAAACCTCCTCAAGCGGGACGCTTTTGTCACGGGGATAGGGTCAGACCACTTCCGCCAGCAACTTTTAGAGGGGGCCACGCTCGACCTCGCGGAAACCAAAAAGCTGGCGCTATCGATGACAATCGCCTCGCGCAATATCTAGGCCTCCACCCCCGGCCGCGCGGCCCACTCCTCCTACGCATCGTGGACTCCGCAGATGGCCGCCCCACCGGGGACCCCACTCAGCCAATCCTACACCTGTGCCATGCGCCAGCCAGCCAACCGCGGGGGCCCCAGATGTTACTTCTGTGGGCAGCAAAAACACCCCCGCCAACGCTGCCCGGCCCGCAGCACCCTTTGCAAGGCCTGTGGCAAGAAGGGGCACTTCGCTGCGGTGTGCCAGGCCCGCTCAGTTGCCGCGGTCGCCCCGACCCCCACTGCGTACGAACAGTGGGCGCCGCCATCTTCCCCTCCTCAGACCACGTGCGGCCCATGGGCGCTGCCATCTTTATCAACCCCTGCCACGTACAGCCCGTGGGCGCCGCCATCTTGTCCACCTCAGGATCTTCAGGCACCGCCATCTTGTCTCCCCTACGGCACATGGGCGCCACCATCGTACCAGGACCCGTGCCCCCCGGGCACCCCATCGTCCGACACCAGCGACGACCAGCCGCGACTCACCTCGGTCACGATTGACCAGTCTCGCCCGCACAATCTAGCCACCGCCTCAACAAGCATGAAGATTGAGGGGCACGAGATCTCCTGTCTGCTGGACTCCGGGAGCACCGAAAGCTTCATCCATCCCGATATGGTAAGGCGCTACTCCCTCACGGTACACCCCGCCAATCAGAGAATCTCCCTGGCCTCCGGGTCCCACTCCTTAGCGATCCGGGGGTACTGTACAGCCACGCTCCCGATCCAGGGCGTAGAATTCAGCGGCTTCCGCCTCTACGTCCTCCCCACCCTCTGCGCTGCCCTGCTACACGGCCTGAACTTCCAGTGTAACCTCCAGAGCCTAACATTGAAACCACTTACTGTGTGCGGCCTCGCGACCCTAAAGGTCGACCCACCTTCCCGATTGGCAAACCTAACCCCGGATTGCAAACCCGTCGCCACCAGGAGCAGACGGTACAGCACCCAGGACAGGACCTTCATCAGGTCCGAGGTCCAGCGGCTGCTTCGGGAAGGCATCATCGAGGCCAGCAACAGCCCCTGGAGAGCCCAAGTGGTGGTGGTTAAAACTGGGGAGAAACACAGAATGGTCGTGGGCTACAGCCAGACCATCAATAGGTACACGCAGCTCGACGCGTACCCCCTCCCACGCATATCTGATATGGTCAATCAGATTGCACAGTACCGGGTCTTCTCAACTGTAGACCTAAAATCCGCCTATCACCAGCTCCCCATCCGTAAGGCGGACCGCCCATACACTGCCATCGAGGCAGATGTCCGCCTCTACCATTTTCTTAGGGTTCCCTTCGGCGTCACCAACGGAGTCTCGGTCTTCCAAAGGGAGATGGACCGAATGGTTGACCGGTACGGGCTGCGGGCCACTTTCCCGTACCTAGACAATGTCACCATCTGCGGCCGTGATCAGCAGGACCATGATGCCAACCTTGCCAAATTTCTCCACACCGCCACTCTCCTAAACCTCACCTATAACAAGGAGAAGTGCATGTTCAGCACGAACCGCTTAGTCATCCTCGGCTATGTGGTCCAGAACAGAGTTCTGGGGCCCGACCCCGACCGCATGCACCCCCTTATTGAACTCCCCCTTCCCCACTGCCCCAAGGCCCTCAAACGATGCCTGGGGTTCTTTTCTTACGACGCCCAGTGGGTCCCAAACTCTGCGGACAAGGCCCACCCACTCATCCAGTCCACTCTTTTCCCCCTGACGGCCGAGGCTCAACAGGCCTTCAACCGTATTAGGGCCAACATCGCGCGCCTGGTGAAGGCCTCCCGCCCCTTTGAACGCCTCAGCGTGGATTTCAAAGGGCCCCTCCCTTCCACCGACCGTAACACGTATTTCCTCAGTGTAGTCGATGAGTACTCCAGATTCCCCTTCGCCATCCCATGCCCCGACATGACGTCTGCCACCGTCATCAAAGCCCTCAACACAATCTTCGCTCTGTTCGGCTTCCCGCCTACATCCACAGTGACAGGGGATCCTCATTCATGAGCGAGGAGCTGTGTCAGTTCCTGCTCAGCAGGGGTATCGCCTCGAGCAGGACGATCAGCTATAACCCCCGGGGAAACGGGCAGGTGGAGAGGGAGAATGGGACGGTCTGAAGGGCCGTCAAGCTGGCCCTACGGTCCAGAAATCTCCCAGCCTCCTGCTGGCAGGAGGTCCTCCCCGATGCACTGCACTCCATTCGGTCGCTCCTGTGCACTGCGACTAATGACACACCCCATGAGCGTCTCTTCGCCTTCCCCAGGAAGTCCACATCCGGGGTGTCGCTCCCAATGTGGCTCACAGCTCCAGGACCCGTACTCCTCCGTAAGCATGTGTGACTCCACAAGGCGAACCCGTTGGTTGAAAGGGTGCAGTTCCTCCACGCTAACCCCCAGTATGCCTACGTAGCGTACCCCGACGGCCGCCAGGATACTGTCTCCCTCAGGGACCTGGCACCAGCAGGTTCCCCACACACACACCCCTCCGGCCCGTCCCCACCCTCCCCTCCCCCGGCGCACCCAGTAGCAACCCCCCTGGCACCATCAGCTCTACTTTCCAGCCCAGGTTTGGGAAAGTCCGGCTTAGGCAGGTTCTGAGGCACCGGCCCATCAGCAGCTCCACTGGTGCCACCACTGTTGTGACATGCGGCGTGGTCCTATAGTTGAAAAGGAATCTCACCAGTTGTGTGCCCTGGGAGCCCGCGGTGTGATTCTGCATGTCCCTCTTAAATGTTTGGACCACCCATTTCTGTACCCATGACCACTCCCATCCAGAAGGACAAGAGCAGCAAGTACTTGTGAACCCCATCATCTGGAGTTTCCGCACCAGGTCGCTCACCACCCTGACTTGGAAATGTATCACCCGTCGCTGGGTCAAAATCCTGGGACTCCCTCCCTAACAGCATTGGGGTGCACCTACATGCCAGGGACTGCAGTGGTTCAAGAAGGCAGCACCTTCTCAAGGGCATTTAGGAATGGGCAATAAATGCTTGCTGAACCAGGGACTCCTACATCCTGTAAATGAATAAAAATAAATAAATAATCATACTTCACCCATTGTTGAAAACAAGTGTTGAATGATATGTTGACAGCTGATATTTAATTGTGTCACCAGATAACTGGGGGGTCCTCATCTCCCCATCTCCCATGACCAGGAATGTCAAAATCATAGAATCATAGAATCCCAACAGATTCTGCCCATTGAGTCTGCACCGACCCCCTGAAAGAGCAGCCTAACCAGACTCCTACCTATCCCTGCAACCCCATAACCCCACTTAACCTGCAAAGGCCTGGACACTAAGGTGCAATTTTAACATGACCAATCCACCTAACGTGCACATGTTTGGACTGTGGAAGGAAATCAGAGCACCCGGAGGAAACACGCAGACACGGGGAAAATGTGCAAACTCCAAACAGCCACCCAAGGCAGAATTGAACCCGGGTCCTTGGCACGTGAGGCAGCAGTGCTAACCACTGTGCCACTGTGCCGCCCCAATGTCGCTGTCTGAAAATGTTGCTGAGATTGTGGAAAGATCTCTGAGAGACGGTAAGGAAATCTGCCACCTGATGAATTCAGTGCATTTGATGAGGTTGATTATCTGGGAGAGGCATAAAATTACACAAGGACAGCACAATGGTTGGGGTGACACAGTGGTTAGCACTGCTACCTCATAGCGCCAGGGACCCAGGTTCGATCCCAACCTTGGGTGACTGCGTGAAGTTTGCACTACCCCCCCCGTGTCTGCGTGGGTTCCCTACGGGTCCTCCGGCTTTCCTCAACCATCCAAAGATGTGCAGGTTAGGTGGATTGGCCATGTTAAATCACCCCTTAGTGTCCAGGATATACATGTTAGGTGGGTTATGTGGTTATGGGGTTAGAACGGGAGAGTGGGCCTATTTGGGGAGCTCTTTCAGAGGGTCAGTGCAGACTCGATGGGCCAAATGGCCTCCTTACACACTGTAGGAATTCTATGGTTCTATGGTTAAGCAAATAATCCAGGTTGGCATAATTGGGTGCTGCAGTGTCAAAGGTGTCATCTTTCAGATGTGACATTAAACCGAGTGCCTGCCTGGCCTCTTAGGTGGCAGTAAAAGATCCCATGGCTACTATTGGAAGAAGAACAGGGGA